>NC_084820.1:3024400-3386920 GCF_958449725.1 Rosa rugosa | reverse complement strand
GATGCCTTAACGATCACCGATTTGGCTGAAATTTTGTAGAGGTGATCTATACATTGGGACCTAAAAACTGAACGGTTAAGATGTGAAAATATGATCGAAAAGTGGGTGAAAACCTCAAATCCGCACCGAAGGAAAATCTGCGGACGTCCGCAGCTGAGAAGCGCTGTATATATATATATATATATATATATATATATATATATATATATATATATATATATATATATATATATATATATGATGACGACGACGACGACGACTGAGGCCTGAATTAAGGAGTGGTTTATTTATGACTTGAGCATGACGACTGATAGGGTCTATATATGCTCGTATAATCATATAGTTGCTCAACATTATTAGAGTTCAGGGCTTTATCGTCTCTTGAAGACATTTATATGAACATTAACCTCTTGCAAATCACGTAAAATGCGAAGCTCTTCAATAATTACTTTATGAAATCAGATATAACATGAAAATACAAATACAAATGATCTTTCAAGATTAAATTAAGTATAGGCCGGATATATTACTTTATACAGTATCGGTTATTCTTCGAATGAGGTTTAGTGGGTATTTACTCTCTAGTAGCAGCTCGTTGAATACAAAACTTTTCCTCAGCAATCTTTACTATACCAAAAAGTTTGAATTTAATTTATATCAGATGATCAGCAAAGTGACCGCTTAGAGAAATACATTAGCATTAAAATTAAAAAGAACAGGTAAAGGAAGAGAATATCATAAAGCAGGTGAGCTGAGCTGAGCCATTACAAGAAAGATGGAAAATAACAACTGCATATGAACAATTTTGCTTTCTCCGAGCTCGTCAAGTTGATAATTAAGTACTTTCAATTAGTACATGATTATAAAATCATCCATGTAAAGTATTTCTGTTTAATAATTATATTATCTTAACGCAAATTCACCAATTAAGCGAACTTGCAGATAGGGAAATGAGACTTATTGTGTGCTTGAAATTAATACAGACTTCATTGAAAGGAAACACTGTCCACAAACCACATTTTGCTCATATTAATCTACTTAATTAGCTTCATCCAGTTTCAAACAAAAAAGGTGTTGGAAAATTTAACATTAAATTATTAAATTTCCATAATTTGTGGATGAATAATATAGTGAGAAGGTGTGAAGTTGAATAAATGTAAATGACTATGCAATGAGAAGTCATGACGTACTGTTCACAAAAGAGATAACTTTTGGTGAAAAGTCATCTCTCCTCCAAAAGTCACCTTACATGTATAAAACACTTGCTACACCATATTCTGAATATCACTTCTTGAATTCATCTTTCATCCTCTTCTTTTACATTTGAGTCTTTCCTAGTGTCTTGAAAACCAATTGAGTCTTTTTAAGAGAGAGTTCATATAATCTAAGTTCGATGTTCTTGAGGTTTGAAGTGCTATTACCACAAGAAGAAGGTCGTTGTATCCTGGGAGACGTTTGCCATTAAAACCCTTTAAGCACCGATGAGGATGCAATTTCGTCTTAAGGACATAGAACCAAGTTCTAGACTCGACCATATTGTTTAAGGTTTTTCTAACTTTTATTGGTTTACTTTGATTTGAATTATGCTTTCTGCCTTTTACTTGATCTGCATAAATGAGTTCTTGATTTTATTATAAATATAGCAATTAGACCATATATTTAACAACAAAAGGAAATTGGACAACCATAATTCAATGGTTACTGATAAGACATTGATAGATAATACCCTAACAACTGACGAGCTGCTACAAAGGCAAAAAATACTTAGGGGTTTGCAAAAAACCCCATGATTAACTTGCCACTCTATCATGATATCAAGAATGTAAGCAATATATGACTTGCTAGTTACATAACTCTTATGCGACTGGAGCATAATCATAACCACCATCGTCGTCGCCGCCGCCGTCTTCCATAGAGGCCGCCGGAGCATAGTCATAGTCAGAATCATCATCGTCGCCATCGCCTTCCATGCTTGCTGATGCTGCCGGGGCATAGTCATATCCATCATCACCATCGTCGTCTCCATCTCCATGCTTCTTCCACCATGAGATTGAGGCACTCTTGAACTTTGAAAGGGCAAACATTTTCTCCTTCTAATTTGGACTGCTTGGAGGGTTTGGAGGTTGGTTTTCTAAGAGTCTGAATTAGGAGATGAGGGAAATGGGAGCTTTGGTGTTTATGATTCGGATTGGTTATGAAATTGAAGTTCATGGATGGCCATATATATAGAGGGATGATGCTGCTTGGCGTGTTTCTCCCCAGTGAAGTCGTGTGCTGAGAGTGTGGAATTGTGCTGGAAGAATGTGTTAGCCTAATGCATGTCCAACGTTTCACTTTATATAGCTAGTCTTTGGAAGCATCACATATTTCAATTTGACAAATTTTTATAAAATCATAGATTTAACGGTCGAAAAATTTGGAACATGTACGTATAGCATTATAGTAGTTTTCTACACAAATGCAATATTGTGTGGAATAACTACTTCTTTTTTTTTTTAGTGATCTAAGATGTGCACTTTTTCAAACAATGAGTTTTCTTTACTCTTGGCTTCTTGCACCTTGAACATTTTTACAAATATTTTATCATCATAGATTTCGCATACGCATAGGATGTAAAGATCTTTTATGACCAATAAGAAGTTCAATTTGACTAGTTGTCTACATTTGCTCTTTCTTTGAATTTGCTCTTAATGCGATATTTAATTTGAGGTCATGTGTTCGAGATTCATCAAAGGTAGAGAGGAGTAACCACCACAGGTAGTCGAGTTGGTAAGAGCCTCCAGGTGTGGAACCCCCATACCCGGGTTCGAATCCCGCCGACGCTTATTGGAGTTAAATCTCAATATATTCTTGGTGGCCAGGGGGGAGGAAGCGTTCTGACAAGATCCCCCGAGCACAGATTAGTCTCTGGGCCTAGGAATCATTTGAGGAGATGATTGAAACAATCAAAAAAAAAAAAAAAGGTAGAGAGGGGTGGGGTTAAAAAAAAAATTTATACCTGATGGACAATGATATTGTTGTTTCTCTATCATTTTAATAAGGTATTTGCAAACGAGGAATTCTACCAATCTACCATTCATTTAAGTGTACATGAAGACATTGTAGCCACTAATTTCAGAAATGAACATCAACCAATCAACTTGTGGCTAAGATGTTTCATAGCCAAAAAAGCAAGTTGCAATGCATGGGCACGCACCAAACCAACAGAGTCACACGCCCACCACAACCACCAAATGGCTAGCACACAACTTTCCGACCAAGTTTTCAGGCCAATCCCTGCCGTGTGCGTCAGTTTGCGGCGACTGAGCACCACCAAACCGAATAAACTACCATGCCACCCACGTCCCAAAGCCTTGAAACACAAACACTTGGGGCTTCAAACAGCGCAGAAGTACTACTCAAAGTGGGCTGTTAGACTTAGCTTAGTAGACCAAAGCCCGGCAAAATCAACCGTCGACATGGAACGGTTAGTCGATTTTCTGTACCAGGATTTAGTGCACTTGTTTGATGATCAAGGAATTGATCGGACGGCGTATGATGAACGTGTGAAATTCAGGGATCCAATCACCAAGCATGACTCTATAACTGGCTACTTGTTGAACATTGCCTTCTTGAAGACAGTCTTCACTCCCAAGTTCCAGTTGCATTGGGTCAAACAGGTAACAGTTTAAGGTTTTGCTTAGTTCTGTGTTCTTTCTCTTATTAGATTAACTACTAGATTATTGGGAATTTTAGGCATTGAATTATTGATTATGTTGACCAAATATAAGAATCTAACTGGGCAGTTCAGTGGTTTTCAACTTTTCATAGAATGAAATGATGTAACTTAGAATTTTGGATGATGCATAGCTAAACCCTACATTAATAAAGTTTTAGGGAACCTGTTTTAATATGACTATGTTGAAGATGAAAGAAAATTGTGTATGTTCCTATTCTCATTTATGCTGCATATATATGTTGGATGATGATATGATGTTGACAAGTCAAAGTCAAACTAAAATATTTCATAGTTACTGAGTATTGATATGAGTTCTATACTTCTATTGTTGTTTGATGATCATCTGAGGAAAAGATATTTGATTGCAGTCTCAAACTTTTTAGTTTAAAGTTTTCAATCTATGCATATTCATGTTGATGTCCGCTTAAACATTGTAGTGCTACTGTTTTAGTTTACTGATTAAGTTGCTATATAGTCAGGACCATATGAAATCACTACAAGGTGGACTATGGTTATGAAATTCATCCCTCTGCCTTGGAAACCAGAATTGATCTTCACTGGTACTTCTGTTATGGGAATCAACCCTGAAACCGGGAAGTTCTGCAGCCATGTGGTAACAATCATCCACCTCATGACTCTTCATAGAACAATATATATGATAGAGTGTATTGTCAAAAAAATGTTCATGTATCTATAATGTACATGTAGGACTTCTGGGATTCCATAAGGAAGAATGACTATTTTTCTGTAGAAGGTTTGTTAGATGTATTCAAGCAGGTATTGGCAGACTCGATCATTATTCACTTTCCATTATCATGTATAGAGATTCTTTCTTGCCTTAGTCTCTTCTTGTATGTAAAACCCTGCAGCTGAGGATTTACAAAACTCCAGACTTGGAAACACCAAAATATGAGATACTAAAGAGAACAGCAAATTATGAGGTGTGTTCTCCTTTCAGTGAATGGCCAATGTTGTATTCATTAAAACTTGGGCTTTTAGACTCCATTCTCTTAAGTTAATTCAATTCCAATGAATGAATAGCATTACATTTGAAGGTCTTTTTGTCTATAACTCAATTTGGTTGGAAGGTTTTATTGTTTTAGTTAGTTGATTCCTGGATTGGTTCTACAGGTAAGAAAGTACTCCCCTTTTATAGTGGTAGAAGGAAGTGTAGACAAGCTGTCTGGATCAGCTGGTTTCAATGATGTTACTGGGTGAGTGCTTGCGTTACAGCTTAGCTAATCATGTGCTTTTAAAAAAATAAAAAATAAAAATAAAAATTTTGAACTTTTGTTTCTTCTCTTTGATGATATGGAAAATGGAATTTGTTTAGGTACATCTTCGGAAAGAACTCGAAAATGGAGAAGATACCAATGACAACTCCAGTGTTCACAGAGGCATCTGATGCTGAATTTTCCAAAGTATCCATCAAAGTATGTCTTCCACTAGACAAGGATTTAAGCAGGTGGAGAATTAATAGATGTTAGATATATATTGTACTTACATTGTCCATGTGTTAATAAAAAAACGTGTGCTGTGACCAGTTTACCAGATCCTAATGCAGAAACAATTAGCTTGAAAAAAATGGAAGAAGGCATTGCTGCTGTTACCAAGTTCAGTGGGAAGCCTACCGAAGATGTTGTTCGTGAAAAGGAGAAATTGCTGCGTGCTAGTCTTATTAGAGATGGTCTCAAACCTAAGGCCGGTTGTATGCTTGCTCGTTACAATGACCCCGGCCGAACTTGGAGCTTTATACTGGTATGTAACATCAGTCTGATAATGTGTTCTCAGATATCCCTAATTTTGTATGATATATGGAGAAAACTTCACCAAAGAAAATTCCTACTATTGAAACTTCATCTAATAAGTTACAAGATATCTACCTTTTGACATTGAAGCTTTGAAATTACTGCAAGCAACCGTTTTTGAAGAAAATTTCAACAATTGAAGCTTCATCTAATAAGTCACAAGATATATATCTACCCTTTCGCATTTTGAAGCTTTATAATTACTGCAAGCAACCCTTATTCAAGAAAACTTGAACTAAGAATTGACATCTATTCCGTTTGTTCGACTTTGGCCTGATTTTTAATAGCCCTAGTAGTAGTAATCTTGCTAGCTGTTCCTTGTACTGCCTTCTAGGCAAAGCAAAACCAGTAGCAAGTAACCTTGATCATTAAGCTTTTGTTTGTACTTTTAGTTATCTTTTGGCTATCAAATCCTAGAGAGTTTTGCTTTCTTCACTCTAACGATTGAGTTTTGATTTTGTTTTGGTGCTGATTGCATTTTAGAGAAATGAAGTGCTGATATGGCTGGAGGAATTCACATTGGAGTAGCATGTTCAACATTGCCTATTGTTCAACTAACTTTCCTCTTGTGTCATTTTTCTCCAACGCAAAGTTACTACTGTAAGATTTCTTTTCCTCTATTAAAGTTTGCTTTCCTGTAACCAACTTTGACCAGAATTGCATATGCTTGATACTTAATGCCAACTTAAATTAGTTAGTAACATATCCTTTTCAACTCTTCAAGATTCCATTTCACCCTCACCATTACCTCATAAAACAGTTTGGAATCAAATCTTTCTAAACAAACAGACTTAGAAATTTCCTCATTATTGAAGTTGGTTTGTTCTTTCTGTTATTAGAAGATCATAGCTCATATCAGCCATAGATTGAGTTGAAGAACAGCTTAGCATGTGGAGTCAGCTGACAAGAGGGACAGATCAGGGACAGTGATAGAGAGTTGTACCCTTTATATCCATGTGAACAACTGGTCATCAACCTCGTCGATGGTCCCTCCTCTAAATTGCCTGCCCTATTGTACAACAATACTAGCTAGTTCACTTTTATACCAGTCAAATATAATATAAGCTTCTGGCTTTGTTCTTGACGGCTCCTTAACTGTAATGGGCGGCGCAATTTTATTGTATTTCAATACTCTTCTTGAATCTCACTTCTCATATTTAAGAGAGTTTCTATTGGACCTCTTAATCTACTCACTAGACCTCCCTCAATTTTTAATTATTCAATGACATATGTATCCTTATACAAAAAGACTGTTAAAGACAGCAAACTAATAAGGAAAATATTTTTTTTCTCTACAAAGCTTTATAATAATGGAAACACATTTATAGTACTTTAATTATTAATTTCCATTTTAGTTCTCATTTCATATTTCTCATTTTCTTTGTAAAAGCTTTTAAAAAAGAAAAAATCAAGAGAAAATGCATTTAAAATTACTTGGCGAATTATATAAAAATAAAACTATGATAAAAATGTTTTTCTCTTGGGCTTGAGGATCATGAAACGGGGGATAGAGAGCCCTCATGTAAACTAACCAAATAAGTTTGTAAAGCGCCATATAAGACAAAAATAAATAATAAAAGAATAGAGCGTGAACAAATTTAATATTGCAACCTATCTAAATTCCAGCATGCAACCATAAACCATAAAAACTAAGCTTTGAAAATCCATAATTAAGCATGAAATAGTAGGCTTGAAAAACCCCTAATAAATTTATTTTAATTAGTTACACTATCTTTTTTCAATAATTATCTCTTCTTCTTTTTTTGAACAATGTCAAGTTTATTTTGTGGTAAATAAATAATTATGGGAGCACTAACTCATCTTTAATGCTCCCAAAAATTTTCTTTTATGAGTAAGGTTAAGTTAGGACCTGAGTTTGATTATGGCTTCTCAAAATAGTTTGCAAGTTCGCTATGTTAGTAGGCAGGCCAATGTAGTGGCCCATACGTTAGCTGCTCACGGGGGTAGTTTGATGCAGGATTGTTTTTATGTTTCAGTTTCTAGTTTTTTAGCAGCTGCTATAGCAGCTGAACTTCCAGTGGTGTAATCTTTAGTTTTTTCAATAAAGGGCTTACCTCCTTCTCTAAAAAAAAAAAGTTAGGAATTTGAAAGAGGTTTACTTAGCAAATTTTACTTTTTAAAAAGTAAATAGGAGGTGTAAAGAGATGAGAGGTCAAATGAGCAAATATGGAGGTCCCAATAGAAAAACTCCATATTTAATGAGGGTTTGACATTTTCTTTTCCAATCATCATATTGATCATACCATTTCTATCGTCACTATATTTGTTTCATTTTGAAAAGCAAAATTAAAGGGAAGAACATTTGAGGTATTATTTTCACATATACCAAAGGCCAAAGGATTTTTACTTTTCCCTATTTTTGATAAATATAATGACGGATTTTTTTTTTTTTTTGAATAAGGGAATTATCTTCATATAATAGAAAGACTCAAAGAGTCGATTACAATCGTATTGTAATACATCCAGAAAAGTTCTAGGAGTATTAACAAATGATTTGAAATTTGTGCTAGCCTCAAGCCAAATAGATATAATGACGGATTTTTTGTAACTACTAACCACGAAAAATGAAGAACAATTACATTGTTAGTATCTGATTTTTTATATTTTTCTTTTATATTCGTAATTTTCCAAATAGATATAGACTTAAAATTACGGCATCTTTCCTAGCACTACAATCCCTTCGGAAAAAAAAAAAAAAAACACTAACAAATAACTATATTAGTTAAGTAGTGCGAGAGGATTCGAACACTTGACCACGTGGGAGCAAATTTCGATTAAAAGCTATTCCATCCAACTAAAAATATATCACATCAATATTGGCACATGATTCATGTACTTGTAGACTTAGTTGTTGATGTCTTTTTGGTATATATGTCTTGATTCTCCTCCTCTTAGGCCACGTTTGGTTCGCGGAAAAGAAGCATCAGGAAAGGCGTTTGGGATGCAAAAGGAAGGGAAATTGTTTCCTAAAGGAAGGGAAAATAAGGGGGAAAGTTGTTCCTTCCAAATCTCAAAAGAATCACTTTCCCCTATTATTTTCTTGCATTTATTATTCACAACGTATTATTTTATTACATTATTGACAAACTTTTAACAACTTTCCTGATAACTTTCCTTAGAGCAACTCCAACAGCTTCTCTATAATTTTTGTATTATAGGGAAGCAAAAGTCAAAGCTTTAAGCAATTTTTCTTCTTCAACTCCAACAGATTCCCTAGTTTACAGCAATCTCTAAAATCTCCAAATTCTTCCTTAAAATTTTAGAGATTGCAGTAAATTTAGGGAATTTTGTTTTCTCTCTCCTCAGTTTCCCTAAAATGGAGAAAGTTATAGGGAATTTGTTGGAGCAAAAGAGGCTCGTTTTTCCCTAAAATAGAGAAAAACTAAAATATGGGGAAACTGTTGGAGTTGCTCTTACGTTACCAAACATCGGAATGGAAAGTTGTTGGGAAATGAAATTTCCCTTCCCATGGGAAAGACAAAGAAATTAATTTCATTTCCGTGAACCAAACGAGGCCTTAGATTCACATAAAATGGAAAAAGATAAAGAAAACACGCAGAAATTAGAAAAATCATAAACCAATCACATAGTGTGTTAAGGTTGGTCGAGCGGTCTAATATAAAAATTCATGTCTAGCATTCGAGTCCCAACTCCCATCAATTTGTGGTCAGTAGGTTTGGGGGGCCTTCAACTTCGTGCGCCTTCAGTAGAAGATTCAGTTTAACTTCATTGTAATATCCTCTTAAATCTCGGTCCGCATACTGACTAGGCTTACGAACGTCGCTGAGGTAGCACACCCTGATAAGTCATGACTCAAAAATTCCAAATGAAATTGCCAACACGCAAGGGACAAGTTGCATAAATTTATTGAAGAGAATAATAATCAGAGAAAAAAAAAAAAAAACAGTAGGAGTGTGATAAATACATATATGTGAAGCAGGAGGCTTATAGAGTTTAGAAAAGTCAAAGGTGAAGCTGCTGGCGCCGGCTTTGTAAACGCCGAACCACCACGCGTACACTTCGCCGCTTTCATGGTTTCCCTGCACCTTCTACACCTCATCATCTTCTATTTAAAAACCTTTACAACCCCTCTCTCTCTCTTTCACGCGCTCTCCTATTTTTAGTTTAATATTTCACTTCAAACTTTGAACCTCTCTCATTACCTTTTGCCTCTTCTCTCTCTCTCTCTCTGGTTCTCGTTGGCTGGCGACGACATTCCTCTGAGATCTGGTGGTGGGTTTCGGCAATCAAGGTCAGTCTTTTCGATCTGGGTTTTGCCTCATTATGAAGCTCGCAGCTTTTTTCTACAACGTTCTGTTTTGTATCTTGGAGTTTTGATCTGTTCTTGGATGTGTGAATTTGTATGGATTCTGTGAAAAGTTTGTTTCTTTGTGTGAGACTTTTTCTGGGTTGTGTAGCATTTGTTGTTAATCTGCTGATATGTTTGGAAAGAACCATGCTTTACTGGAAAATCTGATCTGGGGTTGTAGTGGATTGTGTTTAGCTCCAACTTGTAGGGATCAAAGTGTGAAAGAGATGAGCTTCTGTTCTGTTTCCCCGTTTTTTGTAATCTGTATTGGTGCTGAGATTGGGACCATTAGGTGTCATGAGTATGAGTTCTTTCTGCCTTTTCAATATCTCAGTGATATGTAGCTGTAAATCAGAGAGAACCCTCTTTTTGAAAAGCACCATTGGCTTTCCAAAAGTCATTTCTGGTTGGATTTCAATTGAAAAACTATTGCAATTTGCCTTTATGTCGTGGAAAACCACTTTCTACCATTCTTTTTGGTCTGTGGTAGTTTATCTTCTTTGATTAGAATTGTCTATTAATACATTGGTGTTATGATTTTGTTGTGCATTTGATCTGATTCAAGCTTTTGTATATTTATCAGGGAACAATGGCGGAGCCAAAACCAGATACACCCTTGATCCCACCATCATCTACACCCTCATCCAATCGGAACCTCCCCGACTTCAAAAAATCCATTAAGCTAAAATATGTGAAGCTTGGTTACCATATTCTCATCACCCATGGAATGTACCTCTTTCTTTCCCCCCTCGTGGTTGTTATTGCTGCCCAACTCTCAACATTTTCGCTCCAAGATCTTTATGATCTTTGGGAGCATCTCCAATACAACCTGATTTCGGTGATTATCTGCTCGACCCTCCTGGTGTTCCTATCCACTGTCTACTTTCTTACACGCCCTCGCCCTGTGTACCTTGTTAACTTCTCCTGTTACAAGCCAGAAGAAACTCGAAAATGCACCAAAAAGATCTTTATGGAACAGTCTAAGATGACTGGTACATTCTCAGAGGAGAATCTACAGTTCCAGAGAAGGATCCTTGAGAGATCCGGCCTTGGTGATTCAACATACCTTCCAGAGGCTGTACTCAACATTCCTCCAAATCCGTCAATGAAAGAAGCCAGAAAAGAAGCTGAGGCAGTGATGTTTGGTGCCATTGACGAACTTTTTGCCAAGACATCTGTAAAACCCAAGGACATTGGAATATTGATTGTCAACTGCAGTTTGTTCAATCCAACTCCATCTCTTTCTGCCATGGTTATCAACCATTACCAGCTTCGAGGGAACATAGTCAGCTACAATCTTGGTGGAATGGGATGCAGCGCAGGTCTCATCTCAATTGATCTTGCTCAAAAGCTTCTTCAGGTGCATCCTAACTCTTATGCGCTGGTTATCAGCATGGAGAACATCACATTGAACTGGTACTTTGGGAATGATCGCTCAAAGCTTGTTTCAAATTGCTTATTTCGGATGGGAGGGGCTGCTATACTTCTTTCAAACAAAAGCTCAGACAGAAGAAGGTCCAAATACCGATTGGTTCAAACTGTCCGCACGCACAAGGGTGCTGATGACAAGTGCTTTAGCTGTGTTACCCAAGAAGAAGATGATGCTGGGAAGATTGGTGTTACTCTATCAAAGGACCTGATGGCTGTAGCAGGTGATGCTTTGAAGACCAATATCACCACATTGGGGCCTCTTGTTCTTCCAATGTCCGAGCAGCTGCTTTTCTTTGCTACATTGGTGGGTAGGAAACTCTTCAAGATGAAGATCAAACCTTACATCCCAGATTTCAGACTTGCTTTTGAGCATTTCTGCATTCATGCTGGAGGAAGAGCCGTCTTGGATGAATTGGAGAAGAACCTGCATCTATCTGATTGGCATATGGAGCCATCAAGGATGACACTATACCGATTTGGAAACACCTCAAGCAGTTCTCTCTGGTATGAGTTGGCTTACACAGAAGCAAAGGGAAGGATCAAGAAAGGAGATAGAACATGGCAGATAGCTTTTGGGTCGGGATTCAAGTGTAATAGTGCTGTGTGGAAAGCTCTCAAGAGCATAGATCCTGCAAAGGAAAAGAGCCCATGGTTGGCTGAAATTGATCAGTTCCCAGTCGATGTTCCAAGGGTGTCAACCTTCTAAATTTCTAAGTTGGTCTTCCCCCATTCTTATGCCACTACCATTTTGGTGGCTTTTGCTAGATTTTTTCTCTTCTTTTCTTATTAATGAGATGTTTAGAATTGGTTTTCTTTCTTTTCCATGTCTGAGGTTCTAGGGAGGGATTTCCTTGTTTCTTTTAGGGCAGATTATTCGGTGGTTTTAGGGTGGAGTGCAGTGAGTATGGAGAGGGACATGTATTTAGTACAATTGCATTTCGAGCCTTTCAAATAGTTACTGAATTTGAACTGATGATGGAATTGATTGTTGGAACTAAATGATTTTGTCCCGCATAATTAACATTCTGTTGTTGAATCATGGAAACTAATATCTCCAGAGTTTTGCAAAAAGTTTATAGATCTCAATGACATCGGTACGGTTTTCACCTTACAGGTTTCAGAATGAAATAACTACATCTAAAAATCTAAATCGAGAATAATTAGGCCCTCACCAACCGATTTATGCAAAAAGAATGGTAATGGTAGTCCAAAACATGCCCTTGATACCGGGGATGACAATACGACATTATGACAAGGTTCCTAACGTGAGCCTAAGATTAAATAAGTAAAGAAAACGTCTTCCGATCACATTATCCATTACAAATACTATCAGACATGAAGATTAACTAACAAATTAAACACAAATCTAAGGAGAGTCTTCTCATAGAACTTTGGCCATTTCCATTACTCCTTGGTGGACTTGTTGATAAGTGACTTGTGAATGTGAGGGATGACACCTCCACCAGCAATGGTACCTTTAATCAGAGTATCAAGTTCTTCGTCACCACGGATTGCAAGCTGCAAATGCCTGGGAGTGATACGTTTCACCTTCAGATCTTTACTGGCATTGCCTGCCAACTCTAAAACTTCAGCAGTCAGATACTCCAAGATAGCTGCAGAATAAACTGCAGCAGTTGCTCCCACTCTCCCATTAGCTGTGGTCCTTTGCTTCAGGAGACGGTGGATACGACCCACAGGAAACTAGAAATTTTGTCATCACAGAATAAATTAGTAAATGACAGATATCCAGCAACTCTAGCGATGAAAAGTCCATGAACTGACTTGAAAATAATATAAAGACAGAGATTCAAAATCTTAGAGAAGTTCAAAACATCACAGCAGAAGCTGTCTTTACAATGAAGGTCTTAGATAGGTATATTATGAAAAGTTTCTAGTTTACAGTATTCCCAGATAATTGAGTTATGAATTTAGTTAACTATAGGTCGTCTATTGGAATATTCCCATCACAGTAAACGTTCCTTCACCATTAGAGAGTCAACACATGAAAATAAATCTGAATCTGGAGGTTGCAGGTAGATCCTCCCACTCTAACATCATGATCAATCAGTAGGTTCATCACCATTCCAAAAACTTATGCAACTAACATCTTTCATATTCCGACATTAATTATATTGTATTAGCTCAAACCAAGAGATACCAAACATATATCAAACGTATGGTAGAGAACTACACATTAAGGTAGGAATTTAAAAACCCGAAATTGTTAACTAAGCCTAGCGTTTAATTCATGTTTACTGAGACACATGAAGCAAGCAGAGTCTATTCCAGTCTTCTAGATATTCTAATCTTATCGAAACAGTTACCCCCTGAAATTTCATAAACTACATCAATTTCATATGTTTCATGGTTAGCTAGACACTTGAAACTTCAAATTCAACACTCCAATGTATCTAGCTATCTAAATCTCTTTCAAGTCCAAACTCTTCCATTGGATTTCGGTTCTCCCAACTAACAACATGGTTAAAAAAACTAAAAAGATCCTAATTACATCCTCCCTTTTGGTTTTTCTCTAGTAAAAACTAAATCTTTGAGGTTAATCACCAAAATAAGTAAAACCCAATATCAGCACCAACAAAAAGCTCCAATCTTTATCAGATTAAAACCCCCAAAATCAAAACCCACATGGTAATTTCGAAACCCTAACTCGCAAAATTGAGAAAGAAGAAGAAGAAGGCAAATCACCTGAAGGCCAGCTCGTGAGGATCTCGAGGTGGGTTTCTTCTTGTCCTTGTCTTTATTGTTGCTGGCACCTTTGCCCATAATCAAACCCTTCGCGCCCTTCCCTGACATCTTTTCCCGCTAAAAAATTTCCCCCAAAGATTTGATCTTTTTGATTCGAGGATTACAGAGAGAGCTTCTCTTCTCTAGAGAGAGAAACCACCCAAAGAGCCTTTTAGAGAGAGAGAGAGAGAGAGAGAGAGAAACAAAAATCCCCAATTTCACAAATGGTCGGCCAAACCTTTAGAGGCCCCTACTTATTCACCCCACTTTGACTAAAATACCCCTCACTTTTCTTCCAATTTACGATAACTAGCACTCTGATGGTTTTATTCGTTTTCTGAATCTAGAGGTCGGTTGACCATTGACCGCCTTTTGCTTCATCACATATTTATCCAACAAATAGGCACCCGAATTTAGTTTCCTTAATTTTTCTTTGTAGGTTATGTTATGATCCATAATTGTTATACAAGAAATTAAAACCAGAAGCTGACAAGTTCGATTTTATAGGTAATCTGAACAAGCAGTAACAAGAACATGGTCTATATCTCAACAATGCATAAGTGAGAACTAAAAGTTGTACAAAAAATTTGTTTTCAATCTGTCTATGTGACCAAGTAGTAATTTAGCCAGGATAGATCTGAACTGTGCCACGCACGGCTAATACACTCTCTGGACAAAGTCACACGTTCACTGCTGCTGCTGCTGCGGGAGCCTCTTCCTTCTCTTTTGACTTGGCCTCGTCAGAAATTTGGAAGCCCTCAATCTTGCGAGAGACCTCTTCCACAGGTGGCTTCACCTTTCCGACTGCCCCATTTGCTGCCTGTGCCTCGCTTTCTTCGTGAGTCAGAGGACCGGTCTGCCATATTCTGATGGTGCCATCTTCAGATCCAGAGGCATATGACTCCCCTCCTGGTGAAAAACGAACGCAGTGTACAGGACCATGGTGACCCTTATTGCAAGCTGCATTGAGTTGCAATAGATAGTATTGGTAAAGGATCAGGAATGGAAACACAACATAAAATCCGAGGACAGACACAAGGTATAACTTTAACTGACAAGGAGTATAGTCCATACTATCACAGATTAAACATGTCATACTCCTCCAAGAAGATTCAGAAAGAAAGGAATGTTGTTTGGATCACTTACCAATCTCATCACCGGTATGGAAATCAAAAACATGAACCCACATGTCTTCACCACCAGCAATGAACTTGTTCCCAAACTTTGGTTCCAGCGAAACTGATTCTACTGTACAAGGCATGTTGTAGCTCTTCACCAATCCAAAGCTGAAAGCAAGTAAAGGGCATAAGAAAACTGAGCAGAAACTCTGAAAAATAGTGAACACTATAACAAACTCATAACTTACTAATTTGCATCCCAAAACTTCACTGTAGACCCATCAGCAGTTGTGATGTAACGACCATCTTGACTGACTTCAGAGCTAGTTACAGATGACTTGGTATCAAGTGTTTGAACTATTTTCCCAGTTCTTACATCCCATAATCTGTACGTTTACCAATAACTACCAGTCATTTTATAGGAAAAAAATACGTAACTAAATAAACAATGAGTCAATATAACATCAGATGATTTCGTAGAAATGCATACCTGACACCCCCCATATCAGTGCAAGAACTTAAAATGGTCTGATCACTGTGGAGCCATGCAGCGGTTCTAACCGAACCAGGGGATTTGTCCACTTCTCTTGGAGGGGCATCTGGGCGGTTCAAATCATATATACGTATAACTTTCTCTACTCCTCCAGTAAGCAAAAGGTGTGTATCCTATTACCAGATTAAGAGAATAAGATTAAGATACAAAAATACCAAATAAGAAAAGGCATGTCATACAAAATGAGAATTCCAGCATAAATCTCATAAACTATTGATATTCAAACTAGCACTAACTATGATGGCGTCTAAATATTATCATAAAGCTTTAGCTGTTGATGCATGACAGCTGAGGCCCATAGAAACATTCAAAGTCTACCTTTATATTAAAATCCCTCTTTGTATAGCACCAAAGCCACTAGGAAAACATTTTCAAATTAAAGGTAGGCAGATAGCTACTCAATGAATTCAATATCAATCACTGAATACAGTGGAATACACATTAAATTCTACATTATCACATTTAGCATGACTTTCATAACAGATAACACTACACTAACTACAGAAATGGAAAGAGCATAAATTGTATGTTCATTATTCTGTAAGTTCATTTCACTTCTACGGAGCTATCGTGCCAAGAAGATGACTCTACCTCTGAGAATGCACATGCTCGAACAATGTGCTTGTGTTCAAACGAGTGTAGCACATCTCCTGTTAATGCATCCCAAACTTTCCTGCACACGCAAATAACATATGTAAGAAACAGAATTATGGTCTTAATTTTCAGCTAGCATACAGCAAATAAAAGGAAAGCTATTGACCACATCATCTAACAACACAAAATATTGGGAAATTAAAAGACAAAGCCATACGCAGAGAAATCTGCAGAAGCAGTGGCAGCCCTTAGAGCATTAGTATCCAAACAGCAACTCCAGACTGCACCCTTATGTCCTTCAAATGTTCCAATCCAATCTCCGGTCTCTCCATTTCTCAGCATGGGACTAGAATCTAACAACACAAGCAGGCAAAACTTAGGTTTTCCAACTAAATGACTTCAATAGATTAAGTAACAATTTCAATCACAAACCATTAAGGACCAGCTACACAACAATGATTTTAACACCTCATATAATCCAATACCCTCCTTCGTCAATATCAGAAACTCACTACTGTTCAGTACACACTAATAGTGCAATAAATTTCAACTTCTAGTAGCTCTAAGGTTCCTAAACGTGACTTAAACCACTGATCCATAACATTTTCTTTCGGCTGGGACAGCTGGACCATATATCCTAAAAACATATCTCATCACAAGTTTACTTAATCTATGAGAACTTATGATCACACAGACTAGCCAAAACACTAAATCCAAAGTCTCCACCAATCTACATCCAGACTCCATTGCAGAAACAAAAACCCCATCACCTTATACACAAATGATAGACATTTACACAGCATTATACAAAGTAACAGAGGACTATTCAAGCATGTATTTCAATCCAAACACATATACAGAAAGACTGAATCTTCGGATATCGAAACACATACCCTTACTGGCACTGATGAGGAAGAAACCATCGGGAGTGATCGGACTGTAAAACAGATCCACGACCGGCCGGGAATGGCCGTGGCAAACCAGCGGGACGGCCACCTTCTTCTTCTCCATAGCTAATCCGAAACCCAAAAAAAAAAAAAAAAAAAAAAAAGATGCTTTCTTTTTCGTGATCCGAACCTAGAAGATTGAAAGATTCAGAAACCCTAACCCTAATGGAGTTAAATTGCCCTAAAAATCAAAGCTTTGTTAATTTGGGGATTTTGTGCAGAGAAAGAGAAATTGGAAATTGGCGGTATTTGGACACAGGTGGGAAGACGAAAGAATGAGAAGTTGAAACAAATCCACACCTCCTAACCCTCAACAATGGCTGGCTCTGATTGGAATCAAAATCTAAGTACAGAGAGGAAAAACCTAATTTGGAAATCTAAAAGGAAAATGTTAAAAGAGAACAGACTCACAGAGGGCTAGGCGCAAAGACCATGTTTGGCCACTGCTTTACATTATATACACACACACTCACTCTTGGGCCTTCTATTAAGGCTTCTTTCTTAACTGGTCCAACACAGCCCACATTACCCACTCATGTACATGAGTGTCTCTTCTTCTTCTTCTTTTTTTTTTTTTTTTTTTTAATGACAGAAAAAACTAACAACAACTAAAAAACAACGTCTCCACAAACGCCCCTCTAAGCTGATCCAACTGAAATGCTAGGACACTAAAAGGGGTAAACAAAAGAGCCAGACATAAGGATTATTAGAAATCTTTGGCAGCTCATCTAACTGATCTGCTATGAAATTGGCCTCACAATGTGTCGGAAAAGAATCGATTGAAACTGAAGAAAGAGGGAGTTCAGATAAAAAGAAAAAAAGCTGGTGGATTTCAGATAAAAAAAAAGAGAGTAAAGCTTGTGAGTTGTGGCCTGTTCCAACCTCAGATTGCGAATTTCACGAGTTTAAATCTCAATGTTATTTCTAGTTAAAGAGAAAGTGTGCTTGTACTAATACCATGAAGGATGTAAAAATAATGAAATTTATGACAGTTGTTGCATGATACGGATCCTAACATACTAAATTCTTTGTTAAGGATGTCGAATTAGAGTTAAATTACAGTTCTCTTAGTTAAGGACTTCGGTTCATAAAGATAAATAACACGTGTTATGCTTTAGGGTGCGGCTATTGTCACCCTACCATTTTCTTAGTTCACCCTACAAATATTTGAATTATTAAAAGACTATGTTACCCAAGTGCAAAATGATTAATAAGTACAGTAATTTTCTAAAAGCCAAATCTGTAAGGACAGCTAAATACATAACCAATTAAGTAAATAGAAAGACTACTTAATTTCTCATTAGATAACATTGATCTTCATCTTCTCCACCCAAATTTGAATATTTTACTATTTTTTGGTCTTTTTATTATTGACTCCTCATCTTTAATTCATTATTCAATTTGCAAACCATTAGTGTGAACTTCATCAAAATCTTTGCAATACCCTTTGTGAACACTGATGTAAAAGTATAAAACACCCAAAAAAAAAAAACAATCTCTTCTTCATTGCTCATAGTTGTTAACTTACTAATCTTTTGACATGGATTGAAATAGATGAACATTGAAATAAATGGACAAATAAAAAAAATGGAAGTAAATCAGATTATGATTTTATGAGGAAACTTTAATATATTTTAGTTCTTTTATTGGTATAAATTAAATGAGAGATTTTAGTTAAAAAAATTCTTTTTTCAATTGGATATGTCATATAAGGATATTTTTTAGAATGAGAAATGGATTAGATAAGTATATTTAATAATAGAAATTAAAATGTAAGATGTAATGAGCAAGTAGGGTGAACAAAAAAAATGGAAGGGTGGCAATAGCCGCACCCTATGCTTTATTGAAAGGGAGCAACGATTCCTGATCTTTTTATTTTAAAATAAAAATGCATTTATATGTGAATTCAAATAAATCCGTAACAGTTTTATTCATTTGTTAGCACTCTAGAAAAGTTGTCTGATTCATAGATTCAAGATATGTGAAAGCCAAGAATGATGATATTTTCTAGTCAGGTTCTAAGATGAGGGCCCATGAATTTATCACCTTAAGCTCACTCGGCTATCGACTAGTATCTCCTTCTCATCCCTTCTCTATGAGTTTTAGTAGTTAGAAATATTTATTTCCTTTTATTTTATAGTTATTAGTTTTTCTTTATCAGTAATTCTCGACTCATTCGCATACTTCGCTCCCACCCTCAAAACCTAACCTTCCATTATATGCAAGTATTTCTAGTCTAAATAACAAATCATACAACAAGAATTTCAAGTTTTCAACTTCTTTGAGATAAAAATTGTCTTTAATTATTTACCACATAATGTGGTAAGGTTGCCCGAGCGGCTAAGCATGAAACTCCCATATCTAGTGTTCAAGTTCCACTAACCTTCAGTAGATGATTAGTCTGACTTTATTTGAATACTGACCGTATAAATTTACTATATACTAATTCTCAACGCACTGTTCATCGGCTTATGAACAGTGACGGCTCGAGCCGAGCCATTATGTGAAAAGTCTATTTTGCCCCTGCATGCTATTTCACACCTGGCGTACTGCTCCGTGCTATCGTGTCTTTGCTTCTTCGCTCCACACAGGGGTGGAGAAAGAGAGAGAGAGAGATGGCAAAGGAAGTGCTCCTGTCTAGCGTCTCAAAACGTCGGTGTCTTTCTTCTTCGCTCCAGAGGTAGAGAGAGAGAGAGAGAATGAGGGGAATTGAAATCGATGCTTGAGGTAGAGAGAGAGAGAGTATCGGTGCCCAAGTGGGAACAGCTGCATGTTCCGTCCCAGATTCAAATCGACGGCGGCCATGGCTGTTGGGATGAAGAGTCGATCTGTTTTTAGGTCCAACGCTCCACCCATCAATTCATCAAGAAGGTATTAATTGTTGAAGTGGTCTAATTGGAAACATTGAAATTATATTCTTTTTTTTGTTTGATTCAGGATTTTGTGGGTGTTCAGAAAGCGGAGAGTTCAGTGAAAGAGCTCGGTTTCAATCCCAGTGGCTGTTCTTGACCTTGATAATGAAGAAGGTACAGATCATTTTGGGTTTTTTGATTTCTTCCCTGTTTTGAAATTTAAATGCTCAAATTCTTCCTTTCATTGTTCTTTTGTACTGAAATTTGAGTATTTTGATGGGCAGAGTGAGAACGAGAAGATAGACCTGAAATTGTTGTTGTGAATGTAGAAAAGAAAACAGGAGAAGATGAGAAGAAGGGTGAAAGGTCTGGTGCTTCGTGCTCAAGCTCGGATCTTCCTTGCATGGATAAGCTCAGGGATCAGATTTCTTGAGAGGTATGGGCTTGAACTTTATCAACAAATCTTCATATATGATTGATTTAGGATCTTTGATCATTGTTTATATGTCAATTATTATGGTTTTTCTTTGATAAATTCAGTATTTACTGGTGATTTTTTTCCCCCGGATTAGTGATTGGATCGACCAGTTAAGGAATATGATGGCTAACGGCGGAGAGGGATCTGGTGGCGATATTCAAGGCGGTGAGGGAGAAGGAGAGGAAGAAGAGGTGGGCGGTGGAGGAGGAGAAGAAGAAGAAGGAGGCGGAGGTCAAGGCCAAGGAGGAGGCCAAGGTGGTGGAGGAGAAGAAGGACAAGGAGGAGGAGAAGAGTGGAAAGAGAGGTATGGATCATGAGCTTTTTGATTTCAAAGATATAAACTTTTTGTTGTGTTTAGTTATATGGTATGATGTTGTGATTTTGATTGATTGCTGGGGAATTAGGAATGAGGTGTGTAAATTGAAATGTTCATTTGGAATTTTACTGAAGAACAATGTGTTTGTATAGTGTGGAAGATAATGGGATGAAATGTATGAACTCTAGAATTGGTTGGAAATTTTGGTAAAGAACAATGTGTTTATATAGTGTGGAAAGTTTTGAACTTGGAATCTTTTAGCAGATGAGTTGTGGTTTTGCAATGTGATTGTTTCATATGTTTGGATTTTAGGAAATGTGTTAGGATGTAGAGACCGATATGTTCAAAATTCAAAGTGTTAGGGTGATTTGTGTTGAAGATTTTGAAATTGTTGTTCGGTGGCATATTTGGGGGTTTGTAAGAAATTGGTGATTTTGAACCATATGCTTGGGGGGAGAAATTAATGTGACTGTTGTGGTATTGGAATGATGAAGCACAATATATTTGTTGGCATTTTATTCTGTTTCTCATACAAATGCTAATTGTGTTTGCTGCCCCAGGTACATAGAGTATAGTTATATATTCTTGACTTTATAACACTGATTATTTATGTGCAGTTCCAAACAAAGGGAATGGGCTTGATATGGAGAAATACTCATGGACCCAGAGTCTGTAGGAGGTCAATATAATCATTTCAGTGCCTGCTGGAACTAAATCAAGGGATATTGTTTATGAGGCCAAGAAGAACCGTCTGAAGTTTGGACTGAAGGGTCGGTCTCTTATAATTGATGTAAATCTGCTGCTTTATTATTCATATTATTAGTCGGCCGTATATCACAAACAACTAGATATGATATGAATGCATAGAGTAGTTTACTATGGTAACATTTCAAGCATAACTCCAGATATAGTTAGAGATCCTACACATAATCAAAAATAGTGGCAGATTAGAATGTGTGTGCATGAACTATACTAAAACAATGATGGTTCTGGTATATACCCCTTCCATTTATTTCTTTAATTTTGATCCTTCTTAATGGTACAGATGCATAGACTGCATATAGCTGCATTATGCATTAGTGAAAGTACTTGACACCATACAAAACTTGCCTTTCTAATTTAAATGGTATTTAGTAAACTTGGTGCAACTTTTATAACCTACTTTTCTTCGCTTCGCTCAATCATTGGTTTGTAGAGTTTGCTGCATGGTGGCTTGCAAGGAATATATTTATGCTTGAGTGATCACTCGCTTGGGATACTAACTAAAAGTTTTGGAGCCTTAGCAGTTAAATGTTTTGATTATACTTTGGCGTTAGCATGATGTAAAAAGATTTTAAATGTTCTGTATGCAGAATGTGTTCAGTTAATCTGAAATGCAATTTTTATTTTCTGTTGTGTTTTCTTTGCACCTAAAGAGTTTATTGACATTTTATATTACGTTTTGGACTTTTGGGCAAGTAAAAGCTGCATCACTCAGGCTTTAAATTCCCAAATAGTTTGAGAGTATCATACTGGCAATAAATGAGAGGAACATCTATTGAGATTGTGAAAACATCATATGAAAGAGTGATATAAAATTCATTTTTATTAGTGTAATAAGTAACAAAATAAATGCGAGATTGTTTATATGCCTGCAATTTAACAAACATATCATTTTCTATGCGAATTTGGATAGGACAATTATAGTATGAATTGGTTTCAATTGTTTCTTTTCTTTCAGGTTTGTCAACGTCTTCATTCATTTTTTCTGTACTATGCAGCAAAAGATATTCTATCAAGTGTAGGGAAGAAAACGGTGGAGTCCATGGTGCCATTAGCAGAGAAAACTAAAGACATGGCCGTATTTGCAGGTAAGACCACTCTGCATTATGTTGGTCATGTTGCGGTGGATTTGAAAGACAAGGCCGCTGTGGCAGGTTGGACTGTAGCACACGACGGAACTGAGGCACCAGTGGAGGGAACCAAAGCAGCTGCAAGATTAGTTGCCGGAGCAGCAGGGTATGCTGGTCATGAGGCTGTGGATATTGTGTCCATGCCTTTTGAGTGCTGCTAAATATGCTCTGTTGTGGTGACTGGTGAGAAAGCTGAGGAGTTCACTGCTCGGAAGAAGGTAGAGGCGATGAGAGAATATGAGGCCAAGAAAGCAGCTGAAGCAAATAGGCCCAAGGTAGATATGTCATGTCGCCTATAATATGCTTACTGTTATTCATTCTGCAGTTAAACTTTCTGAAAGAGATGGAGAGGAGTAAAATTCTCAAATATATTGAATAAAATGGTTATCTTCTCTTTTCAAAAAAAAAAAAAAAAAGGTTATCTTCAAAGGCCACCAATTACTTACTTACTGATGATTAATTAGTATAAAACTAATTAGTTTATTGCTTGATGTGAACAAGGGTTCTGAGACTACTTATCAAGGAGGATAATCCAAATGCTGGGAGCAAGAGGAGACATGGACGAAACCAGTTCAGAGGGAATCTCAGCATATGCAGAGTGGCAGACCAACTGAAAAAACCAACCAGAAACCGCACAGTTAGAGAGGGAGCGCAAGAGGGCGGTACCTGGGTGCCGGGAACAATCGGCAGGACTTGAGGTGTGATACCGAGAGCTGTTAGTGAGACATTGGTTGAGATAGTTGAGAATACGAAAAACTTTGTTATTGGGTAGGGTGAAAATGGAATGGTTGAGGAGAGCGAGGAAGGGTGGAGCTCAAATGCACAGCAAGGAGGGCAAGAATGGAGCTCAAATGCACAGCAAGGGAAGCAGGGGTGGAGGTCATCTGAGAAGCATGGCAGGCAGGAGGGGAGGTCATCTGTGCTGGTGGTGATGTTACTAGAACATGATCTACTTAATGTTGTAAAACAGGCTAAATCTTTTGTTAATACAATGATTATGTCAACTATATTTTCTATGCTTTTGAATTTAGTCCTTAAATAATGTTGTGTTAGCTCCAAAACCGCGGCAAAGCGCGGGCATACTTTCTAGTGTATTACTAATTCACTAACATAACCGAAAAGAATTCCTCAATTTGCACTAATTCCTAATTTGTGCCCAATCCTTTAAATCCTTCTCCTACCCCTACAAGGGCGTCGTGGCACAACCCAAAGCTGGCTTAACCAAAAAGAAACCCTCCCATAAATAAACAAGCTCTCTCACTTTAGTTGAACCCAAACGACATCAAACTCTGAGAAACCCCCAAATCTCAAATCTCACAGCTTTCGATTTCGATTCGAATAACAACAACAACAACAAGACTAGGGCTTTTGCTTGATCGCGATGGCTGCCGTCGGCGTCGAGACCAAGCCCGTCGAGGCCGTGCCGGAGGACACCTGCTCCGCCAAGCTCGCCGCCTCCAAACTCGGCGAGGGGCTCCGCCCTTACTATCTCCAACACATTCACGAGCTCCAGCTCCAGGTCCGCCAGAAGACCCACAATCTCAATCGACTCGAGGCTCAGCGGAACGAGCTCAATTCCAGAGGTGCGCTTCTATTTTCTAATTGAAAGTTCAATTTTTCGAACCCCTAACCCTAACCCTAACCCTAGTAATTGGTTCTGGAAATTTCAATTCGACTGTTTAGGGTTTGTTTCGATTGGTATTGGTTCTCAATTGAGGCGAATTTTAGATTTTGTTTCTTTAATTTAGTCTGAGTTTAGGGCTTGCTGATATAATTTGATTGGGTTCGTAGCTATTGTTGATTGATTATGAAAAGGTCTGGCTTTTGCTTTCTGTAGGGAGAAATTAGGGCAAAGATTTGATTTTTGGGGTTGGGTTACTGATATCTGGGGTAAAGTTTATATCTTGCTGAATAAGATGAGTAAACAAGTGCACTAGAATTATTCGAGAAGATGTTGGAACCTTTTGTGATCTTTGTTTATGATTTTGCTTTCTTTGGTATATTACTTAACTGAGTTATTGGATTGATCGTTCAATGTTTATGTGTTTTGAACAGTGAGAATGCTCAGGGAAGAACTACAACTTCTTCAGGAGCCTGGGTCCTATGTCGGTGAGGTTGTCAACGTCATGGGAAAGAACAAGGTTTTGGTTAAGGTAAGTTGCTGTGTGTTTTTACTAACAGTGTCATATAGTTTACACTCTTTCTGTAATTGGATAACAATGATATTAGTTACTTGACAGAATTTTGACCTGCTTTGTTTCTTACAATTCCAGGTTCATCCGGAAGGGAAGTATGTGGTTGATATTGATAAGAACATTGATATCACAAAGATCACACCATCTACAAGAGTGGCTCTACGCAATGACAGCTATGTTCTTCATTTAGTGCTGCCAAGCAAAGTAGATCCTCTCGTCAATCTGATGAAAGTGGAAAAGGTTCCAGATTCTACATATGATATGATTGGTGGTCTGGATCAGCAGATTAAAGAAATCAAAGAGGTTTTCTTCTGCACATTCTTACTCTTGAATTTAGATTCTTTGCTTGCTACATTTGTCTAATTTAGCTTGCATTTTGCGATATTACTTTAGTACTGTATATACTACATAGCTATCATTTTCAGTTATCCACCTGTATATACGTTGAGATCTCATATGATATATGCCTAACTAACTAATATCTCCCTCATGCATAAATCAATGTACTTGTATGTCTTCACTCTTACAAATATTGTTTGGATAAATATAAAATATCAACCTTTCAAAAAAAAAAAAAAAAAAAAAAAAAAAAAAAATATATATATATATATATATATATATATATATATATATATATATATATATATATATATATATATATATACGGAGCGGTTCCAAAGAGGACGTCCGCACTATTGTTAAAGTGCGGACGTCGACGCTGCAGCTCGGCTCGGGGCGTGACGGAGCGGCGGAGCTTGCCGGACTGACGCCAGGGGTCGGACGGACGGGTCTGCAGTCGGTGGAGTCGCCGGCGACGTGGTTGCAGCCTTGCCCAGAAACCTGCAGTTGCAGGTGAGCTCGCTACCCAGAAACCTGCAACTCCGACCTCCTCCGACCTCGAACGCTGCCCAGAACCGTCCGCCAAGCCTCCGGCCTCCGTCCGCCAAGCCTCGAGCAGCCGTCGCCGCCTGGAACACCGCCGCTGAGTCGCCGTCCGCACTTTAGCAAAGTGCGGACGTCCGCTTCAGAACCCGCCTGTATATATATATATATATATATATATATATATGTAATGTCGGATTAAACATAGCTTGCAGGCTGACCCTTTTCAGTTTTTTCTTTCTTCTTCTCCCTCTCTTTTCATTTAATCCACAATTCCACATGCATCAAGATCTGCACAACACCTCTCTTCCACAGTTCTGCTTGGCTTTCTTTTCTTTTCTTTGAGCTGCAATTATTGGTTTTATATGACATTAGAAGGATTAAATTGTTCACATATTCCAAGTGTTACTTATTTCTTATAGATGTTACATTATGGTAGATAACTAAGAGCTCATCTAGTAGGTGATAAGATTGTTTCCCTCTTGAGGGTTAATTATCTCTATCATCTCACTGGTTAACCTCAGTCTGTGTTTCAAATTTGGCTTGAATTTAGATTCTTTGCTTGCTTTATTTGTCTAATTTGGCTTGTGTTTATGTGATATTACTTCTGGGCATTCTTTGACATGTCTAAATGATATATGTTCATCTTTGCAGGTCATTGAACTTCCAATTAAACATCCTGAATTGTTTGAAAGTCTTGGAATAGCTCAGCCAAAGGTATAATTATGTTGCCAATTTACTGCCATTTTATTATTTGCTTACCTGGTAGTCACTAATTCCATGGAACTCCTTTCGTACAACAGGGAGTCCTGCTTTATGGTCCCCCTGGCACTGGCAAAACCTTGTTGGCTAGGGCTGTGGCTCATCACACTGACTGTACTTTCATCAGGGTTTCTGGTTCAGAGTTGGTTCAGAAATACATTGGGGAAGGTTCCCGAATGGTTAGAGAACTTTTCGTAATGGCCAGGTTTGTTTTAATCTCTTCTTAAGCATCCTTCTCTTCCAAATGTTGCGCTGTTGACATGTGAATATGCTGCTTGGTTTCAGAATTTTGTTGCTTTTTAAATGAACTTCAGTAGATCCTCAGATTTTATGATGGGACTCTAATTGTGTAGGGAAATTCCAAATTTGAATGAGCTTTCAATTGCAATTTGTATTGTATTGTACACCTAGGATGATTGAAACAAGAGATCTATTTCTTTTGGAGAGTCTCTGCACAATTTAATGCCATTTTCTCAAGAGCCACGTTAAAAAATATAAAACTAAAGCTCTTGATTAGGATATAACACCTTTCTCTACAGCAAAGAGATTATTTGTGGATGGGATCTTTAATCAATTAATAATCTGCTGCTCTTTAGTCCTTATCGTTCTTCCTGTTATATCACCCACCATTTTCTCACATCTTTACTTCTACATTCATACAGGGAACATGCTCCATCTATCATTTTTATGGATGAAATCGATAGTATTGGATCTGCTCGCATGGAATCTGGCAGTGGCAATGGGGACAGTGAGGTGCAGAGGACTATGCTTGAGCTTCTTAACCAACTGGATGGATTTGAGGCCTCAAACAAAATCAAGGTATGCTACATCATGTGGCTTTTGAAAATCTATAATATTTCAGAAGATTATCTTCAATTCTAACCACCACCATTGTATTCCAATTGCACCTTTGACAGGTTTTGATGGCTACAAATCGTATTGATATTCTGGATCAAGCCCTGCTGAGGCCAGGACGCATAGACAGAAAGATCGAATTTCCCAACCCTAACGAAGAGTCTCGTTGGGACATTCTGAAAATCCATTCAAGAAGAATGAATTTAATGCGTGGAATTGACCTGAAGAAGATTGCGGAGAAAATGAACGGCGCCTCTGGCGCTGAGTTGAAGGTATTATCGCGTTTCTTTTTACCGGGGGAAGTCATTTAGGAAGTCGGTGTTTTGTCTGGACATATTTAGATCTAACCATGTTGTTATCTTTTCCTTCTTGCAGGCTGTTTGCACTGAAGCAGGAATGTTTGCACTGAGGGAGAGGAGAGTGCATGTAACCCAAGAAGACTTTGAGATGGCAGTTGCCAAGGTTATGAAGAAGGAGACGGAGAAGAATATGTCCCTGCGTAAGCTGTGGAAGTGATGTGTTAGTTGTTACTGCTTTATCTTGCCAAGTTTTTTAACTGTTGTAAACGCACCAAAGTTCCTTGGTTTGTTTGGGATCTTTTTGGTACAAATTTCAGTGATTACTAGACTTGAATGTCTACATCATCTATTCAGCTTCAATTTCACTTTCCTCTAGTAAACTATTGGATACAGCAATCATTGAATGTGGATGTGATCTGGTTAGTTGGATCATGAATGGAGAAGGCATTGAATTATGAACTGCAAAAAGTCTTTTTTATTCGGTGGAGGATCATTGAATTTCTAAGTTTATATTGTAATATATTCCTGAAACCCCGATAGGAAGCGAAGCATACCCCTCACCAATTTAGATCAGATCTTCATGATTTCTGGATTTAAGAAATGAGTAGTTTGTAGACCATCTCGATAAATATTTCTTAGACTAGATGAAATATGTTTAATAATACATATTTCTTAGACTAAATGAAAGTTCTCTCAAAAATCAAAATAAAATAAAATAAATAATTATTTTATATACCGGCATTTCAAGAGACCTAGCACTTATATTTGTAGTCAACTTTTTATTCTAATAATATAAAAGTGCACTTGTTTGTATCCAACCTTTCTTCACCTATGCACGTCGATGCATAGACTACGACCTTCAATCAGGGAAACAAAAGAGTAAACGTGTAAGATGAGTTCATAACCATGTGGCTTACGCTAACGGCGGAACCCGCGTTATTAGTTGGCCGAGCCGTCAATTCTAAATAAAAATGGATTCCAACTTAAGAAAGGTACTCATTGACTTGGAATAGAATAATAATCACCTCCCATCCAACTACAAAGCTTATCTTCCAACTCCCCAAAACCTTCCGGATTCTGCAGAGAAAAAATGACCAGAACACATCCACAAAATTTGCTATTCCTTTCGTTATTCATCATCCCTTTGTTTACACAGCTTTTCCAAACTTCAAACGGCGACGTTGGCACTGCTGCTCAGTATTCTCCCCCATATCTACGTAAGTTACATCTTAATTTACCTATATATCTTCATGAACCAATTATGTTGTTATGGACATTTCCCTTAAAACAAGTATTGTCCCCTTTAGCCACGGACTGTTATGGAAGCGACTCGTCGCAGTTTCCGTCGAGTAATTTGTTTGCGGCGGCCGGAGATGGAATATGGGACAATGGAGCTTCGTGTGGGAGGCAGTACTTGGTGAGATGCATTAGCGCGGCCGTAACGGGGACGTGTATTCCGGACACGACGATTCAGATAAGAATTGTGGACTATGCTGCCGGCGTTGCTTCGAAGCCATCGGCGGATGGCACCACCATGGTGTTGTCTCAGACGGCTTTCGCTGCTATTGCCAACTCAACGGCTACTTCCATCAACATTGAATTTCAACAGTAAGTAAAAAAGTTAATTTAATTGATAGATTTCATCACATTCATTGAGTTTCACCTAATATGATCTAATATTCTTCAACTTGTCCTTACAGAACAAAAGTACAAAATTGGTAGTGTGATGGTATTATTAATTAACTTGATCCCTAGTTCTTAACGCTGTAATTAATTGAGATGCATTTGGTATATATATAAGTATGATTGTATGAGTATACATTGATATAGCGGTTTCTCCGTCACTTGGTAGCCACTAATTAATTTGTTGCCACCCACTATTGGATCTAAATCTAATGGTAGAGTAAAGATTAGAAAACTAAATTATTAGGGAAAGTTTATGCATTCCTTGGTTTCTTCTTACCCTCGAATTACAAAAGAGATGCAGAAATTTTCTCCAGGTGTGAATATATGGTAGAGAAGTTTATGCACTGAATTTTTTCTTTTTTTATATGCAGGGTGTGATTTGGGTTTAGATTAGGGCTGTCAATTCCGATACGACCCGATAACACGACTCGAAACCCGCACGAAATAAAGCGGGTTGAATCCGCACGATTAAAAAGCGGGTCAGCCGTGGGTCAACCCGCCATGACCCATTTAATAAATGGGTCGGCCACGGGTCAACCCGCCAACACGAAGTGAACCCGTATAACCAAATTATGTTGTACTTCTTCTTGAAATTTTGAACGTTGGGAGTATTTGATCATATGATTAAACAATTTGAAATATTTTGCTTTATAATTATTGGATTTAATTATTTATGAATTATATATAATTATTTATATTTTTCGTCTTGTGGAGTTTTTTGTGAATGTAATCAATTTATGCATTTTTTTAGTTAAATGGGTCATATTGTTAACCTTTAAATGGGTCATTTTGTCTAACACTACACGACCTATTTATTAAATGGGTTAAGCGGGTTGGAAACGGGTAACCCGTTTAATAAATTGGTTGGGTTTGAGTTTAAATTTTTTACACGATTATTAAATGGGTTGAGTTTGAATTTGTCTCTTGCGACAGGACAAATACCTTGACCCGACACGAACTCAACCCGACACGACCCATTGACAGCCCTAGTTTGGATTGTGTTTCATATATTCATCAGCGGAAGGTAACTAGCTGGAGCGATCCATGGCCGTGAAAATGTGTTAAATTTTTGTCAAATGTAATTACGCATTCTAGAAACGCTTTTGATTGGTCAGTAGCGACTTGTACGTTAACGTTTATTAATCGACGGATAGAATTGTCATCTTCAACGAACAAGAAAAATGTCATTTTCATATTTTCGTCTATACAAATAGATTCGTCTACTTTAGTTGTTTGATATACTTTTCTTTAGCGTCACCGAACTTTCCAGGTTACTGCCTCAGCAGCCTCCGCCTTTGGAAGCTTCTGGTCAACTTATGTTTGGTAATCATGGAAATTATGCACGATTACGCGCGTTCAGACTCTTTAATATTAACAAATAAATCAAATTCGATTAATTTGCTTAATCATAATCGAGTTGGTTGAGACTTTGGTATGATGTGGAGATCTGATCAGTACGTGGTTGCAGTCTTGGAAATATCTAGGAAAGGTTAATAATCAGATATATGTCTATTATATAGAGCTCAAGCTTTTTATGATGAGCTTATTTCCAGGCTTGAAAATAATGAACCACGTGAATGTAATCGATCCAAATTAAGAAGGCTCCATCATCATCTAGCTGTGTCAATGTCCATGCCGTTGCAGAGAAATCAATCATGTCTGGAATTGAATCGAGTACGTGGAAATTATTGGCATGCATGGGTCCGTTGAGAGTGAGTAGCAGCTAGTGACGCTCCAACCAGTCAAAAAAGGCAAAGACTCAGGCCATGACTTTAGATGCATTCATACTAGCTAGGGACCAGACTGGTATGCTTCACCGTAGTCAACACGTCCATACCCTACTTCAATTTGTGCTATTGTGAATGTTAGAACCATCTAAGAATTTCAATAATGCTAGAGGTCACCAAATGTACGTGTATCGTATTTGTAATGGTAATGAAGTTTGAGATAGAACTAGGAGGAGGGCTCTCGGTTCTGGGGGCATAATTGCGATCTCTATGGAGATCGTAGATGGCGGAGACGAGTGTTGGTCACGCAGATATGCCGACGAGCCTCAATCGAGTTATTCGATCACCTCTAATGGGTGGCTTTAAATCTGGTTGAAAGTTGAGTGAGGAAGGATTATTGGAAAAAGAGGTGCACATGATGACATGAATCATTCACTTACATATGTTAAAATTCTCATTTTTATAATGATTAAAAAAGTTAATGCATAACATGGTTTCAGTATGCCACCTGTACCGGGAAACATGTCAATCTTGATCATCAGTCACTAGTCAAAACGTATAGAATGCAACGACAAGGACAATTATGATCATTGGTCAATATGAAGTGTGTGGTGATGGCTAAGGTACACGACTGTGGATGTTGAAACTAGTTTCTTGTATTCTAGATTTCTAGCATTTCTGAAACGTATATTGTGCGAAACAAATTAGTACTTCACTTGGCTAGTTAGGACCTTGAGGACGCTTTTGGCTTAGGAATTTGACCCAATCTTTAAGAAATTTTTGCATGTTAATTTCAAAACGCACCATGAATAATCTCTCGCGTGGTGGTTTGTCTTGTTTCCTCAAGTTCCGTCTTGCTCGACGAAGTGAAATTCGAACCACATGCACTTCTATAGTAGCATTATTAATTAGCTGGGGCTAGTACTACATCGACCGCCGGCCTTGAATCTCTTTTTCACACCACCCTTCTCAACATCAATGCCATGCTTTCTGCTACTCAACCTTCAAGCTTGAAAACCCACACCCTCCTCTACATTTACAACATCCCATCTTTGGTGTTCTTCACCTTTTTTCTCTCTTGATTTTGATATATCCCTCGCAACATCTTCCTCATTCCCATATGGGAACATAAATTATAGGAACTGGTGTAGGCCACCATGTCATGAGCCTAAAATGTAATATGTTCCTGCCAGCAAAACACACATTTATCATAGATTGTTTTCCTGTGTGAATGACCATTGGTCGATGATTTATTAAACGTACATAAAACCACTGCAAGTGGCCTAGTGGTTCTTGCTTAGTTGGGTGTGCTCCCTAACCTAGGTTCGAACCCAGAAGCTGTCAAAGTGGTCAGACACTGTGCTGCAATGCATAGTTGGAGCATTTCACATGCGCCGAAGGGTTTATCTTGGGCCTAGGAAGCCTTTGGGTTCCCCTTGACAAAGTCAACAAAAAAAAAAAAAAAAACGTACATAACATATATCCAACTCATTTGGGTCGAAAAAAAAACCCTAGGAGAGATTTTCTCTCTCACCCTAGCTCTCTACGGCGCCCTCGCCTCCTCTTCTCCAAGCTTTCTTCTCTACGTCTCTCGCCCTCAACCCTCACTCAGCCACATGGCCTCCATTGATGCTATCACTGCTAGCTGTGCTGCCTCCCTTGCGCTTGCAGAGGGAGGTAGTGCTCCTGATTTGGGGAGAATTGGTGGCGGCCCTATTCATCGGTTTTCCAAATATTTTCTGATTGGGAAGTCTCTGATCTGCCGACCGGTCAACCCTACGGCCTTCAAGGCTCACCTCTTTTGTACCTGGATAGATGTCACTCTGGTGATGTTGAAGAAGAAGTCAGGCAAGCTACTTGGGAGTAGGAACAAGAATCATCGCCCTAGCAAGAAGTCGAATGTCGTTGCTTTACGACTCTCTTACCCTGCAGTTACTGGTATTGATCCCAGCCCTAGCGACAAGGGCAAGGGAAAGCTTTAGGCTTTTCCAGGTTTCCTTGCCTAATACTAGAAGTTGAGTCTTCTACTACTTTCATCTTAGTTTCTCTAGTTGTATACCAATTGAGGTCTCTAGGCGGTTAGGTTACTACTTCATGGGAAGTTGGTAGGGAGGATTTTCTTTCTTGTGGTTAGGCTCAATAAGTGAGCGAATGTGTTAACAGTGAGGGTCACCTGTCCTTTGTCTGGTAGCTTATATCATTTAGGATTTTGGTGTAAGACAACATTTGATGTACATGCCTTCTGGTCATAGATAAATGAAGGGTTTTTTGCACCAACAGTGTCTGGAGACTTGGGTGACTGACAATATGATACCCGAACTTACAAAGTTATCAAAGTAATACCCAGACTCAATTTTTCTTATCAACGTAGTACCCGCGGCCATTTTCCATCAAGGAGCTGTTAACTTTACCACGTGTGATGCACGTGAGTCGCAAAATGAGGGCAAAAAGACTGATTTACCCTTTATTTGACATTTTACTAATAAGTAAATAATATATACCTATTTACTTCTTTTTTTTATCTTTTTTTTTTTTTTTATCCTCTTCACCTCTCGTCTTCTTCCTCTGCACTCTCGCCCAGTCCCCCTCCCTTCAACTTCCTCTCTTCAACTTTTTCTTTTGATCTAACCAAGAGTTTTAGTGACGCACAAATGGATCAAACAAGTAAGACCCTTTTCTTGCTTCCTCTCTTTCCCAATTTCTGCTTTCAGCTCTTCAATTCTGACCCAAGACGAATTGAAGAAAATCGCCGCCTACAAGGTCGTCGAGTCCGGCATGATCTTCGGTCTCGGCTCCGGCTCCACCGTCAAACACACCGTGGATCGCTTGGGCTAGCTTTTACAACCGGGAAAAGTTCACAACATCATCGGAATTTCCGAGAACTACCAACAAATCATCTCTCCTAGAATTTCATTATCCAACCTCGATGACTACCCGGTCATCGATCTCGCTATCGACGGTGCCGACGAAGTGGATCCCCACCTCAACCTAGTCAAAGGTCGCTGCAAGTTAGAAATTCGTGCTGGGTTCAAGAACATGAACGAATCAAGGATTGCTGAAATTTTCTTCTTTTGCTTTTTAGCCGGGTTCAAGAACATAAATATGATGAATTTCTGGGTTCAAGTGTTGCAATCTAGTTGTTTTCTTGTCCTTTGAATCTCGAATGTTTGTTTTTGTGTCTAATCTTGATGCTGGGGGTGTCTAGCCTTGATAATTTGGATGATAGACTGAAAGGGGAAGGTTTTGGAATTGAAGGAAGAGTTGGACTCTGAATTTGTTAGTGTCCTCAAGTCCTTGAGGTTGGATGTGGAGATAAGATCAAAAGAATCAATTGAGCAAACTTTGCCCTCAGAAGTCAAGGCCAAGATTGAAGTCAAGACCAGATTTTTTTCTGCTGGGTTCAAGAACATGAATGAATCAACATTGTTGTGATTCTTTTTTTGCTGGGTTCAAGAACATGAAGATGAAGAATTGTTGGGTTCAAGTGTTACCAACATGAATCTGCTGATGTGGTAGCCTTTAATGGAATTATTATAGCAGATCTGTTGATCAAATTTACTTGATTTTGTTGTTTGAGTTGTACTGTTGATCAAATTTTCTTCTTTTTTTGTTCTTTAAGTTTGTATCAATTGATTGGAACCCTAGAGAGAGAAAGATGGCATCGTAATGGTTTGCTGGGTTTAAGAAGATGAACTTGAATGGGTTCAAGAACATCAACGTTTGCTGGGATTCGTTTTGTTTTTTTTTTGTTTTGGTTGCTTTTTTGCTGCATTTAAGATGATGAACATGGTTGATCAAAAAAAAAAAAAAAGATGATGAACATGGAGTTTCGGGAGGAGAGAGAAAAACCAATTATTTTTAATTTTGAATTTATTTATTTAGGGTTTGATGGAGTAAAAAAGTCTTTTATGCCCTCATTTTGCGACTCACGTGCGTCACACGTGGTCAAGATTAACGGCTTCTTGATGGAAAATGGCCGCAGGTACTACGTTGATAAGAAAAATTGAGTCTGGGTATTACTTTGATAACTTTGTAAGTTCGGGTATCATATTGTCAGTCACCCAAGTCTCCAGACACTGTTGGTGCAAAAAACCCATAAATGAATGAAGTTATCTATTTTCTCAAAAACTCATTTGGGTCGAAAGCAATATAGGTCACCCTATTAGTACCCTCCGGAAGTTCTTGGTCCAGTATATATATTATAGGTCATCCTATGTTCCCGTCTTCCCGACCCAGTTTTCCACCCCCTTCTACCACCATTTGTTTTAGTTCTTCTGTATTCAACTCCCAAATCAATAGCCTAGCTCCGGTCGTATCGCGGACCTGATCACACACCTTACGCACCAACTGCAGACGTCCTCGATGCAAGCCAAGGCGATAAGGTTTAGGATAAGGAACATCATCATGCTGATCAAATTCAATAACATGAAATTGATAGCATTCATTATCACCATTGGCAGTAGTACTCTTGTTGATGGTCATCACCGGTCCCATTCGTAGCATTCCAATATAGCACTCCATCGGTAGCAACGCCAAATTCAGACCCAAGATGGCCAAAAATAAAGCCTTGTCGACATGACACTACTGAGTCTCTCCATTCACCAGTCTCACTAGAGAAGACTTGAATGTTAAATTCGAAACAATGTTCACTCGGCTCATCAGGAGGAAGAATTCTCACAACCCTGCACTTATACTTGGCATTAGTTTTAATTACCTTCCTTTCTTCTTCTTCTTCTTCTTGTTGTTGATCACTTTCGACGACAACAATACTGTTTTCTTCTTCCTTATAGTAAGGCTCACACATGAATCCCACAGCAGGCTCTAGAGGGCAGTATCGAGGTGTGGGAGGAAGTCTAACCGGTTGCATGGTCCGTGGATTGCCGATGTAATAATCACAGTGATCTTCATTGTCTGTGCAGCAGAGAACCAAGTCATTCCATGTAGCTAGCACTCGTGGAACTTTTTTCATCGAATTGAAGAAACTCTTCATTCTTGGAAACACTTCTGTGTTAAGGAGTAGTTCATTCCTACATTCGTTTATAATAGTACCAAGTATTGCGGTTTGCTTTTTTCTTTGGAGCCACAGAAAGCGGCCAATGAAATAAGGATCCGATATGAGAGTGCACCAACTCTTTGAAACACGCTTGCATCAATAAACAAATTTAGAGCTGGGCAGTCGACAAAGGATTTCAACTAATAATTCTTTTGGGATATCATAAACAGTGGTTGATAATGCTCTTTCTGCTGCTATTATTGTTTTTGATTGTCTCAAGCTATGAGAGGAAGCTGGTTCTGATATTCTGCTGCATATTCTTTTGCTAGCAATATTTCTATCATCGCCTCTCATTGAACTTGACATAGTATGATTATCTCTTAAGCTTGCAACTCAAGATTTTTCTCTGAACCTTCTCTTTTAAATTTTCAATTGATCCACAAATTAGTTGTTTCTAGCATCCTATTATAGACTTTTAAATTTTCAATTGATCCACAATCAATCCCTTTTGAAATAGGATTTAGAGTCATAAAGGATAATTCTTTACTTTGAAGGAAAGGCTCCAAGAGTTCTAAATCGGGTAGGAAACTGTAGGAAAGTATCCTGTAATATAATTGTAATTGAATTAGGAGATTACTGTTTGGACCCAAAATGAGCATTTTTGCCTGACAAGGTACGTCTTTGAGAAATTGAGCCAAAGTCAGTGGCTTAAGCTATATATTGTCGACAAGTTCGAAATATATATTTAGAGGCTAAATAAAGCCTACTATGGAAGCATGAAAAGTCAACTTTAGCACATTTTCCTACTTCGGCTAGGAGAAACCGAGATAAACAAGGAAGGAGGGGTGGCAGACTGATCAAATGAACTCGAAATGAGCTGAAACGCTGCAGATCCATTCTAGACAGCTCAAGGATCATTTCTTATGAAGAGTTCCAGAGCTAGTTTTGAGTGGAAGGCCTTCAAACAATCAGTCCCATTTTCTGCAGAAGCAAAACTGGAAAACTGGACCTGTAAGAGGTCCAGCAGCGTTTCCGGCCCAACCACATGGAAGAAAGCTCTAAAAATTTGCCACAATGATTTACACTCATTGTGGATCATTTGATGTGAAGAGGTCGAAGGCCCATTTTGAGTTCTTGGTGGAGATATAGCTGCAGCAAAATTGGAGCAGTAAGTGCTTAAACCTAACATTCCATTAGTGTTTAAGTGCTTAAACCTAACATTCATTAGTGTTTTAAGTGCTTAAACCTAACATTCCATTAATGTTTAAGTGCTAAAACCTAACCCATTATGAGTTGTTTAAAGGCCAAATAGTGTTGCTTGGTAGCCTATATATAGAGGCTACAACAAGTATCAAAAAAGGACAACAACACAAATCAAAACATCTCTAAGATGATCTAAGTTCTCTCTAGAGCAATCTCTCTAAGAGCAACTCCTCTCATTCTCTTTCTCTTATCGGTGATCACACTCCTAGTCCTAGTCTTCTCAGAAGCCGACTTTCAGTGCCACCAAACCCTTTGTCAACGTGCTTCGGTCCTAGTCTCCTAGGGAGCCGACGGTAGTGCCGCGACCACAACGGTTACAGAACCAGCCAAGCAAGGGTAACACCCTAGCAACCCAGCCAAGCTAAAGTCACGCTTTAGCAAGATCTCAATACTTCCCGGTGATTTCGCTCTGCTCAATCTGCAATATTGAGTATCGACTTGTGAACAAGAAAAAACTTTAGCAAAGTCCTCGCCACGAGGCACAAAGAATCCCACGACGAGGTTGGTGCTCTCCTCGTCTACAATCGCTTGATAGAAGTCAGGTCAAGGGACACCCCCGACGACCGCACCCGAACGGTGCTGGCACGCCCGCGCAGAAAAGAGACTGTTGACCAGCTGCAGCAAAATTGGAGCCAAACAATTACTTTAGGAGATTACGTAGGATTCTTTTCCTGTATTAATTACTAGATTGTAGTAATACTAGTCTTGCAAGCTAAGACATCTCTTGTATGAATTTTCACTGTATGTATTAATGAAAATCATCTTCAACCAATATTCTCTTCTTTCATGGTATCAGAGCGGATATCAAAATCCAAACTCATATCTTAATCCTCCGCACTTTACTTCTCGTGCGTAGTTTTTTTTTATTGTTCTTCAAGAAGGCAGCAAGTCTGACATCTCCAAGTTCACCACTCTTTACTTTGAAGGAAAGGCTCCAAGAGTCCTAAATCGGGTAGGAAACTGAGTTGGGTCACAACGAGCCTAACATTAATTGTAATTGATCCAAATTAAGAAGAATCCATCATGATGTGTCTGTGTCAACGTACATGCAGTTGCAGAGAAATCATGTCTAGTGACTCTTCAGACCAGTCAAAAAGGCCGAAGACTCGAGCCATGACTAGTCATCCAAATTATATAGCTAGGGAGCAAACTGATAAGCACGTACATAATCAACACGTTTATACCCTACTTCAATTTGTGCTTAATGCCTTAATTAGAACCATTTAAGAAGTTCAATAATTCTACAGACAATTATGTAATGATAATGAAGTTTTAAGGAGGGCCTGTGAGTTATGGGGGCTATTTGCGTTCATACTGAACTCAATACGTCACAGATGTGCACATATAATAACCTTATATTCGACAAAAAGTAAATTTTATTGATTACACACTAATTCAAAATGTATGAAAATGCAATAACAATGGTTAATGATACTCATCGAATGGTTCATTATCAAATGTATGATGAATTAGTACTTCACTTAGCTAGGAACTTGAGGGAGCTTTTGGCTTAGGAATTTGACCCAATCTCTAAGGAATTTTTGCATGTTTCCAAAAGCGCGCTATCTCGCATGGTGGTTTGACTTGTTAATTTCCTCATTAATTGGGGATACTGCATCCACCGCCTTGAACCTCTTTGTCGAACCACCCTTCACCACATCAATGTCATGCTTTCTACCACTTGACCTTGAACCTTGAAAACCCACACCCTCCTCTCCATTGACAACACCATTCCCATCTTTGGTCTTCTTTACCTTTTTCACTACTCTTGGTTTTGCTCTATCCCTCAGCGCAGCAACCTCGTCCTCACTCCCATTGATCCCAATATTTCTATTAGGCATGGGAATAGAAATTGTAGGAACTGGTGTAGGCCGCCATGGGAGCATAAATTGTAATGGGCGCCCATCAAAAATTTTCTCTCTCTTGGACCATTCTCCTGTGTGAATGTTGCACTTGTAAATGACAGGTTGGTTATAACCTGCTACATATTCATCTGCTGCCACAAAACATATATCCAAATCATTTGGATCAAAACCTATATACCACACCCTAGTAAAACCTATAGACCTCACCCCAGTAAGTATTACTTGGTCCAGTATATTATAAGTTTTCTGGTGTTTCTGACCCAGTTCTCCACCCCCTTGTACCGCCATTTGTTCTAGTTCTTCTTTTTCCAACTCCCAAACCAATAGCCTAGCGCCTATGGGGAGCTCATTATCCACCGTCTGCACCAACTGCAAACGTCCTCGGTGCTCACGAAGGTAATAAAATGAAGAAAAATGAAGATCAAGCTGCCGATCAAGTTTAATAACATGAAACTGATAGCCAAAATCACCATTAGCAGTAGTACTCTTGTTGTTGATCATCAACGGTCCCAACCCAAGCAGATCACCACGCTTATAATCACACCAATATAGCATTCCATTGGTAGCAACGCCAAATTGGGACACAAGTTGGCTAAAGATAACGCCGCGTGGACATGATACTACTGATTCTCTCCACTCACCAATCTCACTAGAGAAGACCTGAATCTTGAATTCGAAACAAAGTTTTTCCCTGTCAATAGGGGGAAGAATTCTCACAACCTTGCACTTATACTCGGCATGAATTTTAATCACCTTCCTTTCTTCTTCTTTTTTATCACCGTAGGCGGCGGGTCTGTCTTCTTCTTCCTTGGGCTCACAAATGAATCCCACAGCAGCCTCATAGACCCATCTCCATAGAAAGATCGGAGGAAGATGAACCAGTTGCATGGTCCTTGGATTGCAGATGTAGTAATGCAGATACGACTGTTTGAATGTGCAGCAGAGAACCAAGTCATTCCATGTAGCTAGCACTTGTAATTTCTTCATCTTCTTCTTGAGTTTGAAGAATCTCCACAATCTTTTGAACAAATCTGCGGTAAGGAGTTCATCCCCATAATGGTTTATAATAGTACCAGGTATTAGGGTTTGGTTATCTCTTTGGAGCCACAATAAACGGCCGACAAAATAAGGATCCGACGTGAGCGAGCGCCAACTCTTTGACACACACTTGCATTTACAAATAGATTTAGCGCAAGGTAGTCGACAAAGGATTTCAACTAATAATTCCTTTGGGATGTCATATATATTGGTTGACAATGATCTTCTCGATGCTAATCGTTTCGATCTTCTTAAGCCATCAGTTGGTGCTGATATTCTACTGTACTTTCTCTTGGTGGCAGGATTTCTATCACCACCTCGCATGGCGCCAGCCGATATTGAACTTCACAAAAACTTGAAAAGAAGAAGAAGGATCGGAATCGGTAACTTCTTTTATTGAAATCTTTGATCTCTCTCGAGGTCTTCTCTAAACTTTCAATTGATATCGTCCTATATATACTCACAATCAGTCACAATAGGATTTATTCCTAAATATTACATTTTCTTTTACGACTAGGAAACTTGTATTATTTTATTTCTAAGTAAGTAAATATTACCTTTTTTTTACTAGGAAACTTGTGGACCAATCTTTATTCCGTTTAAATTTATGGATTGCTCGAAGATTTTGTTCTAATAAAATTTTTACAAACCAACAATTGTAACCCACAAAAAGCCTTGTTATTGACAGGTTTTCGAGAGTTTCTCGTTGGCACGAAATCGCAGCGGTGTGGGAGGGACCCACTTTTGGGGATGTGTCACAGAAAACTTAGTCGGGTCAAGCGGCCCAACATCCTCGGGCGACGAGGCCCGGCCCAAATTTAAATCTTCGTGGGGGCTCATCTAGACTTTCCCAATATAGTAAAATGCCAATGATTAACAGGCGCGCACGGCACGTCGTCTAGGAAATACCGCTATCCAATATTCCCAAACAAACACCTTCGTCTTCCTCAAGTCTCCGGTTTGTGATTTTCTCCATTGATCGTTTCTCTCTGCAGAAATCCAGGTATTAATTTTTTTTTTCCTTCAAAATTGAAAAAAAAAATCTCCATTTTTTTTTCTTGTTGCCTTTGGCGAATTTTGAAGGTTTTTGATTGGTAATTTTGGGGGTTGATTTTAGGGTTTGAGCGGTTTTCTGAGGCCGATCAATGAAGGGGGAAGTGCAGCTAGAACCAGTAGTTGCGGAACGGGAACCGAACCCTAGTAGTGACTTGGACCCTCTGCTCCAGGACGACGACGACGAGTCGTCGTCTCCGGCGAGCTCCAGTGAGATTAGGAATGAAGACCTTGAGAATGGCTCCTCCATTGCTTGTTGTCGCATTTGCCTCGAAAGCGATGCTGAACCAGGTCGAATTTTCGGGTTAAAGATTTTACATTTTCTTCTGATCATGCTGTTATTTTCGGATCTTTGATGAGATTGTGTTGTTTTTCTGTGCTTGCGGATTTGGGAAATGTGAAAGATTGTATCTTGTTGTTGTTTTTGATGCGAGAAGATGTAATGTTTCGCAGAATGATGTTATTTAGAGATGAAATATAGGACCGGAAGAGGCTTGTCCGGTCTTGGTTATGTTGGTGTTTACCTTTTGCAGTAATGTGATCCGTTCGAAAGTTGAAATGTGTATGATCTGATGCTTTGATGTTTACGAATCTTTATCGGCTATAGGAATTGTTCTTTGTAGGTCTTGAGTTTAGCTGAGTTTAGGGTTGAATAGAACCCTGGTTAATGTTTATGTATCTCTAGCACTCAGTTTTGCTGCTTAGCCATATCCGCATATGCAAATGTTTTATTGCTTACTTTCAACCTTTTTAATTTCACAGGGGATGAGTTGATTTCACCATGCTTGTGCAAAGGCACACAGCAGTTTGTGCATAGCTCCTGTCTTGATCACTGGCGCTCTGTTAAGGTAAACAACCTTTGTCTTTAGAGTATCTCATTTCGGAATTTGGTGACTCTTTTCTCTCAAAGAGTGAGGAAATGGTATAATATTTTCTAATTGCCTGAACTTATTCCCCGGAACTCTGCTTTTCTCTTTCTAGGAAGGATTTGCCTTCTCGCACTGCACTACTTGCAAAGCCCAATTTCATCTTCGAGTTGAATCATATGAGGACAACTCTTGGCGTAAAATAAAATTCAGAATTTTTGTGGCAAGGGATGTTTTCCTTGTATTTGTTGCTGTACAAACAGTAAGTGACCATTCTTTGCATTATGTTATATGAAATGGTTTATACTAGATGGTATTCATTTATTTTTTTACTTTCATATTCTGTTGGAGTTCTTATGATAAGCATTCTTCTTTATAGTTGAATGCTTTATATTTAAAACAAGAAAGTGGTAATTAAAAAAATCCCACCCCTCTCTGATTAGTTACCTTCCAGATAATTGCTGCAATTGGTGGCTTTGCATATCTGATGGACAAAGATGGCGCCTTCAGGAATTCATTCAGTGATGGTTGGGATCGTATCTTGTCAAAACACCCTATACCATTTTATTATTGCATAGGTAAACTCTTACACCTTAAAACTGTTAATAAAATAATGTGGTGTAGTTATTTTTCCTTGCTTCATTGAAATGTTTGAATGATCTGGTGCTCACAAGTCTCTAGTATCCAATTAACAACTCAGGATTAAGTTGTTTATATTCTAGATGCTTATAATGAGAAAAGTCATAATACAGGAGATTGTTATACTTCATATACTGCATCGTAAGTGGCAGAATGGTGGATCTTGAGGGAAAGTAATGGTTTCTGACAAGAATAAAGACAATCATGATATCTATCATTTTCTTTCCCTACAAATACAACTACCCCGTTGTTTGAAGTAATATTTGGACATTGCTGAGTAATATCGACAATAACTGTGTTCTGAAGACCTTAACGTCCATTATTCTTTCTGCTACTGCCGAAAGAATGGTCAAACATGTGACAAAAGATCAAAAGGAATCATGTCTATTTCAGTTAAGCCCATCATTGATTACACGAGCATAATAAGGCAGGATTTCAATCATAGCAATGAACTTTTGTAAGCTCGGGTAAGGCTCAGGAGCACCTAATGCATATGGCATACCCCCTCATGCACAAGCAGCTCTGCCGCCTTTTGTCATTTCATCCTTTATAATACTCGAATCTGTGAAAGCTAATTGTCAGCTGTGTTACTCATCAGTAGTGTCAGGGTTCTATTTCTACTAGTTTTGCATTTGTTTTTAATCTCTTGCATCTATTGACTTGTATTGAATTGCTGCTTTGTGCACTTGTTACCAGGGGTCTTGGCGTTTTTTGTGCTGCTTGGGTTTTTTGGGCTTATACTACACTGTTCAGCCTTCAATAGCAATGACCCACGGATGGCTGGCTGCCAGAACTGTTGTTATGGATGGGGAATATTGGATTGTTTCCCTGCGTCTATGGAGGCATGCTTTGCCCTGGTTATTGTTTTTGTTGTCATCTTTGCTATTCTTGGCATAGCTTATGGTTTCCTGGCTGCTACTATGGCTATTCAGAGAATCTGGCAGAGACATTACCACATCCTGACCAAGAGGGAACTCACGAAGGTTAGTTGCAGACACTCAGTAGTTTTCCATGAACTATTATCTGAAAACTATTAACTTCTGGATAATGTATCATTCAGAAATGGAAGAGTGCTTATAATTTATATTTTCAACATTTTGCAGGAGTACATAGTGGAGGATCTTCATGGTTGTTACACCCCACCAAAGTTGGATCCTGAACATGAAGAGCGTCTGAAAATGCTCAAGTTATTGTAGTGAAAGATGAGGCGTTTCAAATTGTCTTTGGAGTGTTTAATGTATCAGAATATGACATCCGTGATGTATATTTATACTCGGTAACAGTAACTCTATAAAGGAGCAGAGAAGGAAAAGAATAGTTTCATACTTGTATTCACTAAAATGTCATTCTGCTCTAGAAAAGATGATTGACCAGCAGTGGTCATAAATGACGTTTTTGAGAGAGAAGTGTCCTAAAGTAACCGCGAGGCTGTAAATTGTGTTGTTCTCGTCGAAACCTTGAACTTCAAAAATTTTCCTGTTAACAATCAAGTTGTGGGACGGATTTCGGTGTTCTTGTTGAAACTCGCGGACCTACTCCCAGGAATTCTTGGATTTCTTGCAATATGAGATTTAATGCCATGCGCCAGCCACTGTTGGTGGAACTCATGACAGACCTATCTTGAAAGATTTGTATATGATCATATAGTTCATATTCTCAAATTTAACAAAAAAAAAAAAAAAATCCCAAGCCATCAAGAAGTTAAAATTGTTTCGGCAGTACAGTAGGAGTCTGAGTAGGAATAGGATTATGGAAATGTCGGTTCAATCTTGTAAAAAACTAAAAATTGGGATGGTATCGACTTAGAGTATGAGACATGTTGATGCATGGTGATGTTGCAAGGTAGAGTAACAAGAGACATGTTTTGACATGGCATGAGCGCCCCCATAACACCTCTAAAACAACTGTCATCGAATATTTTGTCGGCAAAGAGGTTATATTAGTAGAACAACTTTACTGGACAAGGTAATCGTCGCCAAGATTTTTTCTCTTGAGACAAAATTATGTACATTTGCTGTCAGATTGATATTTGCACATCCTGTTCTCTCTCTCTCTCTCTCTCGGACCTCTTTTGGGTCCAAGGTGTTACATCCAAAAGAAACCAAAGAAACTGGGAGTGCCATATGTCATTGAGTAATGATCAACCATCAATGTTGAAAAAGAGGTTACCCACTTGGCCATATCCTTATCTTCTTCTTAATCCACATCTCTACCCAACATCTTAATCTTCTGGTCGTCTGTGGTACCAAAAGTAGGAAAAGGGTAACAAAAATGTTCTTCCCATGCATGTACTACACATCTTTTTTAGTCGGAGCATCTTCGCTATTACATTCTTGACGTTCATCTTGGCCACTGACAAATATAAGATGATCACCATCTCTAATCACCTCTATATCGTCAATTTCAGCTCCTCCATCTTTGCTCAGAACTTTAGCCGGAGTGAAACCGAATTTCTTAGCACCAACCTCGAGTAACTCCTCAAAACTGGCAGGAAGTAATACAAGTTTCCCTGAAACCTCACCCTTTTCAGGGAAACTAATTGTCACTCTAGCAGGGTTAGGATTACTCCCAATACCCTTAGGAGTGGTTTCGACGGTCTCCCTAACTGAGGAGAAGAACAAATCCTTCTCCCCTGTGTGTGCAGCTGACATCATCCCAAAAAGTGAGTTGTGGAAGTTGTTAGTCCTACGCCTTGGGCGGCTTCGGCCCCATGATCCCCCATCTGCTACTAGAAATGCGCCTCCCTGGGAGGGAGGATGGATATTTGGCTCGCTTGTAAATCTCCCAAGGAAGCGAATTCCAGTCTTTCGCTCAGTAGGAATGGTGATAACAGATTGAACTTTAGGCTGTTTACTAGATTCAAAAAGGTTCTTTATCTCTTCATGTCCTTGTTGCTCGGCTAGAGCTCTCGCGGTCCAGCCATGGAGGTCTGGTTTGTCAATATCTGCCCCTTTGTCCAAAAGGAATTTCACAATTTCAATGTTGTCTTCGGACACTGCAACATGGAGAGCTGTGGTTCCATTGCTTCTAGGAGCTGTGACATCTCCTCCATGTTGAACTATTTCATTGAGCAAGTCCAACCTGTTTTGCTCAGCAGCAGTGCAAGCAAAGTGACCAACATCCCCAGCATTCAAAGTTGCACCGTTGTCCACCAGCAGTTTGGCAATCGATTCATGATCGTTCTGTATTGCCTCCCAAAGTGGTACATTTCCCTCCGAGTCTGTAAATCAAAGAACAGAGTTAAGTTCTTCGTTGAATCTCCAGTAAATAAAAAGAATACATGTTCATGCATTCACACAAACGAATTGCAATTGATTTCATATAGTCAACAGGAATAAACAACTCTTACAACAAAACCAGGCCATTATGCATTGACTTCTTAATTTCACCCTATATAATACGAAGTTACAGCTTGTATGTCGGCAGTTTAGGAAAATCATGTCAAAAAAAAAAAGAAAAAGAATTCTGATTTGTTGCTTAGCTCCTCCACAAAGATATGGGGGACTCCATCTTTAAGATAATATAAATTGGGATAAGATTACCAGATCCCCAAGAGACTCAAATAGGTTTTATATTACTAATCAAGTTACTTATTAAAGCATGAAGTGAGACGCAGATGCATGCCTCCCGCGCACTCCTGTGTATTAAAAGCGATGACGAAGTTGTTTTGGATCAGATTATGAAGTCAACTGGTTTTTCTAATACAACTATATTGGTAATAGGTATGATCTGGTATAATATATTAGAACAGAAAATGAAGCAAATCATTGTATGATATAGTTGGTAGATTGATTAGGAAAGTCAACAGACATAATATTTTTAACTTACTCTTAAGGGAAAGAAAAACTGAAGTCAGGTTAGGCCAATTCCCAATGGTCAACACTTAGGACTTAGATCCCACCCACCCACACACACACACAAGACACTAAAACAAATGCATGAGGCAACATGCCTACAAATATTGAATCTGTACTGGAATTTTATACCAATAGAATAGTTCTGGACTTAAAAGACCATGCAAGCAACATCCCAAAAAGTCCACAAACTGGACCATTATTTCAGTACAAGGCAAAGTTCTCTAAATTAAAAAGATTTTTTGTGTTTTATTATATGATTTAGTCTTCTAGGTGGGCAGCTGAAACATTCACAGAATACTCAATAGCAAGCCAAATGCAAGTAATATGATCAACCTTCTAGCACTAGTATGATTGAACTTCTGATAAAGTTTAATAATGATGGTTTAATTATATTGTAAAGGCCTTGGTCGTACCTCTACTGTTAGGAAGTGCTCCATAGTCCAATAGTAGAAGCACACAGTTCTCACTTCCTTGGGATGCAGCTATATGCTGGTTTTACATAGAAAATGTGAAAGTTAATGTTAGAAAATCATATCCAGAATTTTGTATACTAGGAAATTATAGAATCAGTAGCGGAAGATTTCACACACCAGAGCTGTTCTGCCATTATTGTCTGATTCATTTGGATCCAAACCCCGTCTCAACAACTGATGCAACAGCAAGTCATCTCCTCTAATTGCTGCAAAGCATAGACTGAGAGGTAGATCCAGTCTACCACGTGCTAGCATGTTCTCAGTCTCCAGCAAAACTCCCTCCATATATGGATCCTTGACCTCTTTCAAATGCTGCCCCATTGAAAAAGTGTAGCATGTCAAGATCCATTCAAAATAGAAACCGAGGAAATTTTAAAAGGAGGTTATATCATGTTAACAGACCTGGAGGAGGTTATTCATTATTATAGTTCCATCCCCAACATTAGCTTGAACTATGCTTAAGAATGTAGTTCGGTTCAGCCGGAGTAGCTGACTCAATCTTTTGGTCCTAACGGTAAAAAGCTGTGGCCTATAACAGAGTACCCCAATTTCACCAATAAGATCACCAGTTTTTGCCTCACCAATGACCTGCAATATATTAAAATAGGCAGTCAGACTCTTTAACTATCATGGCTGCCAACATCAATGAAAGGTAGAAACATGTCCATCATGATCAGGTATGGGAGTTTACCTGTTCAACTCCATTCTTGAGGACCACTAAATCCTGTTAAGCAATTCAAACAATAAGTACATTATTCAGAAACTAAATTAGAATAGAAAGAACAGGAAAATGAATAGTGCCTGTGAAATTAAAAGGAAAAAAAAGATCAAATTATTACCGCAGCACCAGTGACAAGTATGTAGAAATCTGTAGGTGCTTCATTCTGCAATATTACATCTTCTTTGGGAGGAAAATACTCAGCTTTCATCTCTGAGACCTTTGATTTGAAAAGGAAAAAAAAAAAAAAAGAATCAGCCAAACATTGAAGAACATACTCTCAAAAGTTCACTGTAAGATAAGCATTTAATGGAAATTTTGAGATTGGTTTGAACTTACCAACTGAAAAAGCAAGTCATTTGAAACACCATGAAACAAGTACACCTTATCGACAAGAGAGTAAAACAGATAATGTGAAATACTTGAGCGTATGGCTTTCGGAAGTGAATCAAGAGTCTCTTGTTGCTGGAGTCCCTCTGCATCTGTCCTGAACTTCAGACACAAGTGGGCAAGCATCTGATCCTGCAGGCGAACAGGCAGTTGGTTCCTTTGTGCAAAACTGGAGGCAGCTTGTATGGTATCCCTCTGAAAAAAAAAATGAAAAAAAGAAAGAAAAAAAGGCAACATGAATTATGAGTTATATTTTGTTAATTTTCTTCCAACAAATCTAAAAAGAAAGCAAGAGTTTACTAACAAATTTTCGTGTTCGACTGGTCCCATGGACAACCAAGTTGGTCATATTTCCAATCAAGTATGATGTCAAGCCAAGGTTGAAAAGCATGTAGAATATGTCAAAGATCATCTCCCTTGTATTGACAGGATGCAAATCTCCGTAGCCAACGGTTGTGAGTGTAGTGATAGACCAATAAACTGTAGTCACATATCGAATCCACAGACTTTGATGAAGAAAATCTTCCATTGTTTTTCCAATCCATGTGTTCTTGGGGTCACGGTAACGGGCTGCAAGAAGGTAATAGAAGCATCCAGCACAGTGAACCGCAAACAGGGTGACCTACAGAAAGATCATCCAAATCCCAGTAAGATGGTACAGCATAAGAAGTGCACTTTTCTCATGTTAGAATCATTAGAAATACTTACACAAATAAGTTTTGCACAACGAACCCAAAAGTAATTATAGTTCCTATCTTTCTCCAATCTGTTAAAACAGAATCATGCAAAGTTAGTACAGAGGAAAATTGCACTTCCCCATCCGCAACTAAATTGAAGAAAACCCTGTACCTGGAAAATAGAGCACTAACTCTTCTAAGACGCCAAAGACGGAGCATGTTGAAAAAGCCATATGACCGGAAAGGTTTAGGGGAAATCTTCCTAGCAAGTTCAGTAGGAATTGTGGATATGACATCAAAGATCAACCACGTACTTGCGTACTTCCAAGCAATCTTCTTTTGATCGTCAACAAGTAGATATGTAGCCTTATCCAGGTAAGCCACAAAGAATGTAAGAACAATATCTATAGCAAAGAAGCCATTGACAATATTGTCAATAATGGAGAGTGGTCCCTGTGGCTTGTTAAGAAAGCCAAATTCGAAGGGGGAGACCCAAGCAGTGTAGATGACCAGAACAACAAGAAATGTCTCCCAAATTCTGCAAATAACAATTTAATCTGAGCCGATTTTAGCAACAAGAGTTATCTTTTTTACTCACAGAACAGTCACCTTATAGCTTTGCATCATATTAGTCAAACCGAGTAGAGAATTCCAGAACTAGTAGAAAATCAAAAATCACAGATAACTAATGCAGATTTCAAAACATCATGCATGTCATGGTCCAGTGACAAGCCAAATCAAAACTTGACTTGGTTTCCTTTTCCACCTAATCAGAATTTGCCGAGAAACCAACAAATGAAACCAAACTGATTGCTTTCCATCCATACAAGTCAAAAAGATTGTTTTCGAGGTCTCCAATTTGGAACTGTTGTTCTCTGACTTGGAGAAACCTTCTTTTTTATTTTCAAAACAAACAATAACACTGAATGTCATAAAATATGAGGAACTGATATGTCAATTTCAGTTTGGTTCAAACTCAATATGAAGAGAGAGCAAACAATCTGAAGTCAAAGAATGAAACTATTAGCCTCTAGAATTTTACAGTGAAAAGCTTTTTCTTTTTTTTTTTCTTTTGTTTTTTGAAAGGGAAAAGCTTTTTCTTAAGAACCACGTTTATCAGAGAGCATTAAAGCAAAACACACTTTAAAGAAAAATAAATTAAAAACTGCAAAAGGTACAAGCAGAAACAAATAAATCTTTTTGATCACTGAAAAAGGCAAATCTGAAGATTCAATGTCGTCTTTTCTCAACCGGCAAACGAAAGAAGAATCAACAAGAACTGAAGAAAGCAAAGTAACAAAGAAACTGCAACTCCAATGAAACGAAAAGAAGAAGACAAATATGAAAAAACGAAAAAAGAAAAGAAAAAAGAAACAGAGCACCAGTTGTAACGCTTTCACTAAAACACGAAAACGAAAGCATGCACAGGCGGTCACCGAGTTTTCAATGCCGTTCTTCTCCGAAACACAAAACCAGAAGAAAAGGAAGCATTAAAATAAAATCGCAGTAAACCTGTTTAGTCAAACCAATTATCCAACTACCCCTGAATATAGTAATACATATACCAGTAGTAAATAACTAATCATAAATAAACTGATTCTGAATCGTTCGACGGAAGTATTCAGAGAGAAAACAAGGACGAACCTGTATCGCCGGTCGTAAGGCGAAACAATAAACCGGCCGAGCTTGACTCTCCGATTACTAGACCTGGCGCCGAGCGACGGCAGTATTCCGGTGGAGAGACTGTAGTGGCTGCCGTCTCTGGACAAGTCTAGCTGCTCTTGGCCGCACATTGAAACACCAGTAAACGCCATTGCTGGACCTGAAGCAAAGTTGGTTTGTGTCGGGATTGTTGGTGGCTTTGAGTTAGAGAAAGAAGAGAGCTCTCGTCTCTCTGGGCCTAGCCCCAAAGATCGCTATAAATAAGGTGCTCGGTCTCCTCGAGACTCCTTGTAATATTTTTGGTATATAATAAAACGGTGCGCTTAATTCGGTTGGGCTCGCTACGCTCACACCGTCACGTCTGTATGTTTCTCTGCGCTGGGTGCCAATATAGCCATCGTTTACGGTTGGTTTCTATATCGGACCCGTCCATACTAAATAGTGGTATTGCTAATATTTATCGAGGGTTTTTGACTATTTTGACCCTATGATTTAGAGTTTTGTCTCCACCGCCGTATACCCTTAGCCGTCAAATAAACAATTCAAGAGTTGGAAGTAGGGGTGGCAAGGAGGTAATTTTGTGAGGGTGGAGGTTTTTGTGTAGGATTGGGGTGATGTAAGGATTGCATGATTAATGAGGCTATCTATGGGCTACAGGGAGTAACGGAGGACGGGGTGACATAACCATTTTGGGGGTAAAAAGCACACTACGTGGAGACCGTGTCAAAGCACGATTTGAGTGTCTGAGGAGTTGTCACTATTAGAAAAATTAGTGACACGCGCAGTAAAAATTGGTACCTACGCGTGTACCCCTGTTATTGCCAATTGTTTTGCATGCTGGATATATTATGTAACAATGTCTAATGCGGACATTAAAAGAATTATTACTTTTTAATATAGCACATATATAGAGTTTGGATTTTTGGCTTTACACGAAATGGTGAAAATGTACGTAAGCTATACAGTGTATTATCACAATCGCCTTTTACATTCTTCATATTCGTATGTCTCATGTTAAGTCATAATTCATTAAAAATGCACTAAATATCATCTATATATGTAATAAATTTACCAATGTTTTTTGGTCAATTTCTCTCATAAAAATCGACCAAGAAGAAAAGTAGAGAAAATTGTGCTTAATAATGTTTGAAAATATCGTGGGATATATATCTATGTATATCAACACTAATTCCATTAATTTTCAACTCAATTCTAAAATGAGATCGTTTTGACCAATTTATTATGTTAACGATCCTTTCCATTTTTACTTCGATACCTATCAAACAGAATTACGAAAGAGATATTTCAGAGAATAAGAGAATAAATTAAAAATCACCTTTGCTCTTGTTTCCTTTTTCCATTCTTTGTCAAAACTCTTCTTTACGAAACAGATTCACATTAATTTGCTCCTCATTGAAACGCGAAATCCATCGCTTTCCCTACATAGAAAGAAAATACAAACATACCTGCTGTAAAAAATTTCACAATGAAGTGAAGACATGTCTGAACACCTGTAGAGACATGTCTGCAAAGGCCAAGCGCCTGTGCTAGATGTTCTTTTTACGTAGAGAGAGCGATGGCTTTTACGTCTCAACGATGAGCCAAAGGGAAACGGGCAAGGGCTTAGCTAGCCTAGGGCGAGAAGGGTCAATTGACCCTTCTTAATTTAAAAAAAATCCTTAATTAGTGTCAATTGACCCTTCTCAATTTTTGAAAAATCCTTAACTAGTCTCAATTTTCGAAATTCAATACAAATTTATCTTAATTAGTTTTAATTATCCTTGAACTTTAATGGAATGTAATAATATTTTACACTATTAATACACTATATATATCTAATTAATACGAATCTTTTCAAGGTTTTCTTACCCTATTGATCGATATATGCCCATATGCGCATATTTACTATTCTTTGCTAATATGCTAAATTGAAGTAACACATAATTTTTTCTATATTTTGATCCCAAAATTTATTCAACATGATTTAAGGATCTTTCAATTTCAGCATTAGTACAAGAAAGATTACACCTAAATTTTCTTAATTATACTAATATTTTTTTTTTGGGCAAAAGATTGTGTTATTTTTAGAAGACGACTGGAAATGAGTATATTTGTTAGTTAATAAAGTTTGACCCTCCTAAGTGATATTTTTAGCTACGCCACTGAAAACGGGCGGCCGCAAATTGGAAATAAATTCAAGAAACTAGTTACGAGCATAAAATTATAGCTTTATTTCTGTTTAGTGGAATCCATGAGGTGAAACAGTTGAGTTTAAAACTAGAAGACAGGTCTGAGATTCCATTTATGACTGCCTTGGTAAAATAGACAAGAATAATTTCGTTCATGATTAGCTAGGTTAACTTGGCATGCAAGATAACAAAGTGATGTCCTTGTCCAAGCAAGTCGAATATAACCTCTACACGAGAAGAATTATTATTACTATTAATGTGGAATGCCTCTATATATAATTTGCATTTTGATGCGAGATGAGTCAAAATTATCCAACTGTCAAAAGACTCAAAACTATCTCTGAAAATTGTGTAAGGAATGATTTTTTGTGTTTAAGCTAGGATTTCCAGGCTATCGATGGAATTGAACAGAAAATGACAAGAATGATCGAGTTGGAGAAATAGTACTGCTCGCCCATTCGAGGAATACTTTGGTATTATCTCTCATACTTGGTTTAATCAATTGGTTCTGTAAATGGAAAGAATCGGTTTACGTGATTATCCTAGATTGTAAGAAGTACGTTGATATGTCCCTACCAACAACCTCTGGAATCTTCATACTTCTTGTATAGGAGTTCGGATTATTAATCTGTCATAGTGGATTCACTAATTAAACACTGATCGATCATCATCTAAATGTGGTGCAAGTCATCAAGTTTATTAATTAATATATTTTTTATTCATTTCATAAGAAGAATCACACCCTTGCTCAAATGGCTTAAAATTCAGAGTTGTTACATTCTTGGCTTTTATACGGGAAGCGATTCTAATCACTAGTTCAATGAAAGTTTTAATTATTCCAAAAAAAAAAAAAAATCAAACTCAAGTAGAAAATTTATTTCACTAGCTAAATCAAATAGTCGTGGACAATTATGCTATAGATTGTATAGTTTTTATTTTATTTTTATTTCCACTAATATTATATCAGGCAAAATATTCGTCATCTCATGTGAGGCCATGCAAGTCTGTCGTCTGCATCTCATTTTTAGGTTTTTTTATCGATTTGATTAAATTGATTCATTTCGTCAACGTTGATATAAAGATATAATCGATTAATTCTAACATATCTCAAGTTGTTATTATTCATTTCTTAATTATTTAACAATGCCAGCATGTATATGATGGAATACCATCGCATGCTTTGTTGTTTAATATACAAAAGCCGTCAGGATGTGCTAAATAAAATTATCCTCATTGAAACTATATTGTCTTAGTTCAAAAATTCTTCTCTTGTTTGTTCAAACCAATAATAAAAGTTGTCGAGTTTCCTGTTTTGGCATGAAGGATATCTATTTAGACTTTAGAGTAAAATTATTACTCAATCCCGTATGAGTGCATAATTACATGCATGCATGTATGACATGTGAAATGATTTCTTCCTGGAAACATGATATTATAAAGGGTGCGGCTATTGCCACCTTACCATTTTCTTAGTTCACCCTACAAACATTTGAATTATTGAAAGACTATATTACCCAAGTGCAAAATGACTAATAAGTACACTAATTTTCTAAAATCCAAATATGTAAGAAAAAAATAAATATATAAGTAATTAATTAAATACAAAGACTACTTAATTTCTCATTGGATAACATTAATCTTTATCTTCTCAACCCAATTTTGAATTTATTACTATTTTCAAAAATTTTGCAAAATTCTTTGTGAACACCAAAAGTAAAAATTTAAAACATGAAAAAAAAAAAATCAATCTCTTCTTCATTGATTATAGTTGTAAATTTACTAATCTTTTTACATAGATTGAAATAGAGAACATTGAAATTCCTGATTAAAAAAAAAATTGAAACTGAAAGAAAAAATTTAAAAAAATGGGAGTAAATCAGATTATGATTTTATTAGGAAACTTTAACAAATTTTAATTTTTTTATGAGTATAGATTAAATAAGAGATTTTCGTTAAAAATATTTATTTTCTAATTGGATATGTCATATAAGGATATTCTTGGAAAGAGAAATGAGTTAAATAAGTAAATTTAATAATTGAAATTAAAATGTATGATGTAATGAGCAAGTAGGGTGAACAAAGAAAATGGTAGGATGGCAATAGCTGCACCCTATTATAAATTTGAAATTACAAGTTCATTTTTTTTAAATAACAAAAGGCAAATCAACAGTAAATTTATTCTTCGTGCAACCTGTTTAAATGAAGGAAAAAAAAAAAACGTGTCTATATATATCCTTTAATCTTATTCGAACGATCTCACTGCTGTTAGTACATTGAGAGTTTCTATTGGGACCTCTAAATCTGCTCACTTGACCTCACTCTATTATGAATCATTAAATGACATATATAATCTACTATAAAATGACTATTAAGGACAATGATTATACCAAAAAATATTATATTTATTTTATGTAGACTTTCCAATTCAATAATATTAGATTGTATTTCTTATTATTTTCCTTATCTGTTTTCATTTTCCAATTTCACTACATACTCATTAAAGCATTCATATATATTTAATAAGAATTAAAAATATGATTAAGATCATGTGACATAAAAATGTATGATATATGTTGAACGCATATTGGTGAGGGAAAACAAAATAAATCCTCTTATGATTTAGGACCTAAATCATAGTCAATCTATTATATTTGCAAAAAAAAAAAAAAAAAAAAAAAAAAAAAATCATGTGGTACAAAAAATATAGAAAAAAAAAACATTAAAAAAACAAATGATTTCTTAATTTGTTTTTGTACAGATAAAATAGAAAAAATATATATAAAAAAAAACATAATAGTTCATGGCATTTTCTTATTGATTAGACATTAATTTTTGAAACTCAAGTTTGATTAAGAAATGTATATTTAGTTAAGATTTATAGAGTGATTAATAATCATTGAAATGACTAAATTTTTTATTTTAAAGATAATAATTTGTTTGCAAATTATATGAGTGAGGTTATTTGAGGAAGTTTAGTGAGGTTTAGTGAGTAAATTTAGTCTTTGAAAATTTGATAAGAGGTGTAGAAAGCATAGAGGTCAAGTGAGTAAATTTGGAGGTTCCAATAGAAAAACTCTTACAATCAAATTCGCTTTCGGATAAGTATGTTTGAATCATTTTTTTCTAAAATCAATCAAGAGCTAAAAAATATGAACACATCATGGAGTATTTTAAAACTAACAAGAAAAGATTTTGAATCTACTTGAATCTTGCTAGTTTTGTATTGAAATAAACATCGAACCCCCTTATGGTAAAACAAAACATTCCATGATAAAAACATATGCAATTCCAAATTGATGGAACACATCATAAATTAACTTGCGTACATTTCACTCTCGCGCAAACCCCGGATGTAAGCTATGCACAAGTTAATTATTGAAGCAAAATGGTGATTTTGTTAGTTAAGTGTGAATACGTGATATACACATTTTCAGTTGAACATCCGTGCAAAACTTGTAAGATTCGAAATGTCATCATCCCTTAGTTGATAGATTCTACATCTATCTACTATGAGTCTTCTAGACTAATTAAGAAGAAGAAGAAGAAGAAAAAACTCTACCAGGCAAATCCAGATTGTCCTTCTAAAATATTAAGGGTCGTAATGTTCAAGAACATGACCATTTATGGAACATGCATGGGTGCATATCATATGCTAGAAAGACGTCCTCCATTTTCCCAGGCAAGTCAACGCACGCACGGAATAGAATGGTTGACTTTTCATACCATTGATAAACCCTAGTTGTTGGTTAGGTGTGGAGTGATGGAATACAAGTTGAAGTTGACAATTTATTTCTTCTTTTGTTAACATTATTTTAAATTGGAAAATGATTTGTGGCCTCAATGAGGCCTAAGATTTGTGGCCTCAATCCTAGGTGTCATGCCATGTCACTTACACACATCACCTATTTCCAAATCATGTCATGTAAGTCTTGAGTAAAAAGACTATAGTATCCTTCTAAAATCTAATGGCTCTAAATTATTTTGGTTTTTATCTAAAAATAAAATATATTATTTTATTTTCTCTTTTTCTTTTTTTCGTTATATATATATATATATATAATTATAATTATATATATATATATATATAATTCGTCTAAGAAAAGAGTGTGTGTGTGTAAATATATACATATATATATATATATATATATATAAAATTCATAAAAAAAAATTATATATAAATATGTATATTTCTATATATATATATAATTCGTCCAAATATATATATATATATATATATATATGTATATATATAATTCGTACAAAAAATTTATATATATATATATAAATTTGATGTAGAATTAATAAGGTATAAATATAAATATAAATATATATATATATATATATATATATATATATATATATATTAATGTCATAATTCTAACCCACAAAAGTAAAAAAAAATTTGATAAAAAAGAAAGTCAAATTTAAAATTGATTCCACAAAAATGGAAAGAAAATATATTAATATCTTAATTATAACCCATCAAATCTGGTAAATTGAAGTAATATTCTACTCTTTTAATAAATAAATTTAATAAAATTAATGGAATATTAGTTTCCTTACACTAACAAATTAATTAGAAAAGTAAAAAATTAAATTGGATCCACAAAAATGGAAAGAAAATGTATTGAAATCGTAATTAAAACCTATGAAATCTAGTAATTGAAGAGGTAAGAAAAAAAACAAAATAATATATATTTTTTAGAAGAAAGCTAAAATAATTTAGAGCCATTAGATTTTAGAATGATAAGATGCTCTTTTCACTCAAGAATTACATGGCATGATTTGACAAATTAGTGATGTGTATAAATGACATAGCTTGACACCTAAGATTGAGGCCACAAATCTTAGGCCTCATTGAGGCCCTATATCATTGCCCTTTTAAATTAATGGATTAAATACTTGTTACTCCTCAAACTTTTACCTGAAAAACAGTTCAGTCCCTCGCCTTTTAAATTAAACTGGATAGTCCTTATTCTCTCTAATTCTCACACAAATGGTCCAAAACAGGTCCAAAATGACTATAATACCCCTCACTTCCTCATTTTATTTTATTTTTTATTTTTTTCTCTATTTTTTTAGTTTTTCTCCCCTTTTTTTATACTCTCTCTCTCCCCCTCCTTCCTACGAGCTTGACTGTACCCATTTATTCTCCCCTAAAACTCTCTCAGCTTTCTCTCTCGCCGAAGCCATTCTCGGCCTTGGATCGGAGCTCAATAGTAGGATGGGGAGGTTGGGGTGAGGATTCAAAAGTAGGATGGCTGATGTTTGCTGGGTCTAGTGATGGTGGCAGCGTGGCGAGGCGGTGGCCGAAAGTCGAAGAAAACATGAGCAGAGGCGTCGAAGTTTTGAGGCGAGCCTGTGGAGGCTGGGATCTATGCCATGCATCGATCCTGCCTGGGCTTGAGTCACCTTCGACCCATCTTTCATTTGGTGGTGGCGGTGTTTTGAGTGGCGGCCGGACGCCGCACTTTCTGGCGTAAACCCTTTTTTTTTATTTTTTTCTCGATCTTCAATCCTGGGTTTGCTAGTGGAGTTGGGGAGGTTGGGGTGGAGCTGACTTCAAGAGCAGCTTGTCGAGATTAATCGACCTCAATCGGAGCCTTGGACCTATCAAAATCTGAGCCAGGCGACGTAATTTGGCAGGGGCTTGGCGGTGAGGAAGGCGTAGTGGTGGGGATGGGTGCCGCCGAGGAGTGCGGCGTTGTTTTGAGTGGAGTGGCCCATCAGAGAATAGGGCAGGGCTGTCGCTGCGGAAAGAGAAAAGATGGGTCGCCGTCTGCGGATGAACTCGAAGTCGGATATGAACTGAGAGAGAGAGAGAGAGAGAGAGAGAGAGAGAGAGAGAGAGAGAGAGAGAAAAGGAAAAAATAAAAAAAGAGAAAAAAAAAATATTTAAAAAAGGAAAAAAAAAAAGAGAAAAATAATATAAAAAAGAAGTGAGGGTATTATAGTCATTTTGGACCTGTTTTGGACCATTTGTGTGAGAATTAGAGAGAATAAGGACTATCCAGTTTAATTTAAAAGGCGAGGGACTGAACTGTTTTTCAGGTAAAAGTTTGAGGAGTAACAAGTATTTAATCCTAAATTAATCAATAACCTAAGCAGAACACTAATATCAGAAGAACGAATTTGACTTGGCAAATACTTTTTCCTTTTTTTGAATAATGGCAAATACTTTTATAGAAATGATTCTTTTTTTTTTTTTTGATAAAAGAAATGATTCTTTTTGTTTACTACAAATATATAAATGATTCTAATATATCCTCACTCAGCGAAAGAGGATATCTCAGAAAATTAAAGCTCAATAATGTTGAAAAGTTAAATTTCTTTTTTTTTCTTTTCTACCTATAAAATGATTGGTAGTTTTTTTTATTTTTTATTTATAAACATGAATTTCATTGGTACGCATGTCAAAATGGTCATTACATATCCTTTCGCTGTTTTCTATAGACGGATCAAGAAGTTGTGAGAATCATTATGATACATACGAATATGCCATTTATATTCGAACTAATCGCTTATTTACTAAAAGCTCAAAAAAAAAAACTAACTAGCAAAAGGAATCAAGGAGGCCTCCGATATTCTTGGAGCGATCTCGGAGTACGAAACCTAGGTTTCGTGTTGCTGGCGGCGGTGTAGCTTCGCTCCCCAGACCAGGCAAGGCTGCGGCGCGCTCTCGGGTGCGACGACGGTGTGGCGGCGGTGTGGACTTTGGTCTAGATCGTGGTGGGTTCGGCGGTGGCGGAGTAGTTTCTGGGTTGGTATAGATCCGGATCTACAGTCGATCGTCCGGTGTAGGGCTGCAGTTTCGGCATAGCACCGTGACGGAGAATTCCTGAGTGGGAGAAAGGCGGCAGTGACGCTTCCAAAGCGGGAGTCGATCGGCGAGACAGGTCGGGGTACCGGCTTCCAGTGGGTATTGCAGGGGATCGGATCCTTTCCGACTGGGTCTGATTGTCGGCGCGTAGCAGAAAGCCTGCGGACCCGGGGACGATGATGCAGTGCTGGAAAGGTCGGCCGCCGGAGAGATTGGCAATGGCGGTGATGGGGCGGCAGCAGAATTGGGTTGCTGCTCACTTTATTCAGAGTTGGGTTTGGGTCTTTGGGCCTGGGCTCAAGTTTGAGTTATTGGGCTTTCTGTTATGGGCCAGTAGGGAGGGTGTTTTACCACCTTCATTTGTCACTTAGTGATGAAGGTGGGTCTGGCCTGAGATGTGGACATTCTTGGGCTTTCAGGTCGACTTATGGTCCAGAACCAATCGTTTCGAATCAAGACTGCTACGGGAGTTGGTAATTATCTGGAACAAGATTGGCGTTCAAGCGGCTTATGGATAAGGAGTTGCTCCTATTTGTTGGCTAGGAAGTGAATTTCTATTGGTACCACAATTGCGTGATTGGCTAATGGGAGGTTAGAATATATGATTTTGCCCTAGAAGACTTTGGAGTTTCTTTGTCTATAAGTTCGCTAATTATAGCGAGCTTATCAGTGACTTGTAATGAGTTTGTTTTGCTTAGATTAGGGTTCCGGATTTTCTTACCGGCTATCTTTTTGTAAGTGCAGCTATTGGCTGAATGTCGGGCTATTGATTCTAATGATATCAATTTCTATTCAAAAAAAAAAAAAATCGCTTATTTACTAAAAGCAAGCCTATAACTATGAAAACTCTAAGACATAGCATATAGACATAGTTCAAAACAAAAGTAAAAACTACAATTTATCCTTGTCCTTCAAGCTAGGGCTAGAAGGTTTTTCGAAGTACAATGTGATCAAGCCTTCATCAACATGTGTCTTTTTTGATTTTGGAGGATTTTTATTCTTCGATCCTAAAGACCTACTAAGCTTTATCTTTTTTATTTAGCTAGTCAACATACACTATATTCTTGGCAGCATCACTTCAGAAGACACCAACATCCGTCTCGGTGTTTCCACTAGCTCGGGAGATTTGCCTGTGAATTTTGAAGTGAATTCATGTATTTTCACTTTCTTTGTGGGAGGCAAAGCACCAATATTCTTTAAGTCGGACGATAGAAACTTCAATTTTGTTTTAGAGAAGAGAAGGGAGATGCAGGGAGTCGATCCCCTCTTCATTATTTATTGCACATCCTCCATTGGCACTAGAGCCAACGTTTCATCGTCACTGGTTGATTTCAAGTCTGCACGTCTAATAACAACAAGATTTTGTGTAATAGCCTTAAATGTTTAAAATAGAAGAAATATTTTTTTATTTATTTATATGTTTGGAATTGTTTAAAGAAAATAAATAAATAAACAATACGTAATTGAAATGAAACCTCTAATGTAAGGGAATGAAAAACAAAGGGGGGAAAGCAGTACTCTCTCACCTCGGGAAACCTTAAGGCCTACGCCGTTCGAATTCTCATTCTCGTCCGGCGGCCCCCGGACTTGGGGGTGGGCCTCCGGCCTTGCCGCAGTCATGGGGTTTGCTGCCGGACGGGAGATCTGATGTCCATAGGACTCAGTCGGAGGATTTGCTCTGGTTTTGTCATAAGGTTTCGGCTAGGAGGTTGGCGACGGCGGGGTTCATGCGTTACTGTTCGGTGGCGATCTGTGTTGTTGGGTTCTTGGATCGGCGTTGCCAGGGATATTGATCGATGGCGGTGGAAATTCGAGGCCTGGATCCAGATTGTTTTTCTGTGCTGGTGTACGTCACTGCAGCGTAGCTCGGGAATGCTTGGATCGCCGGGTGATGGTGTGGCAGGGCGATCGAGACGACGCAGGCCGGGTGATGTGTGTCAACAGGAACTTGGCCGGATGGTGATGCACGTCGGGGGAGGGGAGGAAAAGGTGGACTGCACCGTACCGAATTGATAGGCCTGGTGCAATTTCCTTGCTGGACTACCCTATTGGGCCACAAAATATTGGGCTGGGTTCTGCTTTAGTCCATTACTATTTTGGGCTAGGGTTTTGGCTCTTGGCCCAAACCTATGTTTTTAGCTTTTTGTCTAATTACAATTAGTTCCCTTGTATTAGGAACCTAACGAGTGTTTTGTTTTCGCTTGTCTATTTGCTATGTTTTTTTTTCATAGCTTATAGGCTCACTGTTATGCGAGCGATAAGTTCAAATATAGTTGGTCTATCCTATGTATCACTATGGCTCCTCCACGAAGTCTTGCCTGGCCATTGTTATGTGTCAGCGGATGGGTATGTAATGGCCTTCTTGGCATGCGCTATTATCAATGGAATTACCAATATTTCAAAAAAAAAAACCTCTAATGTAAGGTCTCAAATTTAAAGTAGGGGTCAAAACAAATCTGTATGAATGGTCGTAGAACTTTTTAGACACCTAATTTAATGTTTATGAAATTTATGGGTTGGCAGAAAAAGAAAATTTTATCATCAAAAGCAATATGAGATGTTTCAATGAGGGGGGGAGGGAGGGAGAGAGAGAGGTATTATGGCTCTTTCCCAAGTCCACTCTCTTTCTCAGCTCGCTGGCACACGATGTCGCCAGACTATATATTTTTGTGGTTTGACAATGGTTTCGATTAGGATCATGAAGTGATTATGGTCCTTTCTTACCCTTGCAACCGCTGATGGTGATCAATCGAAGACCATAGGGTCATGAAGTGATTATGGTCCTTTCTTTCCCTTGCAACCGCTGATGGTGATCAATCGAAGACCACGGTAAGATCAGATGATCGATCCAAGTATCAATCTTGTAGATTGTGGGCTTTTGTTTCGTTTTCAATAGATATTCTAGATAATAGTAAGAAGAAACTCAATTTGAAGGATTTGAGTTAGATTAACCACAAGATCAATTCATACAACATGATGCAACAAACAACATACATCAACCACAAGATCAATTCATACAACAACATATCAACAACAATTAAACCAGCTGCACAACTTCTATATAAATCTGCAGAATAGCTTTCCTAGTGGAACTAGCACTCCACCTGGATCAATGGCACTTTGGATCCCTGCAGAAACAACTTGACCAAGGTTAGACATCTTGAGCAACTGGAACGAGGATGAACAGCAGCAAAACTGGAGCAAGAGCCTTCTGTATGTCAACACCAAAAGCTTCAGAATGGGGCTGAACTATATGCTTAAAACCGGTGATGAATACAGGGACTTTGCTCCCTATTTATATTGGCCAAAACCACGAGTTGAACTCATCCCATAAGGAGTCCAACACTGCTTCATGTTTATTTAGATAGGAGACTTAGAATTGATCACAAATACTTAATGTAATACAGGTTGATTACTAATGAGTTTCCTACTTCTATTGAGAGATATACACCTCAATAGATAACCAGAATTAGAGTTGTATTGTTCTTCTTGTTATTTCCATAGGATTAAATCGATTGGCTTTATCTTAATGTATTGTCAGATAATGTTAAGTCCACATATTCTAACATTCTCCCACTTGGACTAACATTGTCTGCATACAACACAATCGAAACAATAACCCTATAAAGACAACAAACTGAAGTGTGCACTGAAGTACATAAAAAACTCATAGCTCATTCAGCTTGGTCGATTTGCAGAAAATAATGCAGAACCTCAAATCAACTTTTATTAAATAACCAGGTTGATTAAAGATTACTAACATTATGCACTGCAATCACATAAGCTTAAAGTGATAATAAGAGCACGATTTAGATAAGTATATCTACCTGTAATATCTATTGCTCATAGTCCTACAGAATGACTTTGATAACTCAAAATCTTACAGCAAAACTGAAAACACTAGTGAACTGGTATTTGCTTAACTGAAAACTGAAACTGAATCTGCAAAAATCCTCAATGCAGAAAAGTTCACTTGATAACACACACTGATATTTTAAAGTTCAAAAACTGTAATTTGCAAGACTGCAGAAACTAAAATAATGCTAAAATCAAAAGATACACATATGTGAAATACTTCATTTTATTCAGAATCAGCAGAACCAAAATTTACAAGCAAGGAACAAAAACGACAATTATTGAAACAAGAATCCTATTACATAGAATAAATTCTAAAAAAATAAAATTTGCTCCCACTGAACTCAAGCCTCCAAATCAGATAGAATTCCCATGTTCTTGGTATGCTTCTGAAAACTTGTAACTGATAATGCTTTAGTGAAGGGATCTGCAAGTTGTGATTCAGTGTCAATATTCAAAACACTTATCTCACCATGTTTCACTCTTTCTCTAACACTATAGAATTTTAAGTCTATGTGTTTTGAGTTGTTGGACCTTTTACTGTTTTTACCAAAAAATACTGCAGCCTCATTATCACAAAATATTTTCAATGCATCTGAAACAATTGAATTTAACACTTTAGTATGCATTAAGAAATTTTTGATCCACAAGCCTTCACAGACTCCTTCATAAATAGCTATGAACTCAGCATGCATGGTGGAGGTTGAAATCAATGACTGTTTTATGGTTTTCCAAGCAACAGCCCCTCCTGCAAGCATGAAGACATAACCAAATGTGGACTTTTTAGAATCTGAATAATGACCTGCAAAATCTGAATCAGTATAGCCAACTAGTTCAAGCTTTTTAACTTGTCTGTAAACCAACATGTGAGATTTAGTTTTTTGCAAGTATCTAAGCACTTTCTTTCCTGCAACCAGTGTTCATGGCTAGGATTAGACTGAAACCTGGACAAAATTCCAACTGCAAATGATAAATCAGGTCTAGTGCAGACCTGTGCATACATTAGGCTACCAATTAACCTAGCATAAGGCTTGCTTTCCATATCAGACATCTTCCCCACATTTTTAGAATTTTTGTTTTTAGACAGTTTGTCACCTTTAGTCATAGGAGCATCACCTGATGCACAAGACTCCATTCCAAATCTCTTTAACACTTTTGTGATGTAATTGTGTTGAGATAAGCCTAATAAGCCTTGTGCCCTGTCTCTCTTAATCTCAATTCCTAAAACATAGGATGCCTCACCCAAATCTTTCATGTCGAAATTTTTAGATAGAAAGGCTTTAGTATCTTTAAGCAATTTAATGTCAGTGCTAGCTAAAAGAATATCATCCACATACAGTATAAGAAAAATAAAATTATTCCCAATTGTCTTAATGTATACACATTCATCTACAATATTTTCTGAAAAGCCAAAAGATGAAATCACTGAATCAAACTTCTTATACCATTGTCTAGAAGCCTGCTTAAGTCCATAAATTGATCTTTTCAGTTTGCATACATGATCTTCTTTTCCTATTTTCACAAAACCTTCAGGTTGTTTCATATATATGACATCATCTAATTCTCCATTCAAAAAAGCTGTTTTCACATCCATTTGATGCAGTTCCATGTTATAATGAGCTACTAGAGCCATTATAATTCTAAGGGAAAAATTCACCAACGGTGTCTGGACACTTAGGGGACTTTCAGAATGATACCTGAATTTACAAAGTTATCAATGTGATACCTGGACTCATTTTTTCGTATCAACGTCGTACCTACAACCAATTTCCATCACGGAGCCGTTAAATTTTGCACGTGCGATGCACGTGAGTTACTTAATGAAGACAAAAAGACCGATTTACCCTTAAAAGTTTTTTTTTTTGGTTTCTTTTCTTTCTTTCTTTATTCTTCTTCTTCTTCTTCTTTTTCGGTTTCTTTATTCTCTCCTTCTCTCCTTGCCAACACCACCGCTTTCGGAGAACCCACCATCGAATATGCAGGAAGGAAAATAGGGGAGAGCCACAACAACCTCCACCACCGCGCAACGACGTCGTCCTCCGCTGCTTCTCGATTGGGTTTGGGGATAAGGATTGCTTCTTCCTCCACCGCCAGCGAAATCGTGGAGGCTCGAGGCCACATTCTAAGGGCCACCGGCCGGAAGGACCGCCACAGCAAGGTTTGCACCGCCAAAAGCCCCATGGACCGCCGCGTCCAGCTCGCCGCCCACACCGCCATTCAATTCTACGACATGCAGGACCGGCTCGGATACGACCGGCCCAGCAAGGCCGTCGATTGGCTCATCAAGAAATCCAAGGCCGCAATCGACGAGCTCGACGAGCTTCCGCCGTGGAACCCGAACTCAATTTTTGTTCAGACAACATCTTCTCTGACGGTGGGGATATCCGCCGCGCAGGACAAGCAGAACGCGAGCCTCCATTTCTCGATGGTAGAGGCTCTGAGTTCTTTGTCTGCTAATCGGCGAGGTGCAATGGTGGGTAGCAGCGGAGTGGCAGAGCTGGTGAATCAGAACAGCTCGAATTTTCTGCAGGCGAGGATAGTGTGAAGGCCGAAGTTGTTAATCTTTGTCTGCCTACAATTGCCTCTGATCGGAGTTGGGCTAGAGGCCGAAGTTGTCGGCTAGACCGATGAAGTTACAGATGAGGATGGCGTGGAGGTGGTGTTGCATGTCGGGAACGACGGAGAGGATGGCGGGGTGGGATTGGAGCTGTGATTTGAGAGTGGAGGGCTGGCGGGGTCTGAGTTTCTGATCAATGGTGTATAAAAGGGGGTCGGAGGAGAGAACGAGAGTGGTGGTGGCTAAGTCGTCGGCGACGGCGGCGGGGATGAACTCGGAGTGAGCAACGAAGCCTCAGTGCACAATTTCAATTTGCTGTAGGATGTGAAGTGGGGGGAACCAGAAACATCTGCGGTGCATGAAGGTGGATTGAGACGCAGCAACGGTGTTTGATCGCCGATCGGTAGTGGGAATCGGACGAGCAAGATTATTTGAATCTTGATGATTCAAATCCGGGGAAGAAGAAACCAAAAAAGAAGAAGAAGAAACCAAAAAAGAAGAAGAAGAAATAAAGAAAGAAAGAAAAGAAAAGGAAAAAAAAAAACTTTTGAGGGTAAATCGGTCCTTTTGTCATCATTAAGTGACTCACGTGCATCGCACGTGCAAAATTTAATGGCTCGGTGATGGAAATTAGTCGTAGGTACGACGTTGATATGAAAAAATGAGTCCAGGTATCACATTGATAACTTTGTAAGTTCAGGTATCATTCTGAAAGTCCCCTAAGTGTCCAGACACCGTTGGTGAATTTTTCCCTAATTCTAAATGAGGCTTTAGTTGAAACTGGAGAGAATGTTTATGTATAGTCTATGCCTTCCTTTTGTGTGAAACCCTTAGCTACTAGCCTGGCTTTATGCCTTTCTATATTACCATTTGCATCTCTCTTTGTCTTAAACACCCACTTGTAGCCTATTGGTTTTTAGTTTGGATTTGGTCTGACTAGTTCCCATACTGAATTTTGCTTCATTGACTCGATCTCAGCCTTCATGGCCTTCTGCCATTCTTCAACTTTGTGGCTCTCAACAGCTTGCTTGAAGCTTAAAGGATCATTATCTTCACCTAGGATATCAGTTTCTTGCAATTATACTACAAAATCACTATCTTCTCCATACACTGGTCTTCTCTCTCTTTGAGATGTCCTAGGCTGAGGTGGAATTTGTTCTTCTGCAGGGTTATTTTCTAAATGGACATCATTCATAGGTTCATCTACATGAGGTTCTAAGGCTACTGGTTCTTCTAAAACTTGATTTTGGCTTTGAGTTTCTGTATCTGCATTATTTAACTGAATTAAAGGCAAGATATTCTGTAAATTTTCGTTTTCAGTAATTTCTTCTAACTCTAAAGACAAGTCTTCAAAATTAGTATTACTGTAACCTTCATCCAAAAATTTTGCTTGATGAATTTCAAAAGTTCTGGTAAAATTTTGAGCTGCATAGAACCTATAGCCTTAGATTTCTCACAGTAGCCAATAAAATGGCAACTGACTGTTTTGGATTCAAGCTTCTGTGTCTGTGCATTTGGCAACTTTGCCTCAGCCTTGCATCCCCACACATGGCAGTGATGCAAGCTAGGTTGCCTTCCACACCACAACTCAAATGGTGTCTTGTCTACTGATTTACTAGGTGATCTATTGCAAATATAATTTGCAATCTTAAGAGCTTCACCCCATAAAAATATAGGTAGACCTGTAGTGCACATCATACTTCTCACCATGTTTAACAAAGTCCTAGTTTTCCTTTCTGCTACTCCATTTTGGGTAGGATTATAGGGAGTTGTGTACTGAGCCTTAATGCCATTTTCCTGTAAATAAAGTGCAAAAGGACCCTTTTGCTGGCCTGCTTCAGTAAGTTTACCATAGAACTCTCCTCCCCTATCAGATCTCACTAACTTAATTTTCTTTTCTAGCTGCAATTCAACTTCAGTTTTATAAATTTGGAATGCATCTAGAGCTTGTGATTTTTCTGACAGTAAATAGATATAACAGTACCTAGAAAAATCGTCTATAAATGTGATGAAGTAAAAATTTCCACAGATAGTTTTGTGTTTAAATGGACCACATATGTCTGTATGTATTAGTTCTAATAGGTTTTGACTTCTCACTACACCAAAAACGTTAACACACAACACTTTTTGCACAACGGAAAAAAAAAAAGTGTTGTGTGATGAAGAAAAGTTAATCACACAACATGTTTAGTAAACTTACGTTGTATAAGGTGGTTAAAATTCTGAAGTTTTTGTTTAGAAAGTCATTGCACAACGGTTACAAGAATAATCTGTTGTGTGAATCAAAAAAAAAATTTGCGGCAGATTTCCCTCCTAGATGGACTCAAATTTGGCTCCAAATTCCAACAACAGTTTAGTTATTTGTGTTGTAGGAGTATACTTGCAAATCATCATACAATGGTTTTTAATGTGCCGTTGTGCAAGTAAGTGGCAGAATTTGGAGAAGTCTCCAAAATGACATTCATTCCGCCTCAAAACAAGCAAATTTGGCTTCAATGGTTTGTCATGCTTGCAACTTCCTACAACATAATGAACTATTTCTGTTGCGTGAATCAGAAATGTCTAACGTGAGCGCCAAAACTGGCATTTTAATTGCACAAGCGGGAAATTTTCATCTTTTTGTTCCCTCAGCTATGTAGCAATTCAGACAACGTAAATGTATCTATACGTTGTCTGAGTAACTTAAAAAAAAAAAAAAAAGCTATTGCTTAATGCCTTAGACAACTGAGGGCACATTTAAACAAAGTTGCTTGGCTATTTTTCATAACCTCTCGATCTCTTCTCTCAGGACGCCCAACACTCACAGCTCTCCATCTCTCTCGCAAAATCTCTGTCCTCCTCATCGTTGAACTCTCACGTTCTACTCTCTCTCTCTCTCTCTCTCTCTCTCTCTCTCTCTCTCTCTCTTCAGATTGCTCCTCTCCCTATCTCACTCTTAGTCATCTCTCGCTCACTTCTTCATCCAACTCTCTTCTTTACCCAGAAATCATAGTCTTCCTCTCTCTTTCATTCTGAAATCCCAAATAGGGAAACCCCAATCTTAGATTCCCCGAAATCAACCAAATCTCTATTGGTCGAACCCTCAATCTGAAACCCAAATTTCATTGACCTAACTCTCGTCTCCACAATTAGCTGGATTTACACCGCACAGCCATGGGCCAGGAACTTGATGAAGAACAAGCAGCGCCGCTGGTCATCCTCCGATGGCAAGATTTGGGCGAGTTGCCAGAAAAACGAGCTGATTATTAAGGTTCCCGAAAAGGCGAGAACGGGGGGTGGAAGATGGTTTGCAGAAGATTGCTCAAGAACAGCGGTGAATCTAGGGTTTTGTAGAAGAATACCCGATATCCATTGCTAGTTCCAGGTGAACTCTCTGCGAGATTGCACAATTTCAAGAACTCCCACTGCTTATTTCTGGGTATGATTCTTTTTCATGTTCTTCCTAGCGATAATTGGCAATTTTTGTTCTTTTTCAATTTCGTCAAATCTCTCGGTTTGATAAGCCTTAGTAATCTAATTTCTGTTTTACGAATCTCATCGATATAGATATATTTTTCTACACTTGGTGGAAACAAAAAGGTCAAGAATTTAAGTAGAATATACAGCAAGGCTTCTTGACAAATAACAATGGCAACTTTGTTGTTCAAGATGCATGTGATGTAATATGGTAGAGTTTTTAACTGATGCATGTGATGTAATATGGCAGTTCCAATACATTGAATATTGGAACTGGGTTAACGAGATGATTACTTTGTGGCAATTTAATCTTTGATTGTTGAGAAGAAAAAGGTGATTACTTTGTGGAAGTTGATGTGTGTGTGAAAATGGGGAGGTAAGTTATTCTGTTACTTAGGTTGGACTTGCAAGGATAGGTGTTTATTATATGTCAGAATGGTCACTCAATTCAGCAATTTTTTACATGCCAATGAGCAGAATTAAAAAGTTTCTTTGGCTTCTGTAGAAAACAAGGAAGGGTAGGAGACTAGGAAATGGAGGATTTCAAACATTTTTACCTAAACACTTGGTGATTTAATTTTGCTCCGCTGTTCAAGCCATTCTTTTGCATATATCAACAGAGGGAAAAGGGTTTTTCTTAATGTTATTTGATTTGAATTTTTTTTTTTTGAATTATAAAACACAATTATGACATGATTACTGTCATGTCAAAAGGGTGAACTCATTGTTAAGGTGGTTGAATTTCCATAGAGACAGCTCTACGATATTCAATATGTAGACCCATAATATTATTTTCGTTTGGTGCAGAACGTCTTCAGTTTTGCTTTTGGGCCTAGAGTTAATTCAATTAAAATTATATCTTCTTCTGTTTTAGAATGTTTCATAATAATCACTTTGATTTGTGTTTTGTCTAGAATCTCTTCTTTCTTGCTTCTGGGGCCTTCTTATTTGCTGATCTCGGTGAGTTGTTTGTGTTTTATTTTCTATTGAGAATGGTATTTTTTTGTTTTGATTATGCTAAATTCAGGTCTAATCAATTATTTTTTATATTTTGTTTCTGGTTTTGCTATTCATTCTCTTTCTGCTGCTGTTGCTGCTATCCGATTTGTTGTTCCCCCTGCATGCATAAATTGGCTCTTCCTTGCCTATTTCGGCGAGTTGCTTTTTATGTTGTCTGTTTTTTTTTCTTGGTCTTCATATTTTTGGTTTGAATCCTTTTGAGTTTGCTTATTTGCATAAGGAGTTTGTGTTATATGCATATGGTGTATATTTGAGCCGAGAATAAATTAGTTAGTTGATGCATATGGTGCAGAAATCTCAAACTGCAGAATGTCTATTTGAAATTGCAGAATGGTTGAATCATTCATAGCAAAGTCATTGAAAAGCTATATATTTCTTGGTCTAAAGGTAGCTAGATGTCTATAAATGAGTTACTGGAAAAAACAATATTGGAATTTCTTTTGCTTCCTGATGCTGTCATTTTGTATTATGTTCATAATGTTTTTCATTTCTCATCTTTTTTTGCTAAGAAATTCTAATTACCTATGTGATTTGTTTTATGACTTTGCAGCATTGTTCTTTTACATGGAACTCCAGGGACTAGAAAAACCGCTTTATGTAAAGCATTAGCTCAAAAACTATCCATCTGATTTAACTCCAGGTTCGTGGATGTATCACTTTTCTCTCCATTAAGTCATGTGTTTGTATATTTGTAGAATGCCCGACTCATGGTTTTATGATTTACAGATACCTACAGTCCCAATTGCTTCAAATTAATGCACATTCTCTATTCAGCAAATGATACTCTGAAAATGGCAAGCTGGTATGTAGTCGACACTATCACTAAATATGACTGCTCTTTGTAAACTAAAGTTGGATTTGGACCATGTGCTCTTTGTAAACCAATCTGATAGTTGTTTTGATTGGTGAAATTTACTGTTACTGTGATTTTGTTTTTTCATCTGGCTTGACTATAAATGTATGATGATATGCAGATCAAGCAAATTTTTTAACAGCAAATCGATGCTGTTAAAAAATTTGCTTGATCGAGTTTGGAACCTTCAGATTCTATTCAGGTACCATGCTCTCCCCTTTTCCTTTTGCAGGCTATTTTCTAAGCTTTTTCATCAGATGTAATACAAAAGATCAAAATTAACATTTTGCATTCAGTTAAGGGTCAAGTTCATATATTCAAGCTTTTCCTAATTCCCTTCAACCATGGCATGTGCCCACAAGCCCTTGACTTGGAGTTACAGGACAGTAGTAAACTAGTAATGGTAGGTATCATAATGAACATAAAGTAGAGGAGTAGTAATGAGCTAGATTCCTAAGGATTCATAGAGTCCTTCCAAACTGTACCATTGAAAATAAGATGAGACAAAAAGAACAAATATAGCACTATCAAAACTGAGATTTGAGGATGGCATTGTCAAGCAATAATTCATGTTATTTCTTATCCTTCATTTGGTTTGGAAGACCTCCATCAATACTATGTTGTCCCTCACCTTTGGTTACATTCACCAAATTGTATAAAGTGGTGAATGAGGCCGACAGATGTATGAGTTTAATTTTTGTTGCTAGAATGAGGCAAGATTAATTAGACTACAGAATACCATTTTGATTAAAAAAGCAACTGAATGTGCAGATGGACCGAAAATATGCAATAATGTCATTGTATAAGTTTCATTCTTTAGAGTATTGTTTTTGGCCATTTAGCTTTCTTTCTTATTTTGTTCAGGAAATTACTAAGGCCCTTTATGTAGTTATCTTGCTTCAATTTTTTTTTCTCTCCCTACTTGACCAGCTTGACTTACTAAACCTAATGCTGACTATAATACAAAACAATATCCGTTTCACCGAACTGAGATTATAGATGAATAGAGGAGAAGAGAGATGCAGGTATTACCTATGGATTACTGATGTAGAGATTAGTTATCAGCTTTATCTGATTCGGAGAATTTCTGGTAGTAGTATATATCAATTAGTTATCAGCTTTACGAATCATATCGAATCTCATCGATATACTCATGCATTTCACTTTTGTTTCATACATAAATGATCACTATATCGATTCGAAGTTTGTAAGTAACATTGGCTGGTATATATTAGCATGTATTAATCAAATCATATTAAGAGTGTAGCAAATGACTAATATACAGCTCAGAGATGTATATGACTTCTATTTGGACAACTTGACTTGCAACTTACAATATTTAAATCATAAGCATAACAATTGGATATATGCACTTTTGGATGGCATGCAGAAATTTGTGTTCAGATGGATAGAGAGTAATTTCAACTTTCTGAAGCTTATTTGTTTGTATATAGGTTTTGGACTGGCTTTTTTGGCTGAGGTGTCTTTGGTTGGACATTTGGACAAAAATTGCAAACCACTCGCTTCAACTTTAAAGGTTTGACACCATGGCTGCACAGATTAAGTTCCTGGAATAGTGGGAAGACAAGAGTTTGTATCAATATGTTGGCTATTGAAACCAAGTTCCTGCACAAACTCTATATGTGGCATGTTTTACGTAGTTGTATCAGCTTTTGGGAAATGCTTTTAACATTAAGAGATATATGGAATAGGTTTGATTACTCATTTGAGCATTTGCAATGTGTTTTCTTTCCAATTGATCAACGATCTAGACGTACCATTATTTACGTAATAATGGAGCATTAATTTTGCCTAATTCTGATCACACAATGATCAGGTAACAAAAATGGGACAAAAATACATTGTAATCAATCATATCACACATCGGTTTTTAACGAATCAGTGTCTTCTGATTTACACTCAGACAACAGAATTAATTGAACTCTGTTGTCCTACAAGTTAATCACACAACAGAAGCAATTGAACCCTGTTGTCCTAAAGTTAATCACACAACAGATATAGTCTAAGAACTGAAGTTTGAAGAGAAATCAGACAACAGACAAAATAAAAAAATGTTGTCTGACATGCTTAACATACAACGGTTGCAAACTGGTATTGTTGTCTGAAGACGCCCCTCAACTGTTGCGTAGCTGCACTGGGCATCTGTCGAGCCATCTGCCGAGCTATCACACAACGGTTATAACACATACCTGTTGTCTGTGTGTTTATCACACAACTGTGTTCCACCATTGTCTGATTTTTCATCAGACAACGGCTCACTCTACAACGGTGGGTCTTCAAATCACACAACGATTTTCTGCCGTTGTCTAATAACAAAATTTGTGTAGTGTCTTAAGGCCTTTTTCTTTCTGAAGTTTGTCAATTTCCCTTTAAAACATTCAATGCAGTCATTCAAATCAGTATAATCCAATGCAGGTAAAATTTTATTTTTCTCGAGTGTTTTCAGTCTTTCTTTGGATATATGGCCTAATCTTCTTTGCCATATATTTGCAGACTTATTATTGAACAATGTTCTTTTTGTACCTGTGACAGTGTTATTCTTTATAGTGTTTTGATTATTTTCAATTGACATAATCTCCTGTTGAGCAACAGAACAGTTTAATTTCAAATAATCATGCATAAACACACCACAGCCAAGATAATTTGAACCCTGAGATAACTTTATTCCACTGAAATCAATAATGAGTTTGCAACCAATCTTAACTAAAAGACCTACTGAAATCAAATTCCTTTTCAAGGAAGGAATATAATAAACACTATCTAGAAAAATAAAATTTCCTAAGCCTAAATCAATTTTCAGGGTCCCAATGGCCTTAATTGCTACTCTCGAGCCATTCCCCACACAGACTTGGACTTCACTTTTATTTGGTGTCCTCCTGTTTGTTAAACCCTGCAAGGAATTTGTAATGTGTATAGGTGAGCCTGAGTCTAACCAGTAAGAGTGAGATGCTATATTAACAAAATTAACTTCTAGAGAAAAGACAGAATTTTGAAAAGACTCACCCTTCTTTATCATCCAAGCCTTGAAACCACTGCAATCTCTCTTCATGTGCCCTATTTTCTTGCAAAAATAGCACTTAAACTTAAAAGGTTTCTCAGCTTTATGTTCTGTAGGTTTGCCAGGTACTTTAGTGGTGGTAGTCTTCTTGGCCTTAAGTTGGTTCCTTTTCTTCCATTTAGGCTTCTCAACTAGGTTTATTGCAGTAGCTGGTCTGCCTTCTTTTCTGATCCTCTCTTCCTCTACTACACATATAGAAATTAACTTGTTCAAGTCCCAGTTAGACTCTTGGGCATGGTAGGAGGTTCTCAGGTTACTGTAGGTGTTAGGCAGTGACTGAAGTGCCATATGCACAACCTGAGAGTCTTTAACTCCCATGTCTAAATCCCTCAGCCTCGAGTTGAGGTCAATAAGCTCCATAATGTGCTCCCTCACACTTCCTTTTCCTGAAAACTCCAGCTCATTAAATCTTTTGGATAGTCTAGCAACCTCAGCTTTGTCACTTTCCTGATACTTATCTCCTATGGCTTCTAGGAAATCCATGGCAAGCTCTGGCTCAATGATTGAACCCCTAACAGTGTCAGACATGGAGGTTCTTATCACATTTTTAGCTTTCCTGTTGGAGCTATACCACTCCTTATAATATTTCCTATCTTCTTCTGTGCTCTCAGTGTCTAGCTCTAATGGTTGTTCCTCAATCAAGCAAAGATCCATATTTTGATGCATAGACAGATAAAATTCAACTTGGTTTCTCCACTTCTTATAATTCCATCCATTAAGTAACTGAATTTGGCCTATAGTGACCACATTTAGACCTAAAAACAAAATAAAGAAAATAAGATTTCTGCAGTAAAACTTTTATCTGTGTGTTAATCTTTAAAACAAAATCATGTATTTGAATAACACAACCAAAATAAAGCAAAAGACATAAAATTCAAAAGCAGTCATGAGCTTTAAAATTAGGCAGATACATGATTAGTTTTCATAAAACCCCATAACTGAAATAATATTAAGTGACACCTTTGTGGCATAAAACTCAATATTCTAAAGTTCTTAATTATCATACTGTATTTAACAAAAATCTGTCATTCCATGAATCAGTCTATATCTTTGGACAAGAAAAGCTTCAAGGTATCTAAATAGATGATTGTATTTACATATGATGCTGTTCTGCATTCAAGATTTCACAGTGAACTACTTCTTTAGAAGACAAAATATAAGTGCAATTTTAGATGCAGAAACACAAGTTGCAGTTTTGTAGTTGCTTAAAATCTTTGAAAATTGATAATGAAAATCTGCTTTGTGCAAAATGATCAAAAACAATCTTTCAAGAATTACAAAACTAGAATTAATAACCATATGCTCAGTTTCTGTATGAACTTATTAATTTATGCTATGACAATAACAATACTGCAGATTTTAATGTTGGTAGACATATTTCGAAAGACTAATTTCAGTTTACCCCCCTGAGGTTAGGGGTCGTCATCATGTTAGTCCCTCTAGTTTCAATTTAATCATGTTAGTCCCTGTACTCTCAAATTTCATCATCCGTGTCCAATTTCTACTATTCCGTCCAATTTGGACCATTAAGTCTGACTTTTGAGGGCTAAAATGGTCATTTCAAGACAAAAAAAAAAACTAAATTTTTTTTTTTTTTTTCGTTTTTTTTTTTGTTTGCATTTTTTTTCTGTTTTTTTTTTTGCATTTTTTTTTTTTCTTGTTTTTTTTTTTTTTCTTTTTCTTCGCTTATTATTATTTTTTTTTATAATTTTGTCTTCACCTATACACCACAAGTTATAATAGGTTTATAAAAACAAAAAAAAAAATACTCTAGATAGTTAAAAAGCCGCTCGCTGGTCTACGATATTTGTGATATATCTCCGATAAAGCGAAGAATTTTAGGATATATCTGTAAAATATAATAGGTTTATAAAGTGAAGAATTTTAAGATATCCTCAATAAAGTGAAGAAATATCTATAAAATATGATTAAAAAATAAATACAGATATTTCTACACTTTATTGGGGATATATCCTAAAATTCTTCGCTTTATCGGAGATGTTCCACAAATATTGTAGACCAGCGAGCGAAGAATTTTAGGATATATCCCCAATAAAGTGAAGAAATATCTGTATTTATTTTTTTAATCATATTTTACAAATATTTCTTCACTTTATTGGGGACATATCCTATTATTCTTCACTTTATAAACCTATTATATTTTATAGATATATTTTACAAATATATCCTAAAATTTTTCACTTTATCGGAGATATATCACAAATATCGTAGACCAGCGAGCGACTTTTTAACCACTTAGAGTATTTTTTTTTTTTTTATAAACCTATTATAACTTGTGGTGTATAGGTTGAAGAAAAAATTTATAAAAATAAAAAATAAAAAAATAAAAAAGAAACACCTAGAGTATTTTTTGTTTTTGTTTTTATAAACCTATTATAACTTGTGGTATATCTCCGATAAAGCGAAGAATTTTAGGATATATCCCCAATAAAGTGAAGAAATATCTGTATTTATTTTTTTAATCATATTTTACAGATATTTCTTCACTTTGTTGGGGATATATCCTATTATTCTTCACTTTATAAACCTATTATATTTTATAAATATATTTTACAGATATATCCTAAAATTTTTCGCTTTATCGGAGATATATCACAAATATCGTAGACCAGCGAGCGGCTTTTTAACCACCTAGAGTATTTTTTTTTTATTTTTTATAAACCTATTATAACTTGTGGTGTATAGGTTGAAGACAAAATTATAAAAAAATAATAATAATAACAAGCGAAGAAAAAGAAAAAAAATGCAAAAAAAAAAAACAGAAAAAAAATGAAAAAAAAAAATCTTTTTTTTTTTTAGTTTTTTTTTGTCTTGAAATGACCATTTTAGCCCTCAAAAGTCAGACTTAACGGTCCAAATTGGACGGAATAGTAGAAATTGGACACGGATGATGAAATTTGAGAGTACAGGGACTAACATGATTAAATTGAAACTAGAGGGACTAACATGATGACGACCCCTAACCTCAGGGGGGTAAACTGAAATTAGTCCTATTTCTAATTGTTAACTAAAAACCATAGCATACTTAAAACAAACAATACTCAATCAAAATCATCATACCATCACAGTAACCATACAATTTCCAAAAACAAAACTTCATATCACACGATTACAGTAAGGCATTCAACCATATATGCAGGATTCCTTCAATATGTATGATCAAGCATTCCAAATATGATTATGACAACCCTTTCCATATGCTAAACAGTAATCCATATGACAACCCTTTCCATATGCAGAAATTGAAATACAAGTTCTGGGATTCCCAATGAACATACCTTGGCCTCTGCTACAGCGTTGCATCAATTATTTTATAGCAGAAGCAAAAGAAAACAAGCAGCAAATTTCAACCCTTCCATATGATTCAATCAATTCTAAAGAGGGGTCTTGAATCCCATAACTGAGAATTCAATCTCAGTAAGCCCTACTCCATCCGATCCCTAAAGCATAAGTGACCGTTATGTTCTAACGGTAATATTCTTTAATTAATATATTAATTTTGGACTCGGGTTTGGGCCTATTTGCTTAATGAATTGGATTAGTACTAAAAACCGGGTTAAAAAAACACTTAAGGCCTACTTCAGTCTAAATAGAAAATATATTTTATTTTCCAGAAAATAATTTTCACAATATGGTTTTCTGAATCAAAACAAAAACGCATGATATGTGTTTTATGAAATTCCTAAGCTCTGATACCATTTGTTAAATCTACATGATGCAACAAACAACATACATCAACCACAAGATCAATTCATACAACAACATATCAACAACAATTAAACCAGCTGCACAACTTCTATATAAATCTGCATAATAGCTTTCCTAGTGGAACTAGGACTCCACCTGGATCAATGGCACTTTGGATCCCTGCAGAAACAACTTGACCAAGGTTAGACATCTTGAGCAACTGGAACGAGGATGAACAGCAACAGAACTGGAGCAAGAGCCTTCTGTATGTCAACACCAAAAGCTTCAAAATGGGGCTGAACTATATGCTTAAAACCGGTGATGAATACATGGACTTTGCTCCCTATTTATATTGGCCAAAACCACGAGTTGAACTCATCCCATAAGGAGTCCAACACTGCTTCATGTTTATCTAGATAGGAGACTTAGAATTGATCACAAATACTTAATGTAATACAGGTTGATTACTAATGAGTTTCCTACTTCTATTGAGAGATATACACCTCAATAGATAACCAGAATTAGAGTTGTATTCATGTTCTTCTTGTTATTTCCATAGGATTAAATCGATTGGCTTTATCTTAATGTAATGTCAGATGATGTTAAGTCCACATATTCTAACATTTGAAATATCGACAACCTCATTACCTGCAATGGCCAACGAGGTAGCAAAACTCTCGGTGACAGCCTCAGTGGTAGACATGATATTGATGGGATGAGAAAGCTCAGGGTTGCTAGCGATACAACAAGTGAATATTGGATACTTCGGCGATGCAAAGCGATTGAGATTAGGGTTCTAGGGTTGGATGTGGCAAACGGCACGCTTAGGGTTTTAACCACAATTGAATAATGCCAATACGATTGGTAGTTGAATTATCAAAATGACCGAAAATTATTATGAAATATATGTAGAAATCCACCTACTTTTTTTTTTTTGAATAGGAATTGATTTCATTAGTAATCAAGTCATGAAGACAGGCCAGAGTCCAACATAACTTACATAAGAAAATTCAGAAAACCAAATAACCTATCTAAGCCAAACTAAACTCATTAAAGTCTAAATGGACGCTCGCATGACGCAAGCCTAGCTAAGCAAGAACAACCTCGCCTCCTAAGGAAAAATCATTCATCTAGTCTAATTTGTCGGCACACAATTGTGGTACAAATCACACCTAGAAACATCGTAGAAAAGCTTATAGAGTTTACCCCTACCTAAACAAGACTTGCATCCAAATGTCTAATAGCAAAAAATTAAAGAATGACAGCTAATAACCTCGGCAACATGTTGGTCTTCTTGCTCATATTTGAATGCTTACTCGAATTGAGCCCAGGCCCAAGCCAAAATCCGAGTTACTAAAACAGAAGCCCAACCACGCTGCCAGGCAGTCGCCGACACCAAATTTTCCAGCGGTCGGCCTTTCCACCACATCATCTCTATTCAATCAGCAAAGCACCAAAACTAGACAAATCTGGTTGAAAACACTAATCCGCCTTTGCCGACTACAATGCCTCCTGGACTCCGCGCAACCAAGCGACACCGAACTCCCAGTCAGGTCCGGCAAAAGTCAACTCCTACATTCTGCCTCCTCGAGCCCGATCAAGAATGCTCTGACTGACCTCCGAGCTAACCCCAACGCCGTTAGTGCTTGCCTCCGATTTGCGATTCCAACCCGGATCCACCAAAACTCAAGCGCCTTCCGACACTAATCGCTACATGTAGTCGACGATGGCAGGAGCCGCCTCTTAGGGCAATCCGCCACCAGCCAACGCTGAGTGCACTCACCACCCACGGCGAGGGGCTTGCCGTTGAGAAAAAGCAACAGCCGCGCCGCGGTATGCTCAAAACCCTAGAGCTAGGTTTTGCTAGTTTTTATAAATGGTTGCATCTTCTTGCACACTACTCATACTTACTTGCAGCTTGAAATCCACCTACTTAATCTAAAGTAACCAGAAAGAATATAAGAAAAAAAAAATCTCGGAAGCATAAAATACCACATCGTGCTTAAATCGTGAAAGACAATAATATATTCTTATAAACTGAACTACTGAAATCGATGTCTTTGAAAAAGTGGTTCTATTCATACCTCCATATTTACTATTTAGACCTCTTTTGATATTTTTGCACAACAAACTTCCAAGTTCCAACTTTGCCCATATTCTTTTCTTCCTCTTCTCTGCAATTTGTGGAGGTGCTACAGCTCTCTAGCTCTCTCTCTCTCTAGGATTTTGGCGTCATTACTGTAAATCAAGACGTTGATGGCTGTCGGGCTTTGATCAAAATCTCTCATCGGTTCCACATACACTCAATCAGAAGTAACTTTAAGAAACCAAAAGTATTAACCATTGATTATGATTAGCAATGTCAATCAAAAGGCAAGCTAAAAGGAAATCAAAATGAATAATTGCAGAAGACAAAATAAAAGGTCTTACCCAAATATGAGATTTTAATAACCTGGCAATATTTCATTAGCAGCATCAAAGAAAGAAAGCTATAAGCTACCAAAAAGCAACGACACAGCGGTGTTCAATTATATATATATATATATATATATTTCAGTTTATATAGAGGTATAAATGAGATTAATTTTTTCCAAAAATCAAGAGTTGGAGATATACCCCTTTGAAATCATAAAAAAAAAAATTCATTTACAGCGTTACCTGTGTTACCTAAGTTAGTGTAAGGGTATATGTTTTTTTTTTGGGGGGGGTTGGTTCTGAGCGTAGCGTAGGGTTCATTAATCATTTTCCCTATGACATTAGCTTTGCTATAGCTCCGACTCCAACAACTTCAACAGCCGACCACCAACTATCGAAATTATATATTTGAGTACTCATTCATTCAACTTTTCACTTTAAATCTTTTGATTTGCACTTTGTTACTTTTGAAGCCACATACATTCTTCTGTGTCACTGTGGAGAATCTGTGGAGAATTTTTTGACCATGGATCGAAGGTTATGCCATATATAAGCTAAGGGCAACGATATAGGATCTTAATGAGGTCTAAGATTTGTATTTTCAATTTTAGGTGTCATGTCATATCATCTGCACACATCATCTATTTGTCAAATCTTGTAATATAATTCTTGAGTAAAAAAAATCATCTTATCATTCCAAAATATAATGGTTCTAAATTAAATTCTTGAGAAATTTTTTTTTTTTTAAAAGAAGGGCCCGTGCGGCTGCCCTCAAGTTTTCATTAATGAAACTGTTGAATACAAAGGGGGGAACGCAAAACCTAAACCCCGAACAATTAGTAACACGAGAACTTCTTGAATAATAACAAGAGCTCCCACTAATCCTATGTATTCAAACATGCACCAACTAGCAAAGGTTGACATACCAGATATATAGGCAACACCATTTGCTTTACAAAAGTGACATATCTTGAGAAATTTAGAAATGATGGAATATAGAATTCCATCAATTTAATCTATTAATAATATTTTCTTACCTCTTTAATTACTAGATTTCGTGGGTTAGAATTACGATTTCAATATATTTTCTTTCCATTTTTGTGGATCCAATTTAATTTTTGACTTTTCTACTTAACTTGTTTTTTTTTAATCGAAGAGATCAACCCAGTTTTATAATTCAGCAAGTAGTACCAAACGACACACCCCTATGGGGTCGACAGAAAGAGCCGTCCTTTAGGACATACAAACCTCATATTCCACGAATAGAAACCCATACACCCAGGGTAAACTCACCTTTTAGGAAGTCCATGCACCATTACTCTAACAAAAACCTAAGTACCTAGAAGAAATAAAATAAAGGAACCAACCGAGTACCGGTTTTCGAGACCAAAACAAAAACTAACAAACATTTTTAGTTGAGGATGCCAGTGCATCCTCCATACCCAAATCTACAGTCTGATGCAACTCCATGTTTCCAGCTGCATCTCCATCTTCCATCCATTTTGGCTCAGGATTATCTTGCTCTAAAGCTGCCTGGGGTTTCCATTTCTTTGTCTTCTTGACCTGTACATCTTTCTCAAGAACTCGAGCGTATTTCGGTTTGTTCTTACTTCCCCTTGGACGCCCCACTTTCTTCTTCCTTGGAGAGACCACCAGTTTGCTATTCTTGTGTTGAAGGACCAATTGTAGCCCATCATCCACTTGAAGCACAGGTTCAGATGGAGTCAAATAACGCTTTCCAGCACGACAAAGGTCAACCACCCGTTTTCTTTTGTACCCTATTATAGGAGGGCGCACGTTAGATATTTCCATGCACATGCTTTCATCACCTCCTACCATTCTCGGGGATGAGATCACCACTAATGGCAACTCACTCCCAGAAGTAATCGCACTAACCTGTTTTGGCATAACTGGATACATCCAGTTTTTCAGAAATGCAGTCATATCAAGACCGGCAAAAACTTAACTCAGGGCAAGTTGAGTATCTACACTCTTGGCCTGCAGATTGTTTGCATCAGTAGCAGCGCTGCCAGTGGAAGTAACATACGCCATTCCAATTTGCACCAGAGTACAACTATTCTTTTCAAACTGATATGCTTCCCCCTACCTCATGTCTAAGGTTGCTGAGCTGCGAACTCAAAGCAAAGGTTTGTCCAGCCAAAGCTGCTACAGGCGGCTTTGCTAGGATTTCTTATTTCTCCTTCACCAACAAGTAATCGCAACCCGATGCATCATGTTCAAAAAAAAGCCACAATTTCAGCTGCAACAACCTTTGATCTTTTCATAAACAAAATGCAATTCAGGTTTTACTACCGGTGAGACTTCGAACAATTTTCAGAAACGGACTCGACATCGCACATCAAATATCAGTCTAATATGTTGTTCCTCCTCCTTCCTATGAAGAGCAGTCTGATCGAACCGAAGTACATGTCCGATCGTAGAACCTATTAGATGCAAGGCCGTTTTGTTGCGTAGGATTAAAGGCAACCCCTTTACCGCAACCCAGGTCTCCAAGAGATTCAAAGGGACCTCCGACAGCGAGCCCATTCCATCAAATTTTCGAGTACGAGCATAGTGTTCCTATAGAACCACTGACCACCATGCAAGATCTTATTTCGCTCTGCTTCACGTTCAAATTAGAACACGAAGCGATCTCCCACATCCTGTATAGTCAAACCAGATTTGATCTTCCAGATGATGGAATTGTGCCTTTGAAACCGGGAAACATGGCTTTAGGTCCAAGGAATCTCCCCACCATGTACCAACGATCGATTTGCAGAGCTTCCAGCCCCGCCGATCCAAGAGAAACCCACGCAGAGTCAACATGAGGAAGGGCTGCCATTAAGGCTAGCCATGGAGGAGGCCATTGAGGCGTGAGATTTGGTAGTTTTTGTCGAAGGCAATTCCACAAGAAAACCCTAGCAAACGACGACTAATCTAAACTTCTACTTAACCTGTTAGTGTAAGGTAACTAACCTTCCATTAATTTTATTAAATTCATTTATTAAAAAAGTTTAATATTACTTCAGTTACAATATTAATATATTTTCTTTTCATTTTTGTGGAAACAATTTTAATTTTTGACCTTTTTTTTATCAATTTTTTTTTTACTTTTGTGGGTTAGAATTACGATATTAATATGTATACTTATATCATATTAATTTTACATTGAATATATGTATATATGGTGTGTATATATCAGGGCAGGCCCTGGGGTAGTTCAACTGGTACAGCCGCACAAGGCCTCCGAGTTTTGGAGGCCTCCGATCTTATAATTGATTGAGTAGATATATAGGTTCACTCATAACAAATATCATGCTCAACAGAATTGTCAACGTGGCTGATAGAAATGACTCTTGGTTGTGGGTTTAATTCACTACCCCCACTCTCCTATCAATTATGTTTATTTATTTTTTTTCTTTTTTTCTCTCTCCTTTTTCCATCTCCCATTTAGTGGCCTTTTGGAAAGATTTTCTTTCTTCCCCTTTTATGATCTCTCCTTCTTTCCTATTTTTCCTTTTCCTCTAGCTATTTTTTTTTCTCTTTACTCTCTCAATTTTTGCCGCTGTTTTTTTGAAAATACCAAATTGGAGGATATAGGCCTTACAACAAACAAGGAAACTGAAACTCAACAAAAATGAACTTTATATTCAGTACTTAATAGTCATTTTCAAGTTATCAAACTTATTTTACTTTTTCTGTGGCACCAAAATTGTCCAAGTGTTTTAATGGATACACAATTAGTAAGCCTTGTTATTATTATCGCTCTAGGCCTCCGAAATCTCAGGACCGGCCCTGGTATATATACACTTTATTAAAGCTTGAGGACAGCCGCACCATCCCTTTATTTCAAAAAATATATATACACTTTTTTTTTTATGAATTAAAAAACCAAAACACTATATATATATATATATATATATATATATATATATATATATTTAAGAAAGTCAAAATAATTTTGGGCTATTGGAATGATATGATAACTGATAAGATAGTCAATTTACTCAATAATTATATGACATGAGTTAGCAAATAGGTGATGTGTGTAGGTGACATGACATGACACCTGGAATTGAAGTCACAAAAGCTATTCAAAATTAACGATAAATACAAAACCATCTAACACCGTTGCATGTGCGACACGTTTACCTTGGTGATTTTCATGTCGATCAGAGGGTGTGAAAGAAACAAACCTTTTCTTCCTTTCAAGTGAAGAAATTCATTGACATAGTTATGACTGATAAGAAAGTTAAATTACTTCAATAGGCACCACCGGTAGCCATTGGAATTTGGACATTGTTTTGTTCTTTCCTCTGCCTGGACTATTAAGAAGCAACATGCACCGTTGAAAATCATGATGTGGTAGATGGATCTGGTAGGCAGGAGAAATTAATTAAATTCGAGAATCATGACTACAGATGCTTCCATGAAGCTGTTGATGATTACCAAAAAGATTACTGGGTTCCCAATTTTGACAAGCACAGAAATAAAGTGACTGATTGTCATGTTTTGTCTCAATTTTGTCCAAGAAAAGGCAAATCCACTCTGCCCTACCATTTTTAGTGGCAAAATCTTGAATCGGTGAAATACTATATGGTTTCGTTTGGTTCGCGGAAAATAAATGTTGGGAAAGAAAAATTGTTCATTTCCTGCGTTTGAAATGCAAAAGCAAAGGAATGTTTTCCTGAAGCAAAGGAAATGTTTTCCTGAAGCAAAGGAAAATTAGGGGGAAAATGGGTTCATTCCATATTTCAAATGAATCACTTTTTCTCATTCTTTTCTTGTATTTATTACTCACAACACATTATTTTATTGCATTAGTTATAAACTTTTTAACAACTTTTCAGATAACTTTCATTATGTTACCAAATATCAGAATTGAAAGTTTTTCATAAATTTCATTTCCCTTTCTATGGAAAAGACAAAGGAATTGCTTTTTTTTTCGCAAACCAAACGAGGCCTATATCTAGCTAGTTCCAAGCTTCTAATACATAGATGAGATTCATTTCTTTAATTTTGGATGTTTTAACCAAGTAACAGTTAATAGGTACGTGGATAACTGGATATATGCCAATCAATCGCTTCCAACTAGCAACATATATGCTTGTACTTGTACAAGTATTTAACAACAAAACATTTAGGTTTTTTTTTTTGGGCAATGATATGGGGCCTCAATGAGGCCTAAGATTTGTGACCTCAAATCCTAGGTGTCATGCCATGTAAGCAAATACAAATTTTATTTTCAATTCCACATAATATATCTTGCCACATCATACTATTGCAACACCAACTTTACCCTTTTACATTTCCTTTTAGATGTTAGGGGGTGAATCAATTATATTAATGAATTTAATTAGGTGACGAAAAAAATATTAGTTATTAATTATGTATTAATTTAAGAGATATGTCTACAGATTTTTTGACCAATATTTTTCTTCATTTAGTTAAATTCTTTCCTTTAATATTTCTTTCCAAATGGTATTATTATATTGAATTGTGCGCCAAGAAATAGACGTTAACTTTTCTTTCCAAATATTGATTAATTTCATCCAAAAAAAATAACATAAATAAATTGAATTTGGGAAATACTTATGTCTAAATTAAGAGGTAAGAAAAAATTCCCACGTTAGCACCCATTAATTAACATCTACAATCTAGATATAAGGGAAAAACAAACAAAAATAAATAAATTCAAATCTAATGTTTAAACCCTAGCTACATAAAGAGAAAACAATGAACAAAAGAATGTAGACAATCATATGAATATGTATTTTTCACATTATTTTTGCAAAATTTGCAGGAACCCAACAAAAGTTGAATTCATATACATGTGTTATGCAAATCTATTAATCGAACGTATGTGCAAATCTATTAACTGAATTACATGAAATTTTTGGTACTCTTGAAGTCTTGATTGAAGAAAAAAAAAATTGTTGTTTAAATCTAAGCATGAGTGTAATGAAAAGAAAAAAAAATGAAAGAAGGCCAAAATTCTTTTTCTTTAGAAGAAAGCCAAAATAATTTAGAGTCATTAGATTTTGGAATGATAAGATGATATTTTTATCAAGAATTACATAACATGATTTGACAAATAGGTGATGTGTGTGGATGACATGACATGACACCTAAGATTGAGGCCACAAATCTTAGGTCTCATTGAAGCCACAAATAATTTTCCTTTTCTTTTAACAAGCTAATTTGTCAGTAAAGTGTTTTTACGTAAATTACGGTTTGATAAAAACAAATTTATAAATCGAATCCACTGCGGATTGAATCCTATTCACTTTCATCGGGTTTGATCATCATCACTTCTAGCTTATTTCTTTTTTTTGGCAAGAACTTCTAGCTTATTTCTGAACATCTAGCTTAGGGTTGAAGAAAAAGAACAGGTATGTTCGATCGAAATTGTCCAGAAATGTTATATTACATCATCCATGACAGCAGATGATTTCACGGTCGATGTTTGTGTCTGTAGATCAATGTAGAACTGTAGATAGAGGCGGAAAAGGAAAGGAAGCAAATTTAATAAGGGTGTTTAGATTCTCTTTCAGAATCGATAGATATAGCCAAAGTAGGAAGCTAGGGCAAATTTTAATTTTGGAGAGAATCTTGCGTAGGGCACCCGCACGGACACGTGGTGGGGAGAACCAATCACTGTCCAGAAGGAGGGTGTTTTGGGTATTGCACTTCAGGGAGCAGGGGTATTTTTGGAAAAGATAGAAAATTTCATCTCTTTTGATTGAGGGGCCGTAAAGACACGTGGTGGGGAAACCCTACCTAAGAATTTCTCTTAATTTTGATAATCGAGTTGAACGAACACAAAGAAGTATCTACCTGGTCCCAGTTTGATCTCACGGGTCCACGCACTCTTTGAACAAATTTCAAGGGGTTAAGTTGTCTTTTTCATTGAAAAGAGTCTTAAACCCAGTATCGAAGTTCTGCTTTGCATGTAGGCACACGGGTTTTAACTGGACCAGTCTTTTCTGGAGCTAGCAAAGGGTTGCATCACTGCATGCATAATTTCCATGCTAGAGTTTCACACTTTTGATTAATATCTCGAGGAAAAATGGACTGCAATACAGACCAATCTTACTTTAACAGGTGTGTTGAACTGTTACCTCTGTCAATCTGTCATTGAAGAAAATGATCAAGCTAGATTATTCTTAAAGCATATTCTTTCTTCCCCAGGCCTTAGAAGCAAAGGTTCTGTTTTTTTTTTTTTAATTAATTATTTTATGTATGTATATGGTGATTGTATTGTAATTAACTTCAAACACAAACAAAGTAGATTACTAATCGAAAATAAAACAAGGTAGATTAGAAAATGATGTGTATATAGGTATAGTATACAACGATCGATTGCGCAAGGGAGGCCTAAAGGTTCTGCAGCAGATCGAAATGCAAAGCTTTGAATCCTTTTGGTTTAGTATGAATTCTTTAAATCCTATATATGGGGGCTATTTGACTATAAGTAGACTTGATTAACCGTACGTAGTATATAATCCAAGTATAGATATGACCTCAATTATAGGGCACTATGCACCACTGAAATTTAAAGAGCGCAGTGCTAGTATGTCTAGCTATATATGTAGCTAGGAACCAAACAAGCTTGCATGTAGTTATAGCTAGCTAGCTAGATTCAAATGACTTTCAATTATGAGACGCGGCCGACCATGTGAATTGCATTCAGGCATTATAGAACTTAAAGTCAATTAGGTACTACCCCCCTTCCCTCATAATAAGTTAGGCCTCAGAAGTCAGAAACACAGATCCATGTATTAATAAAGCTATGATGACACAAAAAAGCTAGCTATGTATTAAAATGAATCGTAACTGGTGTGTTTTGTTTCTGTGAGTCTGGAGATTAGGTTACACAAATCCATCCCCGGGACTAAAGTGTTAAAAAGAGCGAGCTAGTGAATCCCGGTCGGCAAGGTCACGATGATCGGGGGACGATCACAGCTTTCCTTTCAACAATTAACACCCGTTATACTGTTGGGTCAATTAGATTAGTGTTTAATTCCGACTTGTAAACATAAACAAATAACAATATAAATCGGTCATTGATAGAGAAGTGGGTCGGTGGTTGAGAAGCTGAAAGTGAAAGGGGATAGGACAAGAAAAATTGGAAGAAGCAATGAAGCAGCAGCTAAGATAAACCCGGCCAGTGAGCTCATGGAGCCCGGCCCATAGACCTAGAACTCGCCATAAGGACTAACTTGCCGATTGGGGACCTAAGTTGGGACCCTTTCCAAAGTTCCAATTGAGGACCTCAATGATTAAATGTCCCAGTTCCCTCCCACCACCTTAATAATTCATTCATTTGAGTCAAAACCTTACATAAAGATCTGAGAAGCATTATTGGAGAATTGACAAAAGCCTAGCTAGCTGCCTAGCTAGCTACAGAAGATCAATGTCACAATGTGTTTCATGCCAACTAGGGGAGAGTCCTATCAGTTGTCCCTGTATGAATTCTTCAACAGTTCAACGTCTTAAATTCTGCATGTGGGTTTGTGGTCTCAAAATTTTGGGGAGCGGACCAAGGTTTTAAATATTGGTATCTTCATATCTATCGGTACTTTGAAAAATGAAGATATCATAAATATCAGGGATAGAGGAAAAAATATATCGTTTTTGAAAAAAAATCAATTTATTAGAAATTTATAATTACATATAAATACATATGAATGTCAACTTCATCTACATCTAAAAAGAAACTCTAGGCCGCTCGCTAGTCTACGAAAATGCAATAAAATCTGCTGAATGTCTAGGCTGCTTCTAAAATCTGCTGTCAATGACCTATAATTTTTAATTAAAGCTGTTTTTTATTTATTTACCAAACACAATAAAATCTAAAATTTTAAACAAAAGCTGATTTTTTTAAAAGCGAAGCAATCCCAAACGGGGTCATAGTCACATACTACACAGTACCAAATCTCTCCTCACACAGATTTGCATTTAGAGAATTACTTCTCACCCAAAATCACTTTGAGGGTATTTCTCCTCACCTAGATTCGCCTTGAGGGGTTTTTCTACTCACCTAGATTCACCTTGAGGGGATTTTTCCTCACTCAGATTTGCCTTGAGGAGATCTCTCTTCACACAGATTTTCATTTAGAGAATTACTGAATTTTTTTTATAATTTTTATATCAAAATTTACAGATATTTCTTCACTTTATCGGGGATATATAGCAAATATCTAATATATCGGGAATATTTAACGATGTCGGATAAATTTCACAGAAACAGTAGAAGATAATATATTTACTCCCCAACATATATCGGTCCGTCGAAAAAAGAAGATATCGGGGGGATATATCGGAAATATCACATATATTTAAAACCTTGGAGCGGACCACCCAAGTTGCATGGCAGGGCATGTGAGACTAATATTAGGTTAGCTTCTTCAATAAACCAACATGTAACCACTACAACTGACCGTCACACTGATGCTTCAATTAGTCGTGACTCTCGACTTGGCTGATAGCTTGGGTTCGTATATAGCAATTTTTCGATACATGTATGTGGTATTCTCATCTTTTATTCGAGATCGAGACTAGGACTAATCTTCTATAAATCTTTGTTTTACTATTATAAAAAGAGAAAGATCTTTTAAATTTGGATAACAGTAGCTATGTATGTCTTGCCAACCGTGATATACATTATGTGATGAGCTAATAGAAACTATGATGGAGCAACTTCCATAAAAAAAAAAACTATGATGGAGCAACAACTACTTGATAGGCACAAAGCTGGTCCAAAGAGAAAATTGTAGATTTAGACCTATGATCGGAGATGGCCTTAGAAGCCCAACTTTATTCAACTTTTGCTTCATTTAATTAAAAATAAGGCTCTCTTGTGGAACATTGGGGAAGTTTTCCTCTTACCTAATAACTTTGAGACCACACATGACCCTGATGATGGGCTTCAAAGGTTGATGGGTGAAGTAATGGGCCTTGCTTTGGTTTAGACGAGTTGGGCCGTCAGGTAAGACTTTCGGTAATGTACACCCTCTCTATTAGGGCCTCAACCTATTCCATATTTCCACAGGCAATTTAGTTATGCACTTCTCTTTGCTATTGCAGGCCTACTTGGGCCACCTTCTGCTATTTTCGGCCTTCTAAAGTCCCATCCAACGCATACACCCATCAATAAGCTCAACACACCCAATTTTCTCAGAAACCCCTTACAGTCAAGTCTCGGCGTACATCCCACTTTGCACTAAAAGTCGAAAATGAAGCAACGTTGTTCGCAGCTTCCAAGTTGGGTGGCTGAGAGAATTGTGCCAATTACTCATTTAGCATCGTTCAAAATTGTCAAGTTTCTACACCGGCCATCGACAGTGATTAGTAAGTTTGTATTATGTGCCAGATTACTTTTACAGCTCCAAAACTAACACCAAGAGATTGAAAACTTACCGCCAGCTGAACCAGAACTAAAACGTGGGCGCGTGTCGTATTCGCCTACAGGAAAAGCAAGGGCCGAGGTCGTTCTGAATCTTTAGGGTTTGAATAGACTGATAGGAATGCGATCGACTTTTTGCGTTTTAGGCCGAGACAAACGGACGATTCAAATGAAGGACAGAGACGACAGAGAGCATCTGGGAATCTTCCTCCTTATATATCAACGATGCTACACTGTTTTGTACCAATTTGAATCATACTTTGGCCTCTTTCTTCCCTACTTTGAAAGGTCAGTCGGGGGAATAAGTCCAGCAAACGAGACCAAATTTTCGGGGAAGCTCCAATTTTCGGTTTTCATGATCGTTGACGACAAGTCATTCGTTCTGGCATTTGCATGTGCATGGGATATTTTCATTTCTTGCTCTCTAAGTTGGGTTGAAGAAGGTATCATTTACCATATGCTGTTTGGAACTTTGGACTGAGTAGCTTGACGACGTACTCTTGCATATATTCAATGATGGCCTGCTACATGCGTCGGATAAAATTGTAAGAATTTCATATTGTGCAATTGAGGAGTGATCCAATGGTACATGCTCGAATATATTTAGGTATGCATGAGTTATCTATACTATTAAGAGAATAGGTTTTGTTAGCCAAAATTAAAAATTTTAATAGAAATGATCCTAAAGGATTAAAAAACTTTGAGAATTAATTAAATCATAAAGGTCATTATGACAATTACAAATTATATTTTTATTAACAAAAATAAACAAAATAAGTCCCACTACCCAATTTTCTCTCCCACTTACTTCTCTCTGCAATAACCGTTTTTTTCATTATCTTTTCTTTTTTATTTTCTGAAAATGCAGAACATGTGTGGAGGAAGGCTAGTATGCTCGAGCAATTGAAAGACTTATTCATAAAATGAATGAAAATATTGACATGTATGATGTGTCTAAATCTAAATAGGTATTTGATCAAACAACAGGCTTCCACACAACAATTATCAAGAGGAGTTGCATGATATACAAAACCAGAATCCTAGAATGTGAATTTGCTATAACAATAAGGGAGCCAAGAACTCAAGATGCAACGATAAAAATTATTGTAAGTGGCCTAGTTGTTCAAGTGTACTGGTTAGGTATTTCCCTACCCGCGTTTGATTCACGAAAGCTGTCAAAGTGGTCTTGCACTGTATTGTACTGCAATGCACAGTTGAAGCATTTCACATGCGTCGATAAATTAATCTTTAACTAGCCGCCTAAAAAATGCAACACTAAAAAAACGAAACGTTAATTTTAGCGAGGCTATTATGGTCCATTCCCCGTCGGAGGCATCGGAGACCAAATCTAAACGGAGACCGGAATAGCCGGTGAAAGTTCCTTCAAAAGCCGAACGTGGGTCCCCCCACACACGGGCCTCAACTTGTTTAATAAACGACCACGTGTCGGTCCTTATCCGTTTCTCCCACAGTTCCCCTTTAAATTCGCAACCTGCAAACTGGCACAATACTCTTTACGTTGTCCATCTTTACTTTTGAAAAAGCTCTCCTCTCTTTCTCTCTCTCTCTCTAAAAATGTCCACCAATCTCATCCACTTCCGGCCAGCCCTCACCGCCCCTTGCGCCGCCGCGAACCGGAAGCCCGAGCAGGCCCGCACCTCCAAGTGGTGGAGCCCTCTCTTCGGCTGGTCCGCCGAACCGGACTACATTGACTCCAACAACTCCAAATCCTCCTCCGAGCCGGCCGAGGACGGACCGGAGTCCAACCAGCGGCGATCTCGGTTCGCGCCGGGCTGCTTCACGGAGGAGAAGGCCAAGCAGCTCCGGCTCAAGACCATCGAAACGGAGACGTTTCACGACGCCATGTACCACTCATCGATCGCCACCAGACTCGCCTCCGATTTCAAGAACCGGTCCGATCTCTGAGCCGGCGAGAACAAGGCTTGGGTTTTAGATCGTCCGAGAGCCCCAGATCATCTATTTTTCGTTTTTTTATGAAGTAGATTTAGGGGTTGAAAATGTTAAAAGATGGTGATGGCATAAATGTATTTTACTTTTTTAGTTTTATATTGAATTTATTGTGTGATTTAGCTTATTAAGAATGTAATTATTGACTTGTATATTCTATAAATCTCTATCCTTTGCGTCCAAATTGAATCGGATCAGCAATTTCCATTGGTTTATTCGCCTGTCCGATCTGTTCATGTCTCTATAAGGATGATGAAGAATGAGACCTAATTAGTTATATTAATCTCTAATCAGTGGGCAAGTGACCTATGCTAACTTTAGGCCATGTTTGTTTCCCAGAATCTGGGCATTGGAAAAGGAAAGTGTTTCATTTACTGCATTTGGGACAGCCAAGGAAGAGAAATTGGTTCCCAAAGGAAAGGATAAAGTCAAGATTTGATGTTGGGATTAAAAGTCAAGTTGGATACAGAATAATTGGATCTTGGTTAAGATACTGAATCTTACAAAGTATACCATATCGGAATATGCCTCTGTGAATCACAACTATCCTGCTGAATGCATGTAGCTCATGAAATGTCCATGACTTGATGATAATGACAGCTTGCGACGGCTACGAATAACCCTAACCAGATATTTGGAGTCGGAATGTTCTAAAATTAGGGACAGATGTGAGGAATCAGAGCCAAACTCTTTTGAAGGAAGACTGTTCCAACAGATTTTAGGTCGAACAAATTCTTGCTAGCCATCCAAATGTAGGACACATCGATTAGATTGCTATCAATTCCAAATAGTAATAGTATGCTAAGGCAAACCGCAAAGTCCCCTACCGTATATCAACATCCACAACTAACAACACGAGAAAGCTTAACAGAACAGTCTCAATGTGTGTTTATTGTAATCAGTAAAACAGTCTTGAAAACTTGTTGAGAGCCGGTGAAAAGGAAAAGAAATGTACTTGTAAATACATAATAATAACTGGATACAATCTGCAAATGATCCGGAGACAGTATCAAAATTGCCTTAACATACTATGGGAGCCATTGAAGCATTGAGCTGCAAAGAATCAGCAAACCAATTCAAAGTTGTTGAAGAGATGTAAACTACCTCGTATCTCAAACTATGCTCTGCAAATTTACTTGCTCTCGATATCATAAAGATCCGTCCTGAACAAGTCTGTTAAGGGTCAACATGAGAATACCGACAAGAAAATAAAAGACAGGAGAGAGAGTTGCAAAAAGTTAACAACAGTGAAAGATTCTTGAGTAGAAATTTACATCAACATAACTCTGATACTGTATCATTTTGAGAGAGAATTTTTGCTTAAACATGGTAAAATGCAAATGACTACTTCAGAACAACAGAATGCCAATTCTCCCTAGGAACCACATGAAGATGCAGTGACGAACTTTTACTTCATGCACAAAAGAAAAAATGAGGCACTCTATTATCTATTTAACTGAGCTAGACAGTAACCTATTCCAAAATCTCAAATCCATTACCATATCACCAATACAAATTTGAGCTTGTGATTCAAATAAATTTTCGAAAACAAACTATCCTACCACCTTCTTCCTCCTATGAAATACCATCAGAAGATACCTGATAAACAATGAACAACTGGGACAAAATACAGAAAGCAATTGAAACTTCACACAACTATACAAAGATCTATTCATCTTTTGCTCTCAATCATTGTAAACTGTCTATGCAGATGTCTACAGACACTCTTAAAGATCTATCCTCCTTTTTCCTACGAACTACCACCAGAACTTACCTGGTAGATAGTGCTCATTGGTAACACAGATGAACACATTTACATAAGGGACTTCAACTATACAAAGAAATGTGCTTTATCATGCTGTTTTCCTCACAAACGTCGTAAACTCTCTGTGCTAACATTCACATACACTCTTAGAGATTTTTTTTTTTTTTTTTTGAAATAAACTCTTAGAGATTTAAAACCATGTAGTTGTGCCTTTCCCTAAGTTCAGTTACAATTCTTAGTCTATAGCCAGTCATTGCAAAATGCAAATGCATGCCGTAACAATCCAAAATTGCTTATGGAAAAGCGAAAACAAACACCTTAAGACATCAGAATACTAAAATCTATAAACACTTAGTTCCAAACTTCCAATTTCTCAATTAACATCCTCAACCATTCCAATGCAAAGATCAATACTTGTGTATTCTTAATTTCTTAAAGCATAGTAATTTCTTAGCAGCAGCATATACCAGAGTAACAATCATAACGGAATTCGATATCAATAAAAGGATACACCAAATAAGAGCCATGAGCAAATGCTCCAACCAACACAGCAGTAAACAAGCGGTCCCGCACAACCGGATTCTTCCGCAGTGTGAGTCGAACTGACCAAGAAAAACAAAAACCCAGATGTTAAACACGACCAAGATCACAAATTGAATCGCAAAAGCTGAGCAGAATTGCGAAACTTACTGAGGGGAAGAACAGGGGCGTAGATGAGAGGAATCAAGAACTTAATTTGATCAGACTTGTTTCTCTTCCTTATTGCAACAGCTTCCCTTTCAATAGATTCATGCATGCAACAAATTCATAATCAATATTATTGATATGGCTAATAAGTTTCAATGAATACATGATGTTGTTTTCGGAGGACTTACTGATTAGAAGGATCGGATGAGGAGGGCCAGGTGGCCATGGCTTTGAGATCTGAAGAGGGTTTGGGTTTGCAGTGGGTTCTGTTCTTCGCTTCAAAACCAGAATCGGGTCATCTATGGTCTCTCTACTCCCGGGTTTATGCGCCCACTGTTTTTCTCTTTTTCTATTTTATACGGACACTCTTTTTCTTTTTCTTTTTTCTTTTAATTTAGATCCACCTTAAAGTGTAAATTTTAAAATATTTTTTTTAAAAAAAAATAAGAACTTCGAATCATGTTTTTTTTTTTTTAAAAGGCTTCGAATCATGCTTTTTGAAGTGGACTGGAGGTTTGTACTTTTGAAACGTCGTTCATATTTTTGTGACCATTTTTTTATAAGAAGTCATCTAAACTCAATAGTGTTTATATGCTCACCGGTGATCAAGAAATTTATGATCATTCACGCTTAGATTTAATATTAAATATTGTGATTAAATAAATGATTTTAAAGTGATCTAATCTCTACCCTTGAAAATAAACTCAATGGTGGATGACTAAACAATTGTGACCATGTGAACACTATTTTGAGGGGTCTCAACCCTTCATCGGAACTACCAATAAAATTTTTGATAGCTTCATCTTATTGTCCACTCATTTTAAAAACACGATTTTGAGGGGGTCTTGAAATCCCCACCATCAGGGCAACCACAATATTGGCTAGATGAGAGCAATCAATTTGATAAAGCTCTACCCTCAACTCTCCAACACAATGTTCATCATATTGTTCGATAATATTAATATTATCATATTATTCAACTAAAATTATTATTGAAAGGTGGTTCAAGTTAGCCTTTTAACGGTGGGTTATGTCATATTAGGTGGTTCAAGTCGTCCTTTTAATAGGGAGTGATAATAGTCTAATAACTTTTGTTGTTGGATTATTTGAAGTTCCTCATTCATTGTTATTTTTATTAGAAAATTATAAATTAGGGAAAAAATCATGAATAGTATTCAAAGTAAGGCCCATTACGAATTTCAGTACATAAATTTCCAAAACATAAACTTTGGTACATCAAATATGAAGCTCAACCCAATATACGTACACGACGTCAATGACTCCGTCAGACGTCGTGCCATTACACATATAATGAAGGGCAAAATAGATTTTTCATTTGTCAATGGTTTCCTCTCTCTCTCTCTCTCTCTCTCTCTCTCTCTCTCTCTCTCTCTCTCTCTCTCTCTCTCTCTCTCTCTCTCTCTCTCTCTCTCTCTCTCTCTCTCTCTCTCTCTCTCGAAATGGCTCTGCAACTCTGGGATCTCTTTTCCTTCTTCTTTTTGTTGTCATCGATAACCACGCTTCTGCACCGCCTTTCACCACCTCCGATTACAACCCCTCACCTCAACATCCACAACCGCTTCAGCCGCCTCGAGGGTCGATCTTCACTGTGCCCAGGCTCTCACTGAGTCCAGCCCGGCCTCAATTCAAGCCCTCCTTCTTTTCTCACCCTCCATGGCCGTAAGCCTGTGACTCGAGACGCCTCCGCGACCCAACCCGGCCGGCGCGCTACCATCCGACCACCAATAGACGATGGACGACCACCATCTTCTTCGTCTCGCCGTCGCCAATAGCCTACTATCCTTGGATCGTCCATGCATTGAACGGAAAAGGAAACCCGACGACGAGGAGCCCGAACCTTCACCGGCAACCTCTGCAATTTCTGGCGGCAGATTAGGTTGCATCTGGTATGGAAACTCATCTTCATGCCATTCTCTACGTGTTAGGCTAATTGGTTTTCAAAATTGATGGAGTTTTGTCGACTTGGTTTCTGGGTTAGCTCGGGTTCGATGCTGTTTCTACGTTGGCAACTTCTCCGACGCGTCTGGGCTTAGTTTCTGGTTCGACTGATTCCCTGGACGAGGCCTGACCTTGAGTGGAAGTTAAACTTCGAAGATTTCTAGGTTGTGCACAGTGAGGCTTAGACACCAGTTCATCACCGAGTTCTCCTTCTAGTTTTTTAGAAAGCTGTTGCGAGGGAGTCCAAACCCAGACTGCAAATCTGACTTGTTGAAGGTAAATTCAAAGTTCTAGAAGGAATTGTTTCTTGTTTTGTGTCTGGCTTGAGAAATTGTTCGAGTAGTGTTGAATGGGATATTGAATGAAATTGATTGTTGGTTATGGATAAGTTATTGGTGAGAGTCCCATTGTGTTGTCTAGATTCGTCTCGGGAAAGAGAACCATGTTTGTTTTGGTGGGAATCGATCCGAATAGAGAGGGGAGGGCCTGCCGATCGAGTTATGAAGAGAGGAGAGAGAGAGAAGGATAGAGGAGACAGAGGGAGGACGAGAAAGGGGCGAGACCAGGTCAGGAAGAAGAGGCCAAAGTCGGTGTGGTCGAGACAGGTGGTGAGGTTAGGGGCAGAGGCGTCGGTGACGGCGGCGGTGGTTATGAGCAGAGGGGCTTGGGATTTAAGAGGCAAAATGACAAAGTAAAGTGAGGAAGGGGAAGAGAGAGACAGAGAGACCGTTTTACCCCTCAAAATATGACAAACTAACGACGTCATTGACGTCGTGTATGTATATTGGGTCGGGCTTCTAATTTGATGTACCAAAGTTTATGTTTTAGAATTTTATGTACTGAAATTCGTAGTGGTCCATAGTTCAGGTTCAATTACCAAAATTTTCCCTATAAATTATTCAAAAAAATACTCACTAAGCAAATATTTTACGTAAAACATGCACCATGTCCTACATAACCCATAAAGAAACCTTTACGTGAGCAATAAAAAGCCGATTTGAAGCACCTTTAATGGTATAGCATATTGGGACAAAAAATAAAACGCTTGAAAAACAAATGTTAAAAGCAATCAACCTAAATTGGCGAACACTAATCTCTGAAAAATTTCTTCATTCTGCTTTTGAATTTCGCGCCATCGAGTATGGAGAGGGTGGCTCCACCACCGCCATCAGATATCGAGAGTGTGACTCCACTAACGCCATATTTCGTAAGATTTTTTAGATGATATTTACGGTTCTGCGTTCTACATACGTTGATGGTAGAACTCCGATAAAAAAACTCCACTTCTCCATTTCAGATCAAAATTGAATTGACACGGCATTTATAATAATAATTTATGTCTTTTCATAATTGAAAAAAAAAAAAAAATCTTTGCATTCTAAATTAAAAAATTAAAAAAAGCATCACCAAATTCAAAAATTCCCAATATAAAGCTATTCCAAAAAAAAAAGCTTTGGGATTAGGGATTCAAAATTCAAAAATTCAAAATAAGGTTAAATATCTCTCAACACCCTTCTTTCCACTCTCCCCACCCAGCGGCTTTTTATTTTTTCCCTTTCCTAATTAAACAAAACGGTGGTTCTAGAACACCCTCAAATCAGATGGCCGAGATAGTCGCGTCAATTTAAAGCCACGCGCCCCCCCCCTCATAGCCATATAAGTACTCCCCTCGCTCTCTACCTACTTCTAAACCCCATCGCCGTCTTCTTCTTCCTCCTCCGCTCTCTCTCATCTCGCCGCCGTCACCAATCCAATGGTAAGTCTCTCTCACTGATCCTCTCTCTCTCTCTCTTAGGGTTTTAGCTCCGCATCAATTTTTTTTTGGTTTAGGGTTTAGTCTTGATCGATTGGATTCTAATGATTTCGATTTTGTTGTGTAGGCTTTGCCGAACCAACAGACTGTGGATTATCCGAGCTTCAAGCTCGTCATCGTTGGCGACGGAGGCACCGGTAAATTCTCCGATCGATCCCTAATTTGTTACTGCTCTCGTTTTTTGTGTAAATATTAGATCTTTAGAATTTTGTTCTGATAGGATTTAAGGTTTGATCGATTTGATTTACGTTATTAATAATAACAGGCGAGACTGTTTTTTTTATCAGTGATTTTTACTGTGGTGCTCCCATGTTAAAAGACTATTTATTTGTAAAAAGATTTTTTTATTTTTTAAGGTGTAATGATGTTCATGAGTTTTTTTCCCCTGAAATGAATCCGGAGTGTATTTGTATGTTACTCTAGCCGGTTAATTTTGGCTTAGGGGTGAATTTCTGGAGCTAGAATAATTATGTATGCATTGGGGCTGAATGGTGTTGCATTGTACAGGAAAGACCACTTTCGTGAAGAGACATCTTACCGGAGAATTTGAGAAGAAATATGAACGTAAGAGTCTTTGTCGACGCCTTGTTCTGAATTTTGAAAATTAGGGTTCTTTGGTGACAGTTGTCTCCAATGTTGAACTTCGGGTTTTTTTTATTGACATTTGTTTTCTTTTTTCATTTGAAAACAGCAACTATTGGTGTGGAGGTTCATCCTCTAGACTTCTTCACAAATTGTGGAAAGATCCGCTTTTACTGCTGGGATACTGCTGGCCAAGAGAAATTTGGTGGTCTTAGAGATGGTTACTAGTAAGTGACGCTGGTTGTTGATATTTCACATAGGAGCATTCAATTGACTTGAGTATGATATTTTTCTATATATGCTGTCTTTTAAAACCTTTTGCTTTTTACTTGTTATTTTGATTATTGACAATTTGAAAACAATCGAGGGACTATATGTGTCTGATTTGAGTGACAGAATGCGCAATGAATACATATAAAAACAAAAAAGTAAACTATTAGGGAAGATGTGATTACATGGCTTTTTCATCTTCTTTGAACAGAACTTAGGTACCATTACTACTTCTTTGTCTCTATGGTATCTTGCTCTGTCTCTTTTAACGGTCATGATTTGGTTTTATTGTTATTTTGTACTAAGGGCTGTAATTCTTGTGGTTTAAAACTTTTTCCTCTAACCTTTCTATATAATTTTGCAGCATCCATGGGCAATGTGCAATTATTATGTTTGATGTTACTGCAAGATTGACATACAAGAATGTTCCTACATGGCACCGTGATCTTTGCAGGTGAGTTTCTTGAATCAAAGGATTGAAATTCTTGTTTTTATTGTTTTCTTTAACCACTTCTTGACAAATTGTTACATTTGTCTTTTAAAATATCAGGGTTTGTGAGAACATACCCATTGTTCTCTGTGGAAACAAGGTTGATGTGAAGAACAGGCAGGTTAAAGCTAAGCAGGTGACCTTTCATAGGAAGAAGAACCTGCAGTACTATGAGATATCTGCAAAGAGCAACTACAATTTCGAGAAACCTTTCCTCTACCTGGCCAGGAAGCTTGCAGGGTAATTAAGTATAGTCTCATTTTGTTTTATTAGTATACAAGTTTTGACATTCATACTTAATATTAGTATTGCCTTTATTTCAGTGACACCAATCTTCATTTCGTCGAGTCTCCAGCTCTTGCTCCCCCAGAAGTCCAGATTGACATGGCTACTCAACAACAGTAAGACTCAATTCATTCGTGAACTTGCTATTTAATTTTCTCTTATATTAAGATATTTTGAAGCTAGATTAGTTATATGACATTAGAATGAAAATTTGGTATAGAAGTATATCATCTCACCTTGGAGTTTGTTGATGTTCTTTCAGGCACGAGGCTGAGCTTGTAGCTGCAGCTGCCCAACCTCTTCCCGATGACGATGATGATGCATTTGACTAGGGTCCTTGTTAGAAAGGCTTTGCTTCATTCAATCCCCATTGTTTCTTTTCGGGATCCTTCTGGAAATTTCAGCCATAGAGGCAGAATTTGGATTTGGTTTTGAGCATAATATTTATGTATTGAATACAGTGGATCGTTTTAGTTAAGATGTTACTTTTACTTGTTTTATAAAGCCTGTTCAAATTTGCTGCATCCTAGATGAGTAGTTCCAAGTTGGCTGGGAAGCTCAACTTTTTAGAATTTTGTATTTGCATTAATGGGTCGGGGCTGCGGTTGGGTACTTGGGTTAGTGTGGACTGGAGCCCATTGGTCTTAAAGAGTTTGTGAGCAATTGGATGTGCACTGGGCCTTGCTTTAATGGCTTTTGAACAATTGCATATTACTTGGGTGGTATTGCAGTAGTTGCATTTTGCTAAATGTAGCTGATGGGCTTGTGGGAATGGGATCTCATTCCCTGCACAAAAAATGAATTGGCAGAGGTGAGGCGAAACCCGCTGTGACATCACAAATGAATCACAACTGATTAGAATGTTGACCTGAGCAAAGATTGTATCTGCCCCATTGCAGAAATAGAAGTGTTGGTGGAGGTGAGGCAAAACTTGCTGCGACTTCACCACTGATTAAAATGTAGACGATGAGCATCATAAAATGAAGATTGTATCTGCTCCATTGTAGAAAACTAGAAATAGAACAGTGTTGCTGGAGGTGAGGCGAAACCCACTGCGACATCACAACTGATTAGAATGTCAACATTGAGCATGATAAGACGAAGATTGTGTCTGCTCCATTGTAGAAATACAACAGTGTTGCTGGAGGTGAGGCGAAACCCGCTGCAACATCAAAACTGATTAGAATGCTGAAGCTGAGCATGATAAGAGGAAGATTGTATCTGCAGAGGTTGTAATTGCTGAATGCTTGATGACCCGACCCAGATCAGGAACAGGATCTTCTGAGCTTAGGTGATGATTGATGTTGATTTTTCTAGTACTGTTTTAATGTTGCAATAACAAGCGCAGTTGGTATGGTAGTACTTTTAGGTCTGTCGTCGTGTCACGAGTTAGTTAGGACTCGGAAGGTGTAAATGTGTTTGGTTTGTGCTCCAGTGATGTTGTTATTGTGTTATGTACTATTTGTGAATCGGGAACAAGATAACATCAGTTAACTGTATTAGACAGTACTATAATCATTATAACCGTAACATGTGAAGTCCACATGGCCAAGGAGATGCATAGATGTCCTTTGGTTTTTTTAAGGAAAATTGTTTTGGTAGGGTAGAACGTAGAAGTGTCGTTGAAAATCCTCAAAATATTATTACCTCATATATTAATACTCTTTTTGTTGCATTGAACGTTGTACTTGTGTTGTTGCGTAATTTACTGATTGGACTACCCTAATAGTCCGATGGCATGATTGAGAACTCACTTCATTTTTTCTTTCAAATTAAACTTGAGACTTCTATCAATACTAGTTAGTAAATTGCTTTATCACCAAACCTAATGAATCCAACCAGGAAAACGCACTCTTCCTCTGGAATCCTGTTGGTTTTGGGAGCATCAAGCACAAAGGCACAAAAGGCACAAAGACAAGGACCCAAACAAAAGCCACTTGCTGGGTCTCAGACGCTGAAGGCGCAAGCAAGCATAGTGAATAGTACGCGTGCCTGTGCTTCATTGAAACGACAACAGTGGCTTCCCGGTCTCACCCTAGTGTGATTTCCCAATTGCAGAAGGACTTGTCCTTATCCATGTCTGTTCCAAGCAACACTGGGCACTATGCAAACCGAAACAGAACCGACCCTCTTATATGGGTTTCCACTGTGGGTACTATTGGGACATCCACATCATTCCAACCGGGACTCCCTATATAACACTTGTGGAGAGGGGCATGTGAAAGCTGCTCGTCTTGGCCTAACTTTGCCAGCATGTCTCTCTTGTCTATCATGACCTCGACACTGTCCAAAACTTCAGGGGGCTCTATCTCCCTATATCTATGATCAAATTCCACAAGAACCTCACGTCATTGAAGCTCACTAGATAACATATATTCCTGACGACTAAGTAAAGAAGGGGTGGCCCTTTGGAGCTGGTAAATCGTCGATTTTGAAATGAGGGTGGCTTTCGGTGTCGGTAGGTGGTCGGGTAGATTGGCTTCATATAATATGTGATATCAATGTGTCTGGCTTTGGGCAATGTGGGCTATCAGAAGCAGCACTAGTAGCACTAGCAGGGCCACAACGAATGTGATATCGATTCCAAAGCTAAGAAGCTGCTGCTGCTGCAAACTGCATAAAGCCCTCTTCCTCACATGAGTCATATCTTTTCGAAAAGTTTGTTTCCATTGCTATTATCCATGAATGGGCTCTCCTAGCAATGACTTCTCTGTCTTGCTTTTTTTTGGTGAAATGGCTCCATCCCGTCTTTCTTTTTCTGTTTTATTGCTAGCTAGGTATATTCTATCATTGCCCTCTGCAATTTTTATTTATGTCTAGTACAAAAAACTCAACCCATTTGTACAATTTTTTTAGGGAAAATCGCTCAAACAGTGTCTGAACTTTTCCAGACTATTAATTTTCATATCTATACTTTGAAAAACATCAAAATGGTACCTGACGATTTAAGCCCGACCCAATATTCATACCTAGGAACAGTAAAACTGTTAACTCTGTTAAATTTTTAGGGGTAAATTGGTACTTCCGATTTTTTTTTTTTTTTGGGTTGACCCCCTTGTTCCAGCTGCTTTCGAATTATTTTCTCTCTCTTTCTCTGATTGATTGATTCGCTTCACAATAGTGCTCTTTTCTCCATCTCCCCCTTCAATTCTAGATGTGAAGACGGGTCTTGGTGTTGAAGAACAACCTCCTTGCTCTCACTTTCACCTTCTTCATCTTCGTCCTCTCTCTCTTTGCTCTCGGCTCAATCACCTACAGTGTCTTCCACGGCTTCTATGGCCGCCCGGTCAAGTTCATATCAGCTGTCCAATCCGTCAAGGTTTCGTTCTGGCCAATATTGGGTACTGCTCTTGCTTTCCAGATCGTGTTTTTATTGGTTGTTCTTGTTGCTGGGATGTTCTTGTTCGTGTCTTTGATGGTGTTTTTCGGGGCGTTGACTGGGATTCTGCAACTCGGTTTCGGAGCTGGGTTTGGATGGGCCACTGATGGGCGGAAGAATTGGAAGAGTTTGGCATTTACTCCTTCAGCTCCGGCGTTGGTTGTGTAGGTGGTGGATGCGTTGAAGCAAAATTACAAGTTCTATCAGGAGAAAAAATTGAACTCGAGTTCTTTACTCCTAATGGAAGCTCTGGTACTAGAAGATATGTCGGAATTTGGTATTACAGATCAAATCCACAGTGTGAGGCGTCAACCACCCAATTATTCCCTCTCAGTGATGGCTTCGCCGGCAACCTGATCTTCTCCAGCATCTTCTCTGCTTCGATTTCAATCATGGCTTCGCCGGCAACCCGATCTTCTCCAGCATCTTCTCCGCTTCGATTTCAATCATGGCTTCACCAGCAACCCGATCTTCTCCAGCATCTTCTCTGCTTCGATTTCAATCAAAAATCCCAATACCCACAATCCAAAAAATCAAATTCAATTATTTGCAGCTAAAATCAATTTCAATTTTTCTTTTTTTTGATGGGTTTGGGAGAAGAGAACAGAGAAGAAGGAAAGAAAAGTCGTGATTAGGTAGATGCATGAGGAAATTTTGGTAGCTGTAACAGCAAAAATGGTTTGGTTTGCAATTGTTTGCTCGGTTTTAAGCCTAGTTCACCGGATAATTGGAATCATGGAGATTATTCGGGTGGATGCACAAGAAAATTTTGATGCTTTAGGTCGGAATCCGATGAGCCTAATAGCAAGGGAATCTGAAATTTCGGTAATTCCACTTTGGGTCAAGTCTGGGTTCGATCTCTGTCGGAAATGGAATGGCAAAGCAATTCCGATCTCTGTCGAAATGGGACGTCGTAGTTTGGGAAATCTGCTGGTCAGCCTTGATGTGGGACCCTAAGTCAGGTTTTGGGATGTCGGAGGACGTTTCCGAATTCAGGTCGTCGATGTAGATGAAGGTCGGGTTCCGATCAAGTATGGGTCTGAGCATGGCTGTTGCACATTCTTGGAATCATGACAGTGGCTGTTGGCGGTGGTCTGGCATTGTACACCGATCTTCCTGAGTTCTTCTGGATACGGGTATACGAGTATTTGGATCTTGTATACCATTTTGATATTGGTATTTGAATCTCGTATTAGGCATGGTAGTTATTGGCATACTTTTCCGGTACTGGTATGAGAACAAACAAAGTTGTTCTTCGTATGGGGTTGTTCTTCGTATGGTATAGGTACGAAGAACTCCAAATTTTTTTATTTGTTTTTGTTTCAGAAGTACCAGTTTTACCCCTGAAAATTTAACGGAGTTAACGGTTTTACTGTTCCTAGGTATGAATATTGGGTCGGGCTTAAATCGTCAGGTACCATTTTGATGTTTTTCAAAGTATAGGTATGAAAATTAATAGTCTGGAAAAGTTCAGACACTGTTTGGACGATTTTCCCATTTTTTTACAAGAGTTGATAAAAGAGTGACTTCGATTAAAACTTTAGTAATCCGACATTGGAAAAGTGAAAATCATGTATTGGCTCCTAAAGAATTATACACTGTCAAGGCCTTTGGTAAACTTTATATTGGTCTAGACATTTCAAATGGCTAAACTCGAGAAATATCAGCATGTTCGATATATATGTAATACATTTAATTTGTGTACATAATAATTGAAACCCCATCATATCAGCATGTTCGATACGTACGTATATATACTCCATTAATACATTAATTTGTGTGCATTATAAATGAAACCCCATCATAACCCTCATGATCTTTAAGGCCTCGTTTGCTTCACGGAATGGAAATCAATTCCCTTGTCTTTCCCGTGGGGAAGGGAAACTAAAGTTCCTGTCAGATTACCACTGCAAGTGGCCTAGTGGTTCTTGCCTAGTTGGGTATGCTCCCCAACCTAGGTTCGAATCCCGAAGCTGTCAAAGTGGCTAGGCACTGTGCTGCAATGCACAGTTGGAGCATTTCACATGCGCCGAAGGGGTTTATCTTAGGCCTAGGAAGCCTTTGGGTTCCCCCCGAAGGGGTTTATCTTGGGCCTAGGAAGCCTTTGGGTTCCCCTTGACAAAGTCAAAAAAAAAAAAAAAAAAAAAAAAAGTTCATGTCAGATTTCATTTCCTGTGTTTGGTAAAGCAGGGAAAGCATCCAGGAAAGACCATTTGATTTCCCTTCCGATGTTTGGTTGGTGCAGGAAAGGAAAGTAAAAATATATCAATGTTTCAATAATACCCTTCTATTTTAAAATAAAAACAACCTAGAATGAATTTTCAACACTACCAAGGGTACTCAAGCAATTAATGCTGGCCTATTATTGTCCAAAATTATTGCAATTAATGCTGGGAAATGAGAATGGAAACTCAATCCCATGAAGTTTGAGTGGAATGAGTTTACCCCCAACTTTCCCCTATGTGAGGAAAGCATTTCCGGACTTTGTGGTTACCAAACAAAGGAAAGGAATAATTTTCCTTTCCCAAGTCCTTAAATCTGCGAAACAAACGAGGCCTAAAGGGTAGGATAACAAGTGTTTGATGAGATGTGTCAAAAAGAATCCTCTTCATCACTCTTCTGTTGTGCATGTATTTGAGTATTGTGTAGATGCATTTAGAGCAACTCCACCGGTGCCCTCTTGACCGGTCTCCAGCTGGGCAAGGTGAGGTGGTGACCTCCATTTCAGAAAAAATGGCTTCCACCGGTTGAAGTTTGACTGGCTGAATCATGGCTTCTGGCATCCCAGGCGAAGAAAAAGGGCAGCTGCTTGACTGAAAACTTGACATTTCTTGGTCGGCTGCCAGCTCGGCACAATGGCAACGTGGGTGACGTTGGCGTGATCGGTGGAGAGAAGGGACGCGAGAAGCAATGCGCGTCTTCTACAGATTCTTGGCGTGTAGCGGCAAAAAGTCAGGCGCGTGATGGCAGCGTGTTCCAGAATTGAATGGTCAGTGGTGCTACATGTGGAAGCTAGCCGTTGGCTAGTTTAGAAAATTGAATCCAACGGTCAATTAATCTGAACCGTTGGTTTCAATTAATGTGAGGATCCAACGGCTTGTAATTAATATGTAGGAATATTAATGTAACAGTAACAAACGGTAACTAAAAAAATTCTATAATTTTTCCTATAAATACCTATCATTTATTTTACCTCTCACACCCAAAAAATTATATTTCATAGTTACACAAAGTTGTTCTTCCTCCTCTTCCTATAGTTCTCTTCCTAGCGTCGTTCCCATTCCAAAAAGCTATAGCAATCACAATTCTGACATTAATTATCCATAAATCTCAATTATTACCATCTATTTACATCAAATCTATTTCAATTTTCCAATAATTTTTTTTTTCAATGAACAGTAAATCTAACTGGTCAAGAAACAGAACGGGTGGAAATCCATGTCCGGTGGCAGTGAACAGTTTCTTGACTGGTCGACCCATTGACATTTCTTGACTACGGGTGAAGTTGCTCTTACCTACTTGTATGTCTATGTTAGTCTTGGCTAGCTAATATATTTGAGTGCAACAGTGAATGAGGATTGCGACTCATCGTCAACTGGCCCATCATATGAGTAGATACGAAATTCAAATAGATGAAGGGAGGGAGGGGAGCATAAGTATTTAAGTAGAGAGAAGCTAAACTGCCAAAGCAAGCTAGCTAGGCCTCATCTGCTTCATACTCATAAGTATATTTCCATGGTGGGGCAAGGAGGGGCATGAATGATGATGATGATCAGACTTGGAGGGAGGAAGGAATTCATGTCATTCATTGTAGCATTAGGTCAGGCTAAGGTGCCTGCACCAGAAGTAACTATACAGTATACACAGTACCTCATTTTCATGTAAACTTGGAACAGAGCAGGACATGTACTGCAATGCCAGCATGTGCTTACGCGTAACGGGACTGGCATGAATAGGGGAGGGTACCAAGCAACTGTCACTGTCTATGGCTATATGTATATGCATCTGTTTGTAGCTCCTCCCTCCTCCTCTAGTTCCTCCTCCTACTGTTCTGCTATAATATAGCCAAACCTGAATTTAATGCCACCATTGATAATCACAGTGGCTTATTTCACCTCCCCTACCCCTCTGTCTTTGCTTAATTAATTGGGTTTGATACGATGGTCTGTCTGGATTTCCACATATGCTTTAACATTCCTTTCAATTTCAAGTCACTTAGACACTTAGAAAGGGCAATGACTTTAGTCCTCATTAAATATTGTTTGCTTAGATAGCTAATGAGATTAAGTTACCCTTTTCTAAGATGAGGGGGCCATTTGCCGAAAGGCCAATTTGGGATTGAATAAACTGTGGACTCTAACTTGTGTTTACTTCACAACTAATTGTTCTACAGTGCAATCCCAACTGATTATGCAATTTGGGATTGCATTGTTTCCGTTATCCGTTATCGAACTCTAATTTGAATTGTAAGTTGAACAATTTACTTTAAGTGTGTAATTGGGCGAATGTAACGTTAATTTTTTAATATAATACAGATATATGTGAAGGACCTTAAAGCTAATTTAACTATAATATCTTAGATGTGTTCATGGGTATTTACTTTTAAGAATTTCAAAAGCATTGTGATGATAGTTTCATATCTTTGGAATGACTTGCCCTTGCAGTTGTAATGAGTAGCAATGTTCTCTATTCTTGTGAGAATCCTGCAAAAGCTGGTGATGGAAATATTTGTAACCATTGTGATTCCCCTTTTATTACTGTTTGGGGTTCTTCTGAACAAATTCAACGGATGTTTTTTTTTTTTTTTCACTTGATCATTGAAACAAAGAAACTATAATCAATGTAACATATTTTATATAGTATTATACCCAATTATGGCCAAGAAGGATTAACTAGTAAAGTGATACAATTATATGAAATGAAAGGAATAGTCTAAGCTAATATACTAGAGTTTTTTACTTGAGGTGTCACATGATTGACAGTAAACATTCCTCCAACATATTCCTAATCTGTACTTGGTGAAAATAAAAATTTCATCGTGCCATGCAAAACCACGTGCCTCGATCTCACTCCCCCTTTTTAATATCCAAACCAAGAAAAGTAGAATTTATCTTATTGTCTAAAAAGGAGATTAACTAAGCAGTAAACTAATCAGGGGTGGCAATTAAGGGTTTGTAAAGCTTACAACTTAGAAGACATGGTTGTTGGGAAGAGACATGCATGGACAAAGATGGTTTCATAGAGACAAAACATATATATGACATTTTTCTTGATGGAAATGTGGCACTTTGTGCTTCCAATAGTTTTTTCTTGTTGTTATGCATGGAGATCAATGAACATATACGCTAGTTTATCTCATTGGCGATGAGAAGGAAAAGAAAAATCTCGGGAAGGTAGAAAGAAATTAAAAGGTAGTGCAATGGACATCACAGATAGCAGAAGAACAGGACTCTAGGATTTGTAAGTGATCGATAAAGTGGAAAAAAACTGACCCTTGAATCACGAGGGTTCGATAAGAAAGAGAAGTACGGACCTCTACTTGCCTGTGGTTCTGTGATTCTGTGATTCTTTACTGCCAGAGGTTGTTATCTTCGATCGATCATACTCGAAGTCGAAGACAAACCTCACCTGCCAATGCCCAGTTTGCTTTGTTATATGTAGTGCATGAGATCGATGTGGTTTTCCACAACTGCCCTTGTCGGCTTCTCTAGGGTTTCCATTACCACGTTCTTTTCCTGGTGAAAACCATGTCCTTGCTCTTCATTATCTGTATTAAGCTATAGATATCTAGGCGTGATATTCTCATTTCATACTCTCATCAGACAAACTTCAAATCAATGACTATCCGATTTGAACCAAGACAAACAAAATCCAAACATTGCATGTTGTTGTTTGGGTAGAGTAGAGTGGTAGATCGATGTGTCTTTGTCCATCCTTTTCGAATAATTCATCAACGCTAACCCTAAGATTGATCGCATCAAGCTTAATTAATGAAGTGCTCTTTGTTTAATTTCTAGGATGTTGCATGCAGCTTTGTGTAATTTTTTCACAAATATTGATCACTAGACTAGTAGAGAACGCATTCTCAAAAAAAAAAAAAAAAACTAGTAGAGAACGAACACAATTAAGATCTCAGCAGCAGTAGTTTACTAAATTAGTATACGTGTACAATTTATGATTATACTATTCAGAATTAGTGAAAACTGATAGATAAATAAACAATTACTTCGGTTTTTTTATTCTCCATCGCCATGCTAATTTCTATCTATGGTTAATCTCACCTCTCCTAGCATCCATTTTTTTGGTGACATAATTCCTGAATTTTGGGACCTAATTAGTAAATAGAAGGTGGCATGAAGGGTGATTAGGTAAGTCGAGCGATGCTGAATCTGCCAAAAGCTTGAGTTGATGTAACGAAATGGGTTTCGTATGTGGACAAAGTTGAGAGAGAAGTCAATGATTGGGCGACACTTGGCGGAAACGGATGGTACCGCAGCTGGCGCCCTGGAGGCTCTCAGTCTGGACCCGTAGTCACACCGTTGATTGCGTGGACGAAAGCACGTTATTCATAGATCATGTGATGCAATATATATCTTTTGAAATTAAAATATCAAAAATAGAAGCTCCCATTTCAATTATTAATCATGGCAAACCATGTGGTGTGGTGTGTTGGTCGAGCGGCCTAGTCTGGAACACTCAGGTTTAGCGTTTGAATTCCAGCTCCACCCCGTGGCCAGCAGATTTGAGGGACCTAGGTTGATTAAACACCAAAGTTCGTGCGTCTGCGGTGCAGTGATTAGTCCGGCAACGTTGGGATACACTGCATGAGGGTGTGTGTGGTTACTACTGTCGTCCAAACCTCAAAAAAAAAAAAAAACTATTAATGATGGCAATTACGTTTTATCTAAATATTTTCTTCGTCTTAGTTTGAATCCAATCTTATTCTAATCAACAAAACTATGTGAAGGATTGCTGGTGTGTATTACTATAGTTCGTTTTTGCTCTCTGTTCTCTACTAAGATTGTGAAGAGCATAAAAATCTCTCTGACTTTTATGAGAAACTCGCTGTTCTCAAATTTTGTATAGGCAAAAAAAAAAAAAAAGTCGGCAGCACAGAAAGACCTTTAATTAATTCAGCTGATGAATGAGCTGACAATAGAAACTTCACTCATTAATAGATGACGAGCTTAGAATAAAGGTCGTTAGCATCACATTTAAGTCTTTGACAATGGAATATGAGCAAAACTGCATTCAAATTCTAATATTTGAAGTGTACCGTAGGAAATATAATTTTATGAGTTTATGAATTTTGATTTGTACACATACTCTTTTTTCCTTTTGGTTTTTCTTAACCTCATTAATTATTATAACAACAGAAAGTAAGAAAAGGATTGAATTGCATCATTTTCCCAACAAGTCAATTTGAAGAGAAGAAATTTCTCTAACCAAGTCATTCAAAGTGATATGAACTCAACATAAATTGTGATCTTTTTCAAAAAGAAAGTAAGAAAAATATTGAATTACATCGTTTTCCCAACAAGTCAATTTGAGGAGAAAAGAATCCTCTAACAAAGTAACAAACTCATTCAAAGTGATCTAAACTCAGCACAAATTGTGCTCTTTTGCAAAAAGCATGCGCATACGCATGCCTCTTTATTTTGATAGTGATCGAAAACTAGTCCACTTTGATTGATTGACCATCTTTCCATCTAACTAAGCCTAAGTGCGCGTTATCGAATCAAATATTGTGATTACCCTTTGGCATAATTACTTAGATGAAAAACTTAAGAATCACCAACTCTCTGATTCAAATCGGATTTGGATTTGGCATGAGTACCTATGGATACTCCAATTAAACTTCTCATAATGGAGATCAAAATGTCAAATTGTTTTAGAATATTAATCAACTTCAACTTGGTGAGGTAATGCCCATATATGGAATGACGTGTGTATTATTAGCAGCATATCATTATCCTTCTTTGTAGGATGAATATAGGGAGCGGTGACTTATGATTATAAGAAAAAGATTATGAGATATGGTGGGGGAGGGATTTCTTATCTAATCATATGTGCAAGATCCCATCTTTTACTCTTTGTAGCTTGTCTTTACCAACTAAATCTTTCTTATCACCTTCTTCTAAAGGCTCTTCTTCTCTATCTCTTAGCTAGGAGAAAGAAAAGAAAGAAACAAATAGTGAATTCCTAGCTCCAATTATTGTCAATTATTTTTCATTGCACTTGCCCCAAAGTTTATCAATTAATCTAGTACAATCATTTATATGCAGGGATAAAATGAGAGAATGGAATCTCTGACAGTTCTAAGAGCAACTCCAACAATTTCTCTATATTTTGATTTTTCTCTATTTTAGAAAAAAATAGGATTAAATTTGCTCACCACTAATACTTAATTTGCTCACCACTAATACTTTGGTGGTGATACCACCACTTAATATAAAACTGTCATGTGTTATAAAACATAATTATAGTTAATCATGATGTTTTATTAAAAAATAAATTTTAAGTATTAAATTAATTTTACATGACGTGGCAAGTTTTAAATGGGTGGTGATATCACCACAAAATGCTCACCATTTTTAAATTTGAATCTAAAAAAATAAGCCTCTTTTGCTCTAACAGATTCCCTAAAACTATCCCCATTTTAGGGAAAGTGAGGAAAGAGAAAACCAAATTCCCTAACAACTCCAACAGTTTCTCCATATTTTAATTTTTTTTTTCTATTTTAGGAAAAAATTAGCCTATTTTGCTTCAACAGATTCCCTGTAACTATATCCATTTTAGGGATAGTGAGGAAAGAGAAAACCAAATTTCCTAAATTTACAGCAATCTCTAAAATTTAAGAAAGAATTATGGAGATTTTAGATATTGTTATAAAATAGGAAATCTGTTAGAGTTGGAGAAGAAAAAGAGGCTAAAACTTTGACTTTTGCTTCCCTATAATATAGAAATTATAGAGAAGCTGTTAGAGTTGCTCTAAATTTACAGCAATCTCTAAAATTTTAAGGAAGAATTATGGAGTTTTTAGAAATTGTTGTAAAATAGGGAATCTGTTAGAGTTTGATAATAAAAAGAGGCTAAAGCTTTGATTTTTATTTCCTTATAATACATAAATTATAGAGAAACTGTAACATGGGCTAGATGGTTTCTTAAGCGTTTTATTTTTTTCTGAGTTCTGATTGTTTCATTATGTGCTTAATATTTTCTTCTTATTTTGAGTATTTTTAGATTATATTACTTTTTATATTCTTATTTATATAATCATTTTTACAGAAAAAAACACAAAGATTGAACGATTCTAACTTAGAAATTAAGTTTACGGTAATTGAAAAGAAAGAGTTAATTTCGGCTTTTCGTCCTTAATTAAAACATGCATAATTGCATATTCCCAAGTTTTCTTTTCAGGTATACGTGGAGTAAATAGCTCCCAAACGCTGGTAATTTGCAGTAAACAACCACGAACTAGATGGTAGATAAACTTTGTTCAAATAGCATTGTGAAATATGCATACATCCATCTTTCATGAAGTGACAGCACAAAGATATAACATAATGGGACACAAACATTGATTGATCTCTGCAGTTTCTTCTGGTTGATCTGCTGGGTACCATTCAGATCCTCATAAAGGTAAGAAAATAAGAAAAGAAAAATGCATATAATATACAAGTTTGCAAGCAAAGGTACCTCACCAGTTAGCTGCAGCCTTTCTTGGTTGGATTACTCTGGTCATTTTCGAAAACTCCAGGCCTCGTTTAAGTGATTGCTTATTCTGCTTTGTCCTTTTGGCATTTTGATTTTGCAGAGTGAAAATTATGATTGCAAATAAACCAAGCTTCTGATCGATTCTGTATTTGCCCTACTTTTTAAAGTTTGATTTGTATGATTGTATCACCTCCCTGCATATCTAACTAAAGTTAGACAGTGAACATGCCTTCAGGGACGAGTTCAGATCTTTCTTGAAATCTTCAATTGGATGCTCTTGCCTTCTCTCTCACACAGACTGACACATACTTACTCTTCTGTTTAAGCTTTTCGATTAAACTTAGATGCATGCTTATTTTATCAAGATCCAATGATTCATAATTGATCTACCCTAATCGATTCCTAGCTCCAATTAATACTACTTGAATTGTTTTACCAATTGTCATAGATATTTGTTTGTTTTTCCTTAGGGCAATAATATAGGGCCTCAATGAGGCCTAAGATTTGTGGTCTCAAATCCTAGGTGTCATGCCATGTAAGTAAATACAAATTTTATTTTCAATTCCACATAATATATCTTGCCATATCATACTATTGCAACACCAACTTTACCCTTTTATACTTCATTTTAGATGTTAGGGGGTGAATTAATTACAATAATGAATTTAATTAGGTGACGAAAAAAAAAACTATTAATTATGTATTAATTTAAGAGATGACAAGATATATTATGTGGAATTGAAAATAAAATTTGTATTTGCTTATCTTTTTTGACCAATATTTTTCTTAATTTAATTAAATTCTTTCCTATAATTTTTCTTTGACCAATAGTATTAATATATTGAATTAGGTGTCAAGAAATAGGCATTAACTTTTCTTTCCAAACATTGATTAATTTCATCCAAAAAACTAGCATTAATAAATTGATTTTGGAAAATACGTATGTCTAAATTAAGAGATAAGAAAAAATTCCATGTTAGTAGCATCCATTAATTATCATCTACAATCTAACTATATGGGGGGAAAAATAATAAACTCAAATATATATATATATATATATATATATATATATATATATATTTTTTTTTTTTTTCTATAATCGTATGAATATGTATTTTTCATACTATATTTTCAAAATTTACCAGAACCCAACAAATGTTGAATTCACATACATGTGTTAAGCAAATCTATTGTGATCGAATGTATGTGCAAATCCATTGACTGAATTACATGAAATTTTTCTATTCTTGATTGGAGAAAAAAAATAGTTATTTAAATCTAAGCATGAGTGTAATGAAAAGAAAAAATGAAAAAAAAAAAAACTAAATAAATTTTTTTAGAAAGCCAAAATAACAGTCATTAGATTTTGGAAGGATAAAATGGTATTTTTCTCAAAAGTTATATAACATGATTTGACAAATAGTTGACGTATGTAGGTGACATGACATGACACCTAAGATTGAGGCCACAAATCATTTTCCTTTTTCCTTATCACCAGTTATATATATCTGTCAACTATAAATTCTTGTTAAAGTTACTACTAACTAATTCATACAATATATCTTCCGTGTCATTATCTTCTTACTATATGTAGAACACATAGTATTGTTCAACATTCACACTCGTATTTAATTGATTAATTCAATTTTATGAGCATAAAATTTATGCATTTCTTCAATTGTATACTTGACAAGTTTGAACCCTTAGCCGATCATCACTACTTGTACAAAATAACACATGTATCACGGTGCTCTTGCCTCCCTATATATTATAAACAATATTTCTTTTTCTTTCTTTTGAAATAAGGGGGTGATGGAGAGCATTGTTGCTCTTCTATCTTCAATCTTAATAAAAAAAATCATTGATTGCACTGGTAACTCTAACTCCTCGATGAGGTTACCAATACATGTTGATCAATGGTTGCATGCGTGTCATGCATTATCTTCTTACTATATGTAGTAACATATGGTATTCTTTAACATTTTACACTCGTATTTAATTCAGCTTCATGAACAGAAAATTCATGCATGGTCTGAACCCTTAACCGATCATCATTACTTGCCCCCCCCCTATTCAGTGTGTATACAATGTTTATGGACATTTGTGTCGATCATTAATTGCATACGTGGCAAATCTAACCCCTCGATGAGGTCACTATAAAAATTATGCTTGCCTTTGTCTGCTCAGTACACACAATCTTTTAAGACATTCACACTTCTATGTAACTCATCTTCACACAATCAAGAAATTCTTATAAATTATCAACTTAATACTCAGTATGTCTATATTGTAGAAATAACCATTAACTATATCATACATCGAACACATCTATCGCCTCTGTCATTTGTCCCTATTGAGCATGTATTATATGTATTGCTAAACATATAACGTTCCTATACAATTAATTAACTATGTATTTTATTGTATAATTGGTGATGGTCGAATTAATTAGAGGTTAATGTGAACGGTTACTCTGTCGAATTTGGGGCATGAAAATGATGAACTTGGTTGGGGGGGGGGGGGGGGGGGGGTCTAGGTATTTGAAGTAGATCCTGGATGGATGTCAAGTGTAACAGTTGAGTTTGTTTTAAATCTGTAGGACCCATGAAGGGCACATGGGCCAACATGTCTTGGGTCTATTAGGACAGGATTAGGGGAGGGTGCCTTTGCGTGGGTACCCCCATTGTTTGGGTCAACTAGAGCATATTTCCCCACCATAACCACACAAAAGAAACCCTAAAATAGACAGCCTTGTTTCCATGTGCTCAAATTTAAGAGCAACATTCCAAAACTACAACCTTCTTTGTGCTATGCCCCCCGCCCCCCCTCCTCTCCTCATCTATCTCGTCTCTATTTCTACTTCAATTCCTAATTCCCAAATCATCTTTTTGGGAACAAGGAAGAAGGTAGGAAAGGAACTATACCACTCCATCTATACGAACATTCCCCATATATATCCTTCCTATTTCAAGGAACCACCACGGTTAGTTACAAGTAGCTAGCTTGCTAGATCCATCTATCTATATTCGGTTCCTATTCATTTATCCCATCATGTGTTCACATATAGTCATATTCTAGTAATTAGCACACATGTATTTGCGTATATAAATAGTTCTTTTAAAAATAATTATGGCTGCTTATTTTATTCTTTATGATTTGATTTTGTTATCAATGATAATTCAGACACCTCAAATGTTCTGTTTCTAACATATGAAAATATATATGCGTACATTTTCAGTTACGGTCGACTAAAAGTTTCTTTTTTTAATACTACAAGTTCCTTAATCAGTGTAATCTACAACGCATGCCAGGTTGGAAATAGGTATTGAATTGCTTATCACTAATTTTTCAATATCAAAAGATGAATTATGGGTTTAAGGAACATGGTTTATGCTATTTTTTATGATTTGACTTTATTAATAATAATAGTTAAGACAACTCAAATGTTCATGTTTGTAACGTATGAAAATATATATGCGTACATTTTCAGTTACGGTAGACTAAAAGTCTTTTTTTTTTTTAATACTACAAGTTCCTTAATCAGTGTAATCTACAGTGACCGTAGGTTGAAGACTATAAACATAGGTGTTGAATTACTTATCGCTAATTATTTCAATGTCAAAAACTGATATGGGTTTAAGGAACATGGGTTACTAGCATTGTACATAAATGATGGAATGACTCAATAATTCTTTTCTAAATTATGTCCATAATACATACATGTGGGGTTTATTCAGATTAATTAACAAAACAATAATGTTAGTGAACATCAAATTATGCCTTGTCTCCACAAGGTTTATTAATTTGGGCAAAAACATGGTAATGGCACACTATGCACATAGTTGGTTTCATTCTCAAAATAGAAGGTTATATATCAGTGTAACGTGATGTGTTGAATACTGTTTACTATTTTACTATGTATAGTGAATTGCCAGATGCAATAAGGTAGACCATGGAACTTTCCATTATTAGGCTTTTCCATTAATAAGTTGTAATTACCTTGAAACTAATGTCCCTCTAATCGGTCTTAAAAGAAATATAAAAGGAGTTGATCAAGAAAAACCCCATTTAACTTGGGGTAGCAAGAGTCATCCTAGTTATAGGTAAAACTTATATTTTAATTAGTGCAGATATTAGATTTTAAATTAGCTTATGCAATATAAAATGATAATCGAAATTCTCAGAAAGCTCGGAACATTCTTACATTAGAATGTTCATCACCATACCCATTACATTATTCAACAAAAAAATTAGGTTTTTCAAAGAAAAGGCTGTGATAATTTAAATAAAAATAGAAAATAAATAATTTTGAAAATCTAGTGGTGGGATATAATAATACTAATAGGAAAAGACAAGGGTAACATTGTCCTCAAAGAATTGAGAAACAATGTTATTAACAAATGGGCTAAAGTCTGTTTAGTCCATGTACTATGCCTCTCTCATCGTTTCAGTCCCTGACATTCCAATTTAATCTGAAAAGTCCCTGAGGTCTCAATTTCCGTCTAATAGATCCTTACCGCGGGATATTTGGAATTGACCTTGGGTGAAATGTCAAATATACCCCCAAGTTATTTCTTTTTTCTTTTTTTTCCTTTTTTTCTTTTTCCTTTTTAATTTCTTTTTTTTCTTTTTTCTTTTTCCTTTTTTTATTTTTATTTTTTTCCTTTTTCCATTTTAATTTCTTTTTTTTTCTTTTTTCTTTTTCCTTTTTAATTTCTTTTTTTCATTTTTTTCTTTTTCCTTTTTAATTTCTTTTTTCCTTTTTTTTTCTTTTTTCCTTTTTAATTTCTTTTTTTTCTTGTTTCTTTTTCCTTTTTAATTTCTTTTTTTTCTTTTTCCTTTTATTTTTCTTTTTTTCCTTTTTCCATTTTAATTTCTTTATTCTTTTTTCCTTTTTTTATTTTTCTTTTTTCCTTTTTAATTTTTTTTTTCTTTTTCCTTTTTAATGACCATCGTATTCTGCTGCATCAGTAGCGTCACGTCGGCGAACCAATCCAGATTGACCCGAAACCCCAATTCTTGTTCTCCACGTCAGCGGCGATTTTTCTTTTCCATCACTATTCTTCTTCTTCACTTCTGGTTTTTGTCAACTTGGCCATCAAAAACCACCATTTCAACCAAACCCAAAATCCAAATCGCCATTTTGAGCAAGACCAAAAAACCTCAGAGTTTGAAAAAATGGTAGTTTTCAGTGAAAAGTTAAAAAATGGTAATTTTCAGTGAAAAATTTCCAAATTGAGGCTTGATGTGGAGAGAGAAAGTGGGATTTGAGTAGGAGAGAGAGAAGTAGGCTGTGAAAACAAGAGGGGAGTGGTTTAGCGGCGAATTTTCGAGCTGATTGGGAAACAGATGGGTTGTGGAGTTTGATCGGAATGGAATTGGTAGGTTGAGGAAGTATAAAGTATGCAAAACAAAAAGAACTTAAAAAGGAACAAGAAAAAAAGAAGAAATAGCAAAAAAGAAATAAAAAAGGAAAAAAAGAAATTAAAAAGCAAAAAAGAAATGAAAAAGAAAAAAGGAAAAAAAGAAATTAAAAAGGAAAAAAAAAAGAAATTAAAAAGGAAAAATAAAAAAAAGGAAAAAAGAAATTAAAAAGGAAAAAGAAAAAAAGAAATTAAAAAGAAAAAAGAAAAAACAAAAAGAAAGAAATTAAAATGGAAAAAGGAAAAAAATAAAAATAAAAAAAGGAAAAAAGAAATTAAAAAAGAAAAAGAAAAAAGAAAAAAAGGAAAAAAATAAATTAAAAAGAAAAAAAAGAAATAACTGAGGGGTATATTGGACATTTCACCCAAAGCTAATTCCTAATTTCCCGCTGAAATGACCTATTAGATGGAAATTGAGACCTCAGAGATTCAGATTAAATTGGAATGTCAGGAACTGAAACGATGAGAGAGGCATAGTACAGGGACTAAAAACTTTAGCCCTTAACAAATCCTCCTCTCCCCTCTCACGCGTTGACCCTTAGAATTCCATTGGCGGCCCCTACGCCGTTGGCCTTGCTTACTTAGCTTCTCCTCCCTCTCTCTCTCTCTCTCTCTCTCTCTCTCTCTCCCTCCTAAAAATTAAAACCCACCACCTCCTCTCTCTCTCTCTCTCTCTTCCTAGTATTTAAAACCAAGTCACACTTCAAGTAACAGACGCAAGACTTAGGAGCTAGGAAGAAAGAGAGGCTAGTGATCAACATGGAGCTATGGTCCTGGCTCAAGTTTGTGTCCCTGTGTTTCATTCTTGGAGTTTTTGGTCTGAGGATTGTGGTGTTGCTTTGGTGGAGGCCCAGAAGAATTGAGGAGCATTTCTCAAGGCAAGGGATCAGAGGACCTCCTTATCAGTTCTTCATTGGAAATGTCAAAGAGCTTGTGGGGATGATGATCAAGGCCTCTTCTCAAACCATGCCTTCTTCCTGTCACAATATTCTCCCCAGAGTCCTCCCTTTTTACCATCACTGGAAAAAAATCTATGGTAATTAACCACCTCTCTCTCTCTCTCTCTCTCATCACATGGCTTTCGTTGTTTTATAACCTGAACAAAGAAGAAAAAAAATTTTCACCAAGTTTTCACAACTGGGTTTTCAATTTCTTGGCTTGATATTGCATTCATGTATCTGTTGGTGAATTGGAGCGTATGATAAGTCTTCTATCTTCTCTCTTTGGTTTCTGTGTTTCAAAAAAAGAAAGAGATAAGAGTCTTGAAGTTAAATGATTAAAGTGGTAGTGATGGGTGTGCTAGCTAGCTAGCTTGTAGCTAGCTGCTATGCATGATTGTTCCTTTAGCTTGGTTTGTGATGGTGATCAGAATTTGAGGCTTTTTAGAAAAGGCTCATTTTTAGTTTTGGGTACTTCTTCTTCAGCCTTTTTTCAGGCTGCTTTTTCTGAGCTTTTTGGATGCTTGATGTTAAAGTTCAGATTTTGTTCTTTTCCACAGCTAGCTATCTGTTTTTTCCCCCTACTTCTCTATCTCCTTGTCTAATCCGTTCTTCTTCAAGAAAATGGTGGTAAACTCAATTTCAGACAAATTAATTTTGAGCTTTGCATCAACTTTTTTTCTGTGGGGAAAGCAAAGCTTTCGTTTACTTTTTCAGTTTTGATTGTCGTCCTCTTTCGTTTGTTTTCATTTGGGGGCTTGGAGTCCCCAAATCAAGGCCGCCTTTGTATGTATGTATCTGTTTGGTATTGCTATATAGCTAAATTCTTGGGTTGTCTTCTTCCTCGATCCCTCTACTTTCTTTTGTTTTTGCTCTCTCTCTCTCTCTCTCTCGCCCCCATTGTAGGGTCTACACTATCCATTCCATGCTTATAACTAATTGTGTCATAAAACCTGTTTAAAATTCTTTCGAATAGGTGCATCATTTCTTGTGTGGTTCGGACCAACAGTTCGGCTCACCGTCTCCGACCCCGATCTTATCCGCGAAGTATTTACTTCCAAGTCGGAATTCTACGAGAAAAATGAGGCTCACCCACTAGTGAAGCAACTCGAAGGCGACGGCCTCTTGAGCCTTAAAGGTGAGAAATGGGCTCACCACAGAAAGATCATTACCCCTACATTTCATATGGAGAATCTCAAGGTAACTCCCAAGCTAGCTAGCTAGCTAGTCTTGAAGCTCTCCTAATTAATTGCGACATGTAATAATTCCAATTTCATTAATTTTGATGATTAATGATTTCAGTTACTCATACCTGTCATGGCAACGAGTATGGTGGATATGATGGACAAATGGTCAGCAATGTCGTCCGACTCTGGTGAGGTTGAGATTGAAGTTTCCGAATCGTTCCAAACCCTAACCGAAGACATTATTACCCGAACTGCATTTGGAAGCAGCTACGAAGACGGCAAAGCCATTTTCAGGCTACAAGCTCAGCAAGTGCTCTTCGTTGCCGAGGCCTTTCAAAAAGTCTTCATTCCCGGCTTTAGGTAACATATACATATATACATTAAAAAGAAAAAGAAAAAAGTTACTGTCTATCATGTTATGTTATCAAACGTTAATTAACAATTTAATTTGTTTTTTAGATTTGTACCCACGAGACGAAACATAAACTCGTGGAAATTGGATAAGGAAATTCGGAAAAAGCTCATGGAGTTGATCGATCGACGGAGAGAAAATTCGATCAACAATGTGAACGGAAAATGTTCCAAGGATTTATTGGGGCTTATGATTCAGGCCTCGGATTCTTCTTCACCACCATCCAATCTTGACGCCATCACTGTGAACGACATTGTTGAAGAGTGCAAGAGCTTCTTCTTTGCTGGCAGCCAAACCACATCCAATTTGCTGACGTGGACGACGGTTCTCTTGGCAATGCACCCTCAGTGGCAGCTGCAGGCACGTGCCGAGGTGCTCAGGGTGTGCGGATCACGTGACATACCCACCAAAGACGATGTCGTAAAGCTCAAGACGGTAAGCAACACTAGGACAAAAATCATGTCTTGTCTCTTACCCCCCATGTTTGTTTCCTCTCTCATCACAAAAAAAAAAACCAAACTGCCACCTTTTGCTTTCTCATCCTACATGTGTCCAAGGCACGTAAGGGTATTTTAGGCATTTCCGTAATTTTTAAGTGATCGTTGCCTGCAGCTCAATATGATCCTGAATGAATCTCTAAGGTTGTACCCGCCTACCGTCGCGACGATCCGACGGTCCAGAACGGATGTGGAGCTCGGGGGATATAAGATCCCCCGTGGTACCGAGCTTTTGATCCCAATCCTGGCCGTTCATCATGATCAGAGCTTATGGGGAAATGACGTGAATGAGTTCAACCCGGCCCGGTTCGCGGAGGGCGTGGCTCGGGCCGCCAAGCATCCGGTGGCGTTCATTCCATTTGGGCTTGGGCTCCGCACGTGCATCGGGCAAAATCTAGCGCTGTTGCAGGCGAAATTGGCCCTCGCCATCATGCTCCAACGGTTCTCGTTTAAGATGTCCCCCACTTATCAACACGCACCAACGGTCCTGATGATGCTTTACCCTCAATATGGTGCACCCGTCATTTTTCAGCGTCTCCCCCAAGATCAAGGACAGGATCAAGGGTCTTGATCTATCTCTGCTCCTATGCATACCAATCCTTTGTGTCTGAGTGCGGGTATAGGATCCCAAAGTTAATTGACTGAAATACCCATTCGGTCGATTTACTCAATTTGGTTTTTACTTTCTTCGTTTTTTTTTCAATTTTTTTTTTTTTTATGTTGGGTTTTCATATAACTATAGGAGCTAAAGTGGCATATGTCTTAAGAGAATATGTTGAATTCCCTTTAACCTAGCGTTACTGACCCCCTCATGAACAGGACCATGGTTTTTTACCAAAGGAAAGGTATTAACCTTGGCATGTAAGCAGTAAGCTTTCTTTTCTCAACCTAGGAATTAGTAAATTGCTAACAAGTAGGTAGCTAGCTTCTTCATCTATCTTTCTCTCGTTTGTATGTAATGTATATTCTGTTCTGTTGCTACAAAGTTTTGTACCATCAGTTTCCATCAATGAATCTTTAATAGGTTGCATCAATGATTTCTAGTTTTCCAATAAACTCTCGATCAAAATAGAACCGATTCAATTTTAATACGTTTTAAATGACCAAATCAGTCATAGAATTAGCAGCAAAGTTTACTTTGAGGGAACACATCAAAACTGAAGTAATAAATATCTGAACTATGAGTCGACTAGTTTACTATATCATTTGTTCAGCTCGATCAATTCCCATTTGTAGAAGAGAGGGTTTAGTTGATTAGAAACCAAGTTGTTGCAACCCAAAAAAGAAAATGTAGCAATGTATGTTTCCAATGCAAAAGTATGTGTACATCAAATATTTGCTTATTTTATGGCTCACTCGAGCTCACTCTAGAGCAGCTGTCTATATGTATAATATATGCTTATATACATGGCTACAGCCTACAAGTTAAGGAATTCAAAACGGAATGTATATAGGTTTCTAATACCAATTAGGGCAACAGCAATAATGATCTTGAAGTCCATGAAAATTAAACCGTTGTTCTCTCACATTGCAACAAGTTTTAGCTATTTTGAACTTATAAGAAAAATGAGGTCTTTATAAATTATCAACATGGGGTGCTCAAATCCTTCACTACCCTATTATTTATAAGAATGAATGTATTCTTGATTAGATTATGGTATTGTTACTTTGTTAGTAGAAGCAAACACTAAACTAAAGCAAGGAGTGACACATGCTTTACCCAAGGCATGAAATGTTGTTTTAATTAAGAATAAAAGCAAAGGTGAATGTGAATCCAGCATGCAAATACACTTTTTTGATACATTCTCCTTTTATGGGTTTTAGGGCTTTTTGAGTTTGTTAGTTTAATTTGAAAGATTTGTTTTTGTTGAGAGATGTAATTGTAACAACCTTTCTTTCTTTTTGTATTGCTTTTTGGGATCTCCTCATGCTCTTGGAAGGTAGCTATAGTTTTTGGGGTTTTTGATGGTCCCCAAAGTAGCATGTGGGTTTGGAGCTTTGGTACAAATCAAATCTCCTCTCTTCTATTTCAATTTCTATTTTGGTGTATTTTAGCTTTTGTTCAAGCCTTAAAGGAATCAAGAGCATGCCAAGAAGCATGTGATCTCATCACTCATCCCTAATTTCCTTATCTATATGACTCATAACTTCCGATTCCTTCTTATTTTAGGGAAAGAAAAAACTTCTTCTTATTTATCAGCTTCTATAAAAAGAATAAGTTATTGTTTTCATTATGCGAGTTAAATTTAAACTTTAAATTTAAATGTAATAGGAACAAGATAACACATAATTGTACACAACAAGTGGTAAAATAGAAAATCCATATATCAATCTCTCTCAGACTCTCGCTTTCGATGAATGGCGTGGTGTATATTATGTATTGGGGAATTAATGGTGATTATAACCTGATTATTCTTCCTTATCACGAAGCATGATTAATTATCTAGAATAAAGTGCTAGCTAGCTCTACAAGGACCATAACCATTATTATGTATTGCGCATTCCTTAATCTTGGGTGAAGTGTTCTTTGCTTTGCTTTGCAGAGAGAGAGAGAGAGAGAGAGAGAGAGAGAGAGAGGGAGGGAGGGAGAGGGCATGAGGAAGCTGAGCCAGAATTGCCTTTACGATTCTCCAATCACATAAAACTAAGAATATAATGTTTTCACGTACCCATGATTCTCCTCCCAATAGTTTAATCTGCAACACACTTCCCCTCATAAATAGTCATCCATGTCCTAATCTTGGCCCTTAATTTTAAATTTACAAAGCACGCTTCTAACATTAACATCTAGGCAATGTCTCCCTCATCGAGCTAGACGACAAACCCAGCTCTCCAATGGATCCATCTCAAAAGGTCAAGCTAGCTAGCTCCATGGTTTTGTAAATATATACAGCTCCATGGTTTTGTAAATATATACAAGACAGCAATGCAGAAAAACTTGGAGTAAAGTTGAGGTTATTTTGAACCCCATTTTGTTTTTGTGCAAGTAGCTAGCCGTTTGAACCCTAAGAACAGCAAGCAGATTATATATATATATCTGTCAGGAACTAGAAAAATTGATCTGTCTCAGGAATTGAAATGGGTTTTTTGTCCCCTGCCTTCTTCACCCAGATTAAAAATATGGGTTTTATAGATCCCTAGAAAATGGTTTAAGATGTAGCTAGGGTTGTGGCAGAGTCATCTCTATTCTTTAATTTTTCCCTAATATAATGAATCAAAACCAGCTAGCTAGCTAAGTTTATAATAGTGTAAATCCCCCCACCAATGTCTCCCAAATTTGCAGCCATGCCAAAGCGATTGAGCTGGCTCATGTAATGTCTGCCCTTGATTAATGCAACACTGTCGGTCTGTCATAGACCAAAGACCTCCTATGCCCTTCTGTAATTCTCTTCTGCATTATATGATTGGCAATGGCTACTCTTTCTTTATGCTCTATATATCATCCATATCTCACTGTTTTGCCCTATCTTTACCTACCATTTGATTACTGGGATGGCTTAGAAGTCTCTATTAGTTGTATTGGAAATATGACAGATATTTAGCAAAACCATTTTTAATAGAGCATGATGAGTGATGAATGTCTCCTCCTACTGAACATAAATCTTTCACTGTGACGGTGAAACAATGTGACAGTGTTGATGTGGTGTAATAGGCAATCAATAATTAACATAGCTGACACATTGTTTAACTATTACGTGGTTGTTTTATGATCACTCGTTAAAGTCATCATATTACAAGAGTACAAACCAATCGATCCCAAAAAAATGAAACCAAAACTGGTTGATTGAACTCTCAAACCAATTGTTTAGAACATAGCAAAAACACGTTTACTTAACTCAAAAGAGAGTGGCATGAAGTAAAATCACAACACCACCAAAAAATGGGCATTGAAAACAATAAATGGTGTAGTACAGCTTAGGTACAGGGAAGGGCAGCTCATAAATATATGTAGAAATGACAACAACTTAATACTTTTCGAATGCCATGTTATGTGTCGATATTGGGGGATATTGGTACAGATGAGGACCAAAATGTATCTGTCAAACCAAAATCGTGAAAGAAGCTAGGTCATGGTAATAGCTTTGCATCTGCATCATCTTAGTAATAGTAGCCACACCTAAAACATTGTTGAGGAGGAGGCAGGAGTAGTACCAGTAGTCCAGTACCACCCTATAGGTTAAGGTCCTTAAGGACCATCGAGGAGGATTAGCCCAAACAAGACCCAGACATCTCTGTCTCTATCTTTCTCTCTCTTTCTTTGTGTGCTTGAGTGTTTAGAGGAGGAGCACAATCACATGGGAATACCAATCATGGAGGAGAAGAGAGTGAGACAATAGCAGAGAGGATCTGGTGGGATCCAAATAAATGCACCACCACCCCCCACACTCATTTTTGTTAATCCAAAAGAGCCTTTCTTGCTAGAAATTTAAGAAAGGAATGACACCTTGGAACTTTGTTGCTCATCTCAGAGACAATGCCACCTGTGTGATTGCCTCTTTGCTTCTGTTCAAGATTCTGATGGAGAAGAAGAGCAAAAGTTCAGGACCCCTGTAAACTTGAAGAGTGCCATGTGGTTATCTGTATAGTCAAACACGTTTTGTGAATAAGATGGTGGTCATACCAATTAAGCATAATTAACTTGTGAATCATGCTCAAGATATCTGCCTGTAATTTTATTAGAAATAGAGATTTGACTTGTCCAAAAATGAAGGAAAAAAAAAGCCCTTGTGCAGCTTCTAGAAAAAAAAAAAAAATGAAAGAGAGACAGAAAATATACTAAGAATCTTTAGCCAGATATGCATAAGAATGATTTCTGGGCAAGTTTTCTTCCAGGTCATACAGTACCATAAAGATGGAATTCATTATGATTCTAAGAAGTGGGTTGCAATCCAATATTGCATCGATCCGTACTATACAAGAAATATACATAAAGCCAAAAAGATGGTAATTCCAGTTGCAAGCATTCTTCTTGCTGGTTTAAAGTGTCATACAAGGTTCCAGCTTTCAATTAAAGTTCAAAGCTTCATCTGTCAAAATGCATACCAACTTAAGACGCTTACAGTTGGTCTCGATGACAATTAAACTGTCTGAAAAGAATAATCAGTCTGAAAATTCAACTGGATTATTCTGTTGCATTCTCTGAAATCTTCTCAACTACGAAAAACAATCAATGAAAATCCACCTTCAGAATTCCACTGGATTGTCCAAAAGAATGTCAGGGACGAATGTACAAGTGAACAAACAAAATTTTAGCTGAATCATTTGATTTGCCAAAGCAATGAAATTTTGCTGATGCAGTTCAATGAATTTGTCAGATCATATGCTCAAGATCCTCAAATAGTTGCATCAAATTGAACAAAATACTGAGTAGGCCTGATACTAGTATTGCAATCCTCCAATCTTGCCAAAAAGTAAATAAAAGGCTTGTTACAGTTGGTGATTAACACCGTTCAAAGCTCTCTACTTAGTTTCCAGAGGATTGACAAAACTGATATATATTTCTCATAGAACAATTCTGCAGCAGAAACCGTAAAAACTGTAATTCCGGGCTGCGTAAATCAAAACTTGAAGCCACGCAACAGAAACAAGTGATATGTATACAGCTTGAGATGGAGGAATGAAAAGACATTCTGAGGTAATTCAAGCCAAACGGAACATGCACAACAAGTTATGTTTTCATTTGTCTATGTGGGCTCAGTAGCCATCTATTATCATCAGATTTGTTACCTTTAAGTTACCCATACCATCCGCACATGTTTATTCAATACTCTGCTCACTGGTTCAAATGAATATTTAACATAATCACCAAAGCATAAAGCAGCAGATGCGAGGGAGGGACCAAATGAGCAATGCAACAGTACCAAGCAGATAAGTTCAAAAGGAAACATATAACGAATAGGCAGCAGGGAATTCGGTGGTCAAACAGGAGATGATATCTTCTTACTACAGACACTCGGAAAGTTAGCAATTTGGTTACTGATTATCAAAAATTTTATGGACAATTTGAGAGCAAATTACATATTCTTGCTGATCATAGTAAGATGCCAACCTGTATGCTATCAAGTGAGCCACCATGCAATGAAACAAAAACATACTTTCACTAATGCAGTTATGGTCAATTGATTATACATCTCCCAACGAGAATGTTTAGGAGTCTACAAAGTGGTCAAGCAAGCATCATAGAGGCATGTGTGCAGATGTGCATGCATATAAACTTTAGATTATATTCATTGCATCTATTGCAGAAGTTACATGTAAAAGTCATCAAGTTACAAATTTCAGAGGCACCTATGAGTATGTTGCATCACAAGTAGACTTATAAGCAAGTAGAGGTTGTTGAGTCTTCATCTCAAAATCATGATTGAAGTTTTGACTAAGTCATAAAATTGAAAATAACCTAAAATATCCTTAAGTTCTTCATACTATACATTTGACTTCAGAATAATCAGCACAACAATTTTCTCCAGCTAAGGTTTCTTGCTACTTCACTTCATTTTAGAAATTTCTTGTATTGACTGAATCAAGATATTGCCCTTGTATACAATTACAATATCCAGACTAAACAAGAAAGGCACCAAAAGAAAAGGAAAGACAATATGAAATGCAACTGTGTTCACAAGATAGAAATTTCTAACAGATTGAGACTAATAACAGAAATCAGCAAGTCAAATCAGTTGTACATGAATGAGCTGAAGCAGAGGTTTGAAATAAAACCTTTCAAGCATCCACATCTCAGGTCATCCCGTGTCAGCCACAAGATTCTTGTCTTATACCCTTCAGCAAAACAGGCATCTACGGCTCACAGGTGGCCTGAAATGGAAGAATGCAGAAACCAAATGTAATACAGCATCATAAGCCGTCCTGTAACCAAGAGAAAGCTGGCCAGCCCCAACATCAACTTTGGAGACTTGGAAGTAAGGGGACAATCCTCCTACTTAGGCCCTGGAAAACGCAGGGGAATCATCAATACTTGTCCACAAATGAAATGGTATACTTCCAAGTGATAGGGTGACAATCAAGTCATGTACACATATAACTATGATATATCTCATGATCAGGACATCTAAGAGAAAGCTGCAAGCTTTACAAACAAAAAAGAGAACCAAAAATAAAATAAACATATGCAAATCAAACTTACAAGTTGATTACTTGCAGGAAAACATCCATAACATCTCAAATAGTTACATACATAGGCAACTTCCTATATAAACATATGATGAACCTCATAATCATGATATTGCTATTAGTACAACCCCAGAGAGACAAACAGAAGAATATGATTGATACAGAAAGATGTCTAAGATGCGTACTTAGAAAAGTTTGTACTACATTGAGTTTGAACTTTGAACTGAACCACTATGTGTTTTACTAAATACAAAAGGATGTGAAAACAACTCATCTTGTTTCTTACAGTGCAGCCAGGTCATTATGAAAATCTTTCATCAGATTCTACAGCTAGAAGGAAAAATGAATCACAACACATAATTCCCGTTTTCCTGTCATCTAATTTGAATGTTGTTATCTGCAGAAATTAAGTTTCTAAGCTCCATTAAATGTTCATCATTTGATATATGAAGCGAAAGACGAAGATTTGTCACCAATTCTTCTTGCTCCCAGCTTAAAGGTCCTGATGCATGCAATGCCTCTATCGTGCAACGGTAGGCTTGCAGCTCTAACCTATGGATCTCAGCAGCCAATTCTTTCTTTGTGGGAAGGACACAGTTTCCTTCCTCATATCCCAACTGACAAACAGATTCAGCATCACAAAACTGGTCTTCAAAATCTCCAGTAGATCCAGAAGAAACATGATGAGGTGACTTATAGGGATCATTGCTACCGATGCTACAACTACCTACTGAGCACGTAACAGTATCGACATCTTCCGACTTTAAGTTAACAGCAAATAAACACCCAACATTACCACTTGGTTTCCTCTTTTCTAAATCAACCTCAGACAATACAGTTGATCTGTTGTTAAGAGAAGCACGTATTTCTTTTCCACCCAGTATCTGACTTGGCAAAGCAACATCTACCTGTTCAGCTAATCTAGATAAGTTGCTAGCAATGACTCTGTGACACCTGCCTTCTTTCTCAACTACTCGAAACTTCTCAGTAGCTCCACCATGTGCTTCATCTTGAGAATACAAGTAGGATGATCCTCTCTTCAGATTCTGAGAGGATGCAGTGTGGGATTTCTGGAATTTGACTTTCTGAGCTTCAAGGCATGATTTTTGGCTGTACTTTAGAGTTGAAATTGCACCGTGCTTTCCATTCTCATATTGGCTTGAACCCTGAGTGCCAGAAAGTTAAGAAGAAATTAGCACGTGAAAGCAACATAGATAACAGCTTGTGAAAGCTGTATTATATAGCCGTTATAACAGACTAAATTTCAACTTCAAACATTCAAAGTGAAACACCTAAATATGGAATTCAAAGAAAGAATAAATATTGGATGAAACATAGCTATCACAGGAAGATCCTCAACACTTGAATGAATTTTGCTCTTAAAACTGCAAAAGATTCAGATGATATTACCTTTCCAACCACAACCCATTTGTCATCTTGCCAGAACTGTCTGACTCGAACTTCCAGTTTCCCAACTTTATATTCCCGGCAGGATCCAACTATCCTGACCAAAAAGTACTTGCTTCCTAAAACATCAGAAATGGTGGCCATTTTCCATGAAAAATTGTTGAATACCTCAACAACATCACCAGGAACCCAATTCTCTGTAACTTCCAGTGGAGGAGGGCAAGGCCTAATTGCAGTTCTGTGTACCCTCTCCACAATGGTCTCATCATTAGCAGCCTCTACTCCATCATATCTAACAGTATACTTGTGGCCGTCACGGCAGATGATCTTGGCACAGCACCAAGATCCTGAAGGCACCTCCTTTTTCCTCAGGACTTCCACATTGCTCCCTTTTTTGAATCTCATGATGCTATTATACAACCGCCCCAATTCTCGATCACAAAACCTGCTTCTGAACAAGAGAACAAACTTAAGACACAAGGCAAAAATCACAATACAAGATTCTCAGTTTTGAAATGAGATGATAATAGTCTTAAAATCCCACAAGGAACAGTACAGAGGATCCAAGGTGATCAAATGATTAATATAACGATAAAAAGGAACATCGCATTTTGGGGAATATTATCAAACAAATAAGATCTCTAACGTCTATGTCTTAGCTGGGAATCATTTAAAGTTCCAATTTTTATCCACAGAAAAGGATATAAAATCTAAAAACTTGAAGCATTCCATTACTAAAATCAGAGAAAAAAAGAAAAAGGATCAAAAATCTAAATCAAGCTGCCAAAACATATGCTCTGCTTGGCTGCTGACAAAATGCAAGAAGATAAAAAGCACCATACTTACAATTCCTAAGTTTCACATTGATTATGACCTCAAAAAACTCAAATTAGCACTCAACTGAGCTTAAGACAACTCCATGGTTTAGTCTCATCGACCCAATTTCATCTACCAAACAAGCAAAACAAACCAAGACCCAATTTTTTTATTCTTGTTTGCACCGTTTTCACAGCAAATAAGGAGTTGGGTCAGAGAAAACAGATTGACCCAAGAAGAAAAATCATAGCTTTTCTGCAAATTTGTAATCTTCATGAAGAAGAAGAATTGAAGTGAATAATTAAGATGGAAAGATTGAAAGCACAGATATTGATCATGTATTGTAAATGCAGAAAGAGATAAAAAGAAACGTAAAACAGAGAGTTTAACTGACCTTAATGTCAATTCAGAGAGAGATTGGCTATCAGAAAAAAAGTTTGAAGTCTGTGATGATGATTCTTCTTCTTCTTCTTGTGTTTGTTTTAGTTTTTTGATATTAATTATTAATTTTTGTGAGTATTTAAAAGGTCCAAATATTTAGCTTAATAAGCAACGAATATGGCATGGTGTCCATGCCAAGTTGCCATCTACCCAAGAATAGCTTGGTGAGGTGGGCCTTAACTGTAACATCTTATGGTAAATTATGGATGTGCACTATCGCATATACCCTTTTTCTTTCTTCTCTCTCTCTTTTTTTTCCCTACAAAAAAGAAATTTTTTTCCATTGTGTAGTTTGTGGTTTTTCATCTTGATAATGCAAGTAAAAAAGGAAGCCGTGCGTTAAGCACGAAGCGAACTATTCTCTTACTTCTACTTAGGGCTGTCAATGGGTCGTGTCGGGTTGGGTTCGTGTCGGGTCAAGGTATTTGTCGTGTCGCAAGATATAAACCCAAACTCAACCCATTTAATAATCGTGTCAAAAATTTAAACTCAAACCCAACCTGTTTATTAAACGGGTTACCCGTTTTCAACCCGCTTAACCCATTTAATAAATAAGTCGTGTCTTGTTAGACAAAATGACCAATTTAAGCTTTAACAATTGGACCCATTTAACTTAAAAAATGCATAAATTAATTAAATTCACTAAAAACTCCACAAAACGAAGAATATAAATAATTATATATAATTCATAAATAATTAAATCCAATAATTAAAAAGCGAAATATTTCAAATTGTCTAATATTATGATCAAATACTCCGAACGTGCAAAATTTCAAGAAAAAACATAGCACAATCGGGTTAGACGGGTTCACTTCGTGTTGGCAGGTTGACCCGTGGCCGACCCATTTATTAAATGGGTCATGGCGGGTTGACCCACCGCCGACCCGCTTTTTAATCGTGCGGGTTCAACCCGCTTTATTTCGTGCGGGTTTCGAGTCGTGTTATCGGGTCGTGTCAGAATTGACAGCCCTACTTCTACTAAAGATAATGCAAATAAAAGTAAATAAGGTAAATTCTCTTACTTCTACTAAAGATAATGCAAATAAAAGTAAATAAGGTAAATATTTTGGGCATGAGGTATCAATTTTCACAACCCAATTTTTTTTTCTTTTTTGTATATATTTGCATATTCACGAGCTAAGAGCATCTTTAGTAATGCTAGTCATTTTTGAGTTAAATTTTAGTTAAAGTAGCTAAAAAGTCACTTTGGCTAGTAGTCACTTTAAAAATACGTCTGTATCAATACTCTTATTTTAGTTAATTTTTAATTTATATTATTTTTTAAAGGAATATTAAATAGTTTAAATATATTTATAAATTACATAAAGTAACGCAAAAAGAATATTTTAAATTATAGAGAGCCTTATCTCACTTTCTATATTTAGGAGCGAGATATAATAGAGAGCCACTTAGGAGTATGGTACAGCTGTTAAAATAAATAAAAAACTAAATATGCTCTCTAAAATAATTAAGGAGTCAAAATAGAGAGTCTGCTAAAAATGCTCTAATTGGTATTGGATTGTCACGTTGTGTACTCTTGTGCAATTGCATTGTCTTGTATGGCAAGTTGAGATGGGGGGATTAATAATGAGTAATCTAGAAGTAGTTTGAGGTTTGAGGTTCGATTGTTTATGTCTCATGGTATTCACCAAAAACCAGGAAAAAAAAAAAAGACGGTAATTTTGTTTGGAATATTTTTCATAAAAAAGGTTCATGCTTGGGGGAGGTGGAGCCAGAACGATCTGTTACCCTACTTAAAAAGAAGATGATAAGGTAGTGAGGCAGTGTAATAAGTTGGTCATGCATGCTTCCCTTTCTTTCAAATGAAATCTATTCAAAGTTTCAAATGAGTGAACCATATTGTTTGGGTAGTTTTACTTAAAAAAGATAAAGAAGGAAAAAAAAAAGGAATTCCAAGCACTAGTCTTACAACCCAACTGTTAGCCCTAACGTCTATATACTAGACACTGCTATTTCCTTTGCTCTTCAATCTCAATGTTCAATATTTGAACATAAAATACTCAATTAGATGATTATTGTCGTTAGTTTCTCTTAGAGAAGATATTTTTTTGTGAAAAGGAATTATTACTTAATATCGTGATTCCTACAAATTAAAAAGTTTGAACTCTGCTATCGGTCTTTTTTCTTTGAGATTCAATACATATGATGTAAATACGTTTCCATAATCTTAATATTTCTGAGAAGAACTTTGAAATGATAAAGAAGTACTCATAATAATATTATCGATCTCAAAATTTAATTCTCTTTGTTAAAATACTTGATTATCCTCCTAAATACTCAGGATGTGTCAGGGATATTTTCAACCTTGCGGCGAATTTTGAAGACATCTCCTTATTTCCTATTCCTCGAATTTTGTGGCGGATGCTATTGCAAACCAAGGTCATGCTTTGAAGACCCCCTACTACTTGGAAGGAAAAGCTTCCTCTTTTGAATCTTTCAGCTTTTAATTTTGACAAGTTTAAGTCTGCTTGTATTAGAAATTTTGTTCATAGCGTTCTTTATTCTCCTCAAAAAAAAAAAAAAAAAAAAATCTCAGGATACGTGTCAACTCATTTTTGACCACACCCTCACCCTTCAAGGTCAAAAAAGAGTTGCGTTTGGTCCTTAATTATTCATCAAATTCATTTCAATCTCTTCAAATTAATTTTGCTTCTAATAGTTGGGAATTACATAATATAGTTTCCTAATATATTGGAATTCTTTGTCAAGGCTGGAAAATATTTGTTTGGACACGTGAGTTTTCACTGTTTTTGTATTCTGAAGACCAGTTTAGCAAAGACCTTCTAACCTCCTAAATATGGAGCCATGGTCAAGTTGTCACTTTGAATTGTAGTAAATGGCTAGCCCCAGCAAGATGCAGATATGAATATTTTGACTCATGAATTCTGAACATGTCAACACGCACATTGCAATAAAAAACGAGAGAGAGAGAGAGAGAGAGAGAGAGAGAGAGAGAGAGAGTGAGAGTTAAACTTGTGATCGATGTTTGCCTAATTATCTTTCATCAAATTAAGTAGATAGCTAGTTGTCATCTTAATCATGGATAACAAATAAACCTTTTCCCGATCCCTATCGCCAGAACCACATCTTCTTGGGCAATATATATGTAAGAGATATTAGGATAGCCACCATGAAAAAGGCCACACCCCTTATATTAAAGTTTTGGATTATATTAGTATATATTTCAAAATGAGATATGATTCTGGTGTAAAGTGTCTTATGTGATCAATTATTCATATTGTTTTCGATGACATGAAACGTAGGTATATACGTATATGATATGCATATATTAAGATGTTATCTTCATAATCACGTTATTTTGTAAAGCAACTTTATAATGTTAGTTGGCTAGCTTCATTTTGATCTCTCTCTCTCTCTCTCTCTCTCTATATATATATATATATATATATATATATATATATATATATATATATATATACGGGAAGGATCTGAAGCGGACGTCCGCACTTTCGCTAAAGTGCGGACGTCGACGCAGCAGGAGCTTTCAGGCGGCGACGGCGGCGGGGCTGGCCAGATGGAGGCCGGAGGCGTCCCAGACCTCTTCTGGGCAGAAATCGAGGTCGGAGGAGGTCGAGGTTGCAGGTTTCTGGGCTTCCATAGTTTCCGGAGAGCTCGCTGCACACCGCCGAGTTTCCGATCACCTTCGCCTTCGCTGCTTGATCGAGGCTGTTTGGGATGTCCAGAGGGTGCGTCCGGCACCCGCAGCGCATCGATCGCCGCCTTCCCGACGCCGGAGGAGGGACGTCCGCACTTTTTCTGGGTTGCAAACGTCCTCTTTAGAACCTTCTCGTATATATATATATATATATATATATATATATATATATATATATATATACATACGGAGCCGTTCGAGAGCGGACGTCCGCAACAGAGAAAAAGTACGGACGTCGCTCCTCCGGCCTCAATCGAGTGTCGACGGCGCGGTGCGGCTTGCCGAATGGACACCGGGGGTCTGCGAAGTCGGTCTGCAGTCGGGTGGAGTCGCCGGCGACCGTTCTGCAGCGCTGCACAGAACCTGCAGTTGCAGGTGAGGTGGCTGCCCAGAAACCGGCAACCCCGACCTCCTCTGACCTCGATCGCTGCCCAGAAGAGGTCTGGGACGCCTTCGGCCTCCCTCCGGCCAGCCCTGCGCCGCCTGGAACCGCCTGCTGCGTCGACGTCCGTCTGTGATCGGGCCTATATATATATATATATATATATATATATATATATATATATGTGAAGCATGCATATAGCTACCCAGGAAGAATAATGAGAAACCGTAAAGTACGTTAGCATGCAACAACTCCAACTCGATCATGGATAACAACTCCAACTCCAACTCCAACCCGATCTGTCTTATCTATCTTGCCTGCTAATCAATCACTCATCATGTATAACCGATTATAGCCACATGCATGTAAAGCTAGTTTATGTTAACGTAGAAGATGTGTGTAGTCTTGGATTAATACGTTCGTTTCCTCTCATATGCGTGTACGTATATACTAATTAATATGTATGTAAATGTATAGCATCCCTTGACCCTTGTTGGATCATTGGCTTCTTGCTTTAATAAAAGTTGAAAATGTCTCTGTGATATACATATTCATGTGTTGCTTGGAAGCAAAAAGACACCAGCATCTCGATTTTGAAAGCTGTTGTTGAAACAACATTGCTATCTAAAGATGTCATCTTTCTATTGTCGTTTTGATTATCTTTGTTTGGGGATGATGATAAAAAGGACCGCCTAATTCGATTCTGTTTTGCATGATACTCCATAGCCAGCAAGCATTTCTTGCTATTGCCTCAAGGGAAAAAGATCAAAGAAGAAAACAAACGAATTAATTAAACAAGATGGCATGGTGCACGCATGTATTTGTTGCTTCTGGAGGTACGGAATCACTGGAATGTGTTTGGTTGATGGATTATAGGAGATACTTGGGCACATCCCAACCTGTTTATTTATGAAATTTGTTTTGAGAAATGGGAATTAGATTCCAGTAATAATATCAACGACTTCACTCGGTCAAGTTAGAAAAATTCGAAAATCCCTCATAATATATCTCGATGCTCAAATCAAATTAGCAGAAACTAAAACTAAAGAAGTCGAAAAGCAAAAATCCAGACTAAAAAACAAATAGTAAAAGCAAAGAAAATAAAGTGCCGTTCTACATAGCCCCAAGCAAAGCAATTGTCATAAAGTATTGACGCCTAAGACCTTAATGGTGTACATTACAACAAACATCACAGCAATAGCTTCCACAGGGCTAATGTAGGATAACAAACCTAGTCTTCCTGGGGAAGAGTCTCCTCCTCCACAACAGCTACCTCTAGAGTTAGTGCAGGCTTGGGCTTGTTCCGACAACCACGAGCACGACCCTTCTTCTTGGGCACCTTCCCAGCAATAATAACAGAAACCTCCACCAAACCTTTACCAAATGTCCGGGACACCCATAGGTTCAATTGCAAATTTCAACCGCTTCCCAACCTCGGCCCAATCATCCTCACGCAGTTTGCGCACACCCAAAATCCTAGCTTGGGGCCCTCCACTAGAAGAAAGCCCAAAATCATTGAGCCCATCAGCCTGCCCAGCAGAATAGCCTGACCCATTGCAATGGGTTGGTTGTATATTATGACAAAAATATAAATGGTATGTAACGATCGTCCTTTTCTACGAATGAATTTATCTCTTCTAAAAATGTTTAAAAAAAAAAAATCTCTCTTCTAATGAACAATGCTTCCTAATGACCAAATTACATTGACTATTTAAACAAGGTACATGCCCAGATTGTTGAACTGAAACAAAATAGTATTAAAAAGAAAAAAAAGTGAGAATGGTCCAAGATTGTCTGGGCACCCATTACAATATGCTCCCATGGTGGCTTGCACCAGTTCGGCAGTTCCTACAATTTATGTACGTTCCTATGCCGAATGGGAATACTGCGATCAATGGTAGTGAGGACGAGGTTGTTGGGCTGAAGGATAAAATCAAAACCAAGAGTAGTGAAAAAGATAAAGAAGATCATAGAAGGGCATGGTGTTGTGAATGGAGAGGAGTGTGTGGATTTTCAAGCTTCAAGGTTAAGTGGTAGAAGCATGGCATTGATGTGGAGAATGGTGGTGCGACAAAGAGGTTCAAGGCGGTGGATGTAGTTAATGAGGAAACAAGACAAACCACCATGCGAGAGATTATTCATGGTGCTTTTGGAAACATGCAAAAATTCCTTAAAGTTTGGGTCAAAATTCCTAAGCCAAAAGCTCCCTCAAGTTCCTAGCTAGCCAAGTGAATTATAATTCATCATACATTTGATTATGAACCATTTGATGAGTATCATTAACCATTATTATTGCAAAGTTTAGGCGACAAAATTTTATATATACTTGCTTCGTGAACATTTAATGTCATTGGCAAACTCATGTTTCTTAAGATGTGAAAAAAAACACTCAATCTATTTTAGAACGATAAAAGTCGAAGAATATGGAATATACAAGCTTGATGAAGCAAAAGTACTAAATGGGATGAACTCATTTGGCCAAAATGTAAAATGTACATTTTAATGCTTGTTGTAAACCGTTTTTGATCGTTCCTAATTGTCCATGGTGAAGTATTTGTAAGATTGGTTGGTTGTATGATTTGTCCAAGGATTATTATTAAGATGAAATCTTTCCTGATTCTAGTAGCTTTGAGAATGAGTATAGTATATTTTTATAAGTAAACAGTCATGAGTTCGATTTATGGACTAGATGTCGTGACACTTACACTTTAAAAGACAATTTTTTTTTTAACACAATGAAGGAGTGTTTATGGATAATTTTTAAATATAATTAAAAAATATAAATGGTATGTAACAATTCTCCCCATCGATGAGTTTCTCTCTTCTAAAAATGTTCAAAAAAAAAAAAAAAAAATCTCTCTTCTAAAGTTGGGAGACAATTTTTTTTTCACACAATGAAGGAGTACTTATGGATAATCTATAAATATAATTAAAAAAATATAAATGGTATGTAACGAGCCTCCTTTTCTATCAATAAATTTCTCTCTTCTAAAAATGTTCAGAAAAAAAAAACAATATCTCTTCTAAAGTTTGGAGACAAAATTTTTTCACACACCCGTTTATGGATAACTTATAAATATTAATTAAAAAAATCTGATAATGTAATGATCCTCCTTTTCTATCAATGATTTCTCTCTTCTAAAAATGTTAAAAAAAAAAAAAAATTCTCTTCTAAAGTTGGGCGACAATTTTTTTTCACATAACGAATGAGCGTTTATAGATAATTTATGAATATAATAAAAAATATAAATGGTATGTAACGATCCTCCTTTTATATCAATGAATTTCTCTCTTCCAAAATATTCAAAAAAAAAAATCTCTCTTCTAAAGTTGGGAGACAATTTTTTCACAAGATGAAAGAGTATTTATGGATAACTTATAAATACAATTAAAAGATCTAAATGGTATGTAATGACCCTTCTTTTTTATCAATGAATTTATCTTTTCTAAAAATGTTCAAAAAAAAAATCACTCTTCTAAATTTGGGAGACAATTTTTTTTAAGCAGCAAAATTCCATGATGCAGTCCTTCGATCCAGTAGGCGATCATGTTGAAACACTTGTTAAAAGGGTGGGCCTTGAGAAAGGCGTCAATCTCTACATTTCGGAAGCCAAGGGAGCTGCTTCAGCCAAGATGCAAGCGAGATCGAACCCCGGAGGGTTACTCCAGAGCCTTGCAAGGGTGATGGAGGTCCCCTTCGATTCTTCCCGCATGGTTTATTTTCCTTCCTTGTGTAATTTTGTAGTTGGCTGCATTTTGTTTAGTGGGCGCCTTCTTTGAAAAATCAGTAGCAATTCAATTTCTGTGTTTTCTTACTGATTTGGATTTTGAACTGCTGATCTATGTTTGCTTCATTATGTATTTTCAGCCTAAATGCATCACTCAACTCTAGCTTTGTATATCTGTATCTGATTTCATATGATCTGTGCTTTTTGGACTTTTCAGATTGGTTAGATCATGCCTTTTAGTTCCTTCACTCTCATCAACTTAGTTGATGAGTTTTGAGAATTTTGAGATGTTGATGTTAGTTGCTTGTTCCCATTAACTTTGAACGATTGAATCTTCTTAGAAATGATTAAAGAGTTAGTGAGTCTCCTGATTGATCTGGTTAGCTTTACTGGAGATGATATAGTTGGTTACTTTTACTATTATCAGGGAATGTGCGACTCCGATTTCGTGTATCTTGACTTGATTGTACTTTTCATTGGGCAAGTGAATCAAATCTGTAATTGCTATGTGTGTGTTTATGTGGTCTGCAGTTTTAGATGTCTGATTACTTATCATTCAGTTAATTTAGAGTTTGGTATATTTTGGTCTTGAGTTTTAATAATGGAATCTTGTGTTATGGTTCAATTGTGAAGATTCTTTGTGTTGTGGTTTAATTCCTAATCTCAAGGGACATTTAAGTTTTCATTTATAGGGTGCCTTTCATTTTGGATTTAGAAAAATGCTCACAAAAGAATGCATATATGAAGGACCGTAATTCGGTTAAGTAATGATTCTCATATTCTTGTAGTCTGAGGAATGGGTTGCTGAAACTAAGAGAAGGGATGTGCATGTGTAAGAAGAAAGCTGAAAGATTGGCAAGGGAGAAGGAAGCTGAAAGGATGGCTGAATGATCGGTTACCCTACTCAAAAGAAGATGATGAGGTAGGTAGCAAGGCAGTCTAATAAGGTTTTTTTATTTATTTTTTATTTATTATTATTATTATTATTATTTTTTCGGCGTAGATGGGATTCCAAAAAGACCCAAAGGAGGCAGTGTAATAAGTTGGTAATGCATGTTTCCCTTCTTTCAAATATTGAAATTTATTCGAAGTTTCAAATGAGTGAGAGTACCTTCTTTCAAATATTGAAATCTATTCAAAGTTTCAAATGAGTGAGCGTATTGGCATTTGTGCAAGACTGCAGCTCTGCAAGTTATGTGTAATGTACTGAACAGTGCATTGCTTTTATGTTTTCAATGTTGTCTCTTGTTCAATTGTGACATTGCGACATTGTTCCTTGATTCATTGTGATTGTGTAGGGTGTAGTTCTAGGGCTGGATTCGGTTGAATACCGAGCATAATTCTCTTCTAAAAATGTTCAAAAAAAAAATGTTCAAAAAAAAAAAATTCTCTTCTAAAGTTGGGCGACAATTTTTTTCACATAACGAATGAGCGTTTATAGATAATTTATGAATATAATAAAAAATATAAATGGTATGTAACGATCCTCCTTTTATATCAATGAATTTCTCTCTTCCAAAAATATTCAAAAAAAAAAAAATCACTCTTCTAAAGTTGGGAGACAATTTTTTCACAAGATGAAAGAGTATTTATGGATAACTTATAAATATAATTAAAAGATCCAAATGGTATGTAACAAAAATGAATTTATCTCTTCTAAAAATGTTCAAAAAAAAAAAATCACTCTTCTAAATTTGGGAGACAATTTTTTTTTTTTTTCACAAAATGAATGAGTATTTATGGATAATTTAGGCGAGCGGATTTAAAACATATAAAATGGTATGTAACGATCCTCCTTTTCTATCAATGAATTTCTTTTTTCTAAAAATGTTCAAAAAAAAAAAAAAGAATAATCTCTCTTCTGATGTTGTGACTTGTGAGACAATTTTTTTTTCACACAATAAATGAGTGTTTATGGATAATTTACAAATATAATTAAAAAATACAAATGTCATGTAAGACATCTTAGCAGAATCGCTGCAAAGTCTGAAAAACTCCAACAACGCCTCTTTCACTAGTGCAACAGATGTTATCAAGAGCTAAGTTTGATGTTTTTGGTTGTTCGAAGAAATCCATATACATGTAATACATCGTACGAAGTGTAGGTTGCTTTTCTTCTTCTTTGGATTCGATAATACGATGAATTATCCAACGGATGACTTCTCTTCTTTTTTCTTTTGGTTTTGAGAGTTTAACACGTTCACCACAAACACAATTGGACTTGCCTCGTGAAATCAAACTGAAGTTCGCATCGTCAAATTTTCTCTTGAGGACTTCAGATTCTCCACAATTTCAGAGACAGAGAGGTCTTCGACCTCGTGATCAATAATCGTTATCTTCAAGTCTACGGGAGAATGTTGGGGCGGTCTCATCTATCAGCCTAGTATGTAGTGCGTTGTGTAGGTATATTTATTTGAGGACGTTTCTCTCTAGATTGGTTTGCGTTCATTAAAACAAGAAGTCGTTATATGTTGAACCTTGTGAGTTAAACCCTAAAAAATTGTAAGTTTTGATTGCCGAGAGAAGTTGAGAATTGAGGTGCGGGGAGACTCTTTATATAGAGTCTAATTAAGGGTCTTTCTAAATGTACCTAGCAAATTTCTTAATAGACCCAGCAATTATTATTTGTTAATTATTTCTTGCTAGCTTCCCCATATTACTCTCATCTTTATATCCATCAAATCTCATTTTTATATCCATCAAATCTCATTTTTGTACCCAACAAATCTGGAAAAAACCTATCTGCCAAACATCAGTTTAGCATGAATCTCATAATTATGGTATAGCCAGGGCAATTGGTTGGGTGAATTTACGATTAATTATAGTGATTCTTTCTTTGATCTAACGTACGTTTTTAGTTGGGTGACTAAGAATATCTAAAAAATAAAAAAAATCGACGCTTAGAAGCAAACGTTTGTTGAAATTAATTTATAGAGTAGTTGTGTTGCTGAGTTTGCATGCTAATAATGATTTTCTTTTGGTTGATCAAAACCTTTGCTATTCATCCTCCACAACAGATGAATTCTGGACGGTTCTTTAAACATAAAAGCAATACTGAAGGGTCCATAATCACATGAATTTTTCATGAATCCGTTGAATTTGTGAGTCATATTTCAATTTGTTGAATACTAGATCAAAATGAAGTTGACCCAGAGGCTTGGTGGGATTGGATTCGCAAAGATTGAAGTTTGGATTTTTGTTACTGGGTAGTGAAGACATGAGTATTTTGGGGAAGTTAATTAATATATTTAAAATAAACTAATTGCTGGGTGTATTAAGAAATTTGCTGGGTACATTTAGATTGACCCCTAATTAATTATGAACTGAGATAGGAATCTATTTTTATAATAAGTTGGTGACAACTCTTTCGAGCCACGAGGAAAGAACAGTGAGTTGAAAGAGTGTAATTATCTTTATTCAAGGAGGCCTCCGATATTCTTGGAGCGATCTCGGAGTACGAAACCTAGGTTTCGTGTTGCTGGCGACGGTGTAGCTTCGCTCCCCAGACCAGGCAAGGCTGCGGCGCGCTCTCGGGTGCGACGACGGTGTGGCGGTGGTGCGGACTTTGGTCTGGATCGTGGTGGGTTCGGCGGTGGCGGATTAGCTTCTGGGTTGGTATAGATCCGAATCTGCAGTCGATCGTGGTGGGTCCGGTGTAGGGCTGCAGTCTAGGCATAGCACCGTGACGGAGAATTCCTGAGTGGGAGAAAGGCGGCAGTGACGCTTCCAGAGCGGGAGTCGATCGGCGAGACAGGTCGGGATACCGGCTTCCAGTGGGTATTGCAGGGGATCGGATCCTCTCCGACTGGGTCTGATTGTCGGCGTGTAGCAGAGAGGTAGCGGGACCCGAGGACGGTGATGCAGTGCTGGAGAGGCCGGCCGCCGGAGAGATTGGAGATGGCGGTGATGGGGCGGCAGCAGATTTGGGTTGCTGCTCACTTTACTCGGAGTTGGGTTTGGGTCTTTGGGCCTGGGCTCAAGTTTGAGTTGTTGGGCTTTCTGTTATGGGCCAGTAGGGAGGGTGTTTTACCACCCTCACTTGTCACTTAGTGATGAAGGTGGGCCTGGCCTGAGATGTGGACATTCTTGGGCTTTCAGGTCGACTTCTGGTCCAGAACCAATCATTTCGGATCAAGACTGCTACGGGAGTTGATAATTATCTGGAACAAGATTGGCGTTCAAGCGGCTTATGGATAAGGAGTTGCTCCTATTTGTTGGCTAGGAAGTGACTTTCTATTGGTACCACAATTGCGTGATTGGCTAATGGGAGGTTAGAATATGATTTTGCCCTAGAAGACTTTGGAGTTTCTTTGTCTATAAGTTCGCTAATTATAGCGAGCTTATCAGTGACTTGTAATGAGTTTGCTTTGCTTAGATTAGGGTTCCGGATTTTCTTGCCGGCTATCTTTTTGTAAGTGCAGCTAGACTCTAGCCATTGGCTGAATGCCAGACTATTGATTCTAATGATATCAATTTCTATTAAAAAAAAAAAAACTCTTTCGAGCCACGAGTAGGTTTACTTAAAATAAGAAAAATTCAAAGATCACAAAATCAAGAAAGTATAAGAACTCACCATCCTTGAAGGTAAAAGGATTGGTAATTACTCTTGTTATTTTCAATAATAATAATAATAAAAATAATGATGATGATGATAGTAATAATAATAATAATAGTAATAAGTTAACAACAACATTAATATTAATATTAATATAATACTAATATCAAGAATAATTATAATTATAATTATAATAATAACAACAACAATATATTATTATGACTGATTACGATATCTATTTGTTGAAACTCGAAAAATCATACGACAAATTAATACGTTGTGACAATTAAAATTACCATAAACACGCGATTTAGATAAAATTTTATAATTTTTATGAAATTTTATATTTATCTCTCGACTTTAACCCGCCAAGCAAACATACCCAAGCCACATCCACGCATTTTTGGAGCTTGCATAAGTGGGTATGGTGTGAAAGGCTATGAAAATGAAATGGTGAATATGAAATTTGGGTCGACCTTTTTTCCTTAAAACTCAAAACCCAAAGAAAACAGACAGTTATCTCTGTTCTAGCTTCATTTTCTCCCCCGCAGCAGTTAGATACATGGCTCAAACCAAAATCTCTGAGAAATAATGATTCCTTCTATTAGTTGGCGAGCAAGAAGACTTCTGACCAGTAAAGGGATATCCTCTTCTTCCTTAAACGGTAAGCTCACAATTATCATGCGTCCTCGTTCCAGGTTTTGTGCCACTGCAATTGCTTCTGCTGCAACTTTCGTCGACTGCTGCAGCGACTTTCTCTTTCTCACAAGGCTTCATCTCTCAAGTCTCAAGTAACCTTTCCTTTCCCAGATTTTAGGGCAGAGATCGTAGGCAAGGCAAGCTGTGCAGGAAGCTTCTCAGGTTATGATGAATATGTCCGTACGGTTGACAGAGCTAGCTGTTGATGCTGGTTGGAAAAAGCAAGCTTCCCTGCAGAAATCTCATTCTCCCAAATGTCAGCAAGTCTAACATAGTATTTACTGTCTTTATATAACATTTTTGAATTTAATTAATTTTGCTATATGCTAAGCAGTAGAAAAGCTAAAGAGAAAAGATGAAAGAAAGAAAAACAACTCTTAATAATTAGTAAGTGTAGCCTAGTTCATCTAATAATGGAAACTCACTCTCTGGTGAATGAAAACGAATAATCTTTTCCAGCTACTAAGAATATTCTTTTACTGCACACCTTCTTAGGAATTGAAGTTTTTTGTAATGTGACTAGCTTCCACTGATGCGCCTTCTCCTTGTGATCGATTTAGCTTATAATAGTTGCAATTAAGTAAATGCCCTCTGATTCTTATATGTCCTTATTTGATTGAATTGCTATAATCTTGTTGTTTCTCTTTCCTCTTTCTCTTAACCTTTGTGGGTACTTGACGGTTGACACTATACAAACCAAGAAAATTGATCATATTTTTCAATTCAGGAACACTTCTAGTACCTTAACATCCCAAAAGATCCAGAAGGAATTCGAGCTCAGATTTTGGTAGCGGTTATGGCCTTCTTCCTGACTTTTCTCACTCTCTTCCACTTAGTTGCTTCCCACGTAACTAGGAAGCTTCCTGACACATCGACTAATAAAGAACAAAATGTTACCGAACCCACTTTTGATGCAACAAACAAGGAACAGTGCTCCTCCTTCGCCAACATCACCATTTGCAGGGGCAGATCTTCTTCCCACTGTACTGAAGAAGTTGGCTGAGCTTGAGGAGAAGGTTGATACGCTCCAATCTAAACCATCTTAGATGCCTTATGAGAAAGAGGAATTGCTGAATGCTGCTGTTTGTTGTGTGGATGCCTTGGAAGCAGAGTTAATTGCTACTAAAAAGGTATGGATGCTTTATTTTATTAATGGTACTACTGTGGTAAAACTGTGGAAGTCAATGGATATCGAACATTTTCCTGATCTGGATGTGAAAATCTGTAAAACTATGTTGATTGAAGCACAGTAGGAAGGAATGGAGGGAATTAAAAAATATACTAGACATAGGAGTGGCAATTAACTGATACTAAATTGCATTGGCTAGGCAGTCCTTTGTGTTTCTTTTTGAAAAAAAAAAAAAAAAAAGTCTGCATTTTGCCATTTGACAAGCATTAGTTTGCTAGTTGAGCTGTTTCTGATGAACTCCAAAAACTTTTCACATACAGTTTGTTTTTATTCTAGAACAGATGGAGATTCTTGTTATACGTACTCTTCTCTATTGCATCGCTACTCTTACGTAGTTTTTTTTTTTTTTTTTGCTCTCTGTATTCTTTATCACTTTCTAGCTCAATTGATCTCCCAGAAGGGGACTCTGTGCTCCCCCAAGAATCAGTGGCTTTTTGGTAACCGGTAGACAGAAACTGGACCTCTATATGAAAGATTTTGCAAGTTTTACCAGTGATCAAAGTGAATATGAATTGTGTTATACGAGTAGCAATTTTGCTGTTAGCTGGTGCAGTGTAGTACTTTAAAGTTTTCCAATGCTCGAAGTTTTCCGGCAATCTTTGAGCAATTTTTGGCCATCTCTGACCTCCATTGCATACTTGATATACATTATATATAATTACTATGATCCTGTTTTCCCAATTCAGACTTTGTTTGGACCTGAATTTAGCTACTCTCGTGTACGACCATGTTTAGAAGAAACCCAACCCAGTCCTCACCCAATCAAGAAAAATAGTTGGTGAAGTCATACAACCGAGGAAAAGTGTCGGTCGGTCACCCAGCTTGGTTTGAGGTTTTAGCAACGGACGACCCAAAAATCAGCAAGTTGGACCATGCGGCCATATGTTCGGTTTAATCCAGGTTCAAAAGGGTGGTTATTCATGTGGGCCGAAATGAAAATTAATGTTCGGCCAAGTCTAGGAAAAAATATCGGCTGAAGAATCCTCACAAGGAAAGAGTTCGAGTCAATCTGTGATTTTATTTGTGAAGATTTCGGATATCAGCCAAGTCAGGATTTTATGAGACGAATCAATCCTAAAAGGAAGGAGAATCCTACTTAAGTTCCACGTCTTGGAGGAAAAGTTAGCTAGGGTTTTTGACTTGTATATATAGCACATTGTAACTCATTGTAAGGGGTCCTGCACCACACAAACAAATCAATATACAACTTTTACTCTCAAACTTTTCTCTTGCTATCTCATAGGTACTTTACCTTCGGTTCAACTTTCATAACTTGTTTTCATTTCTAGTTTCTTAGTTTCAATTCAATTCTTTACATTCAAGCACTTTACTTTCTTGTTTATTTACTTTATATGCACTTTACTTTTCACACTTAGGAGTAGTTCGTAACATAGAATTATCATCCATTGATCTCTTTCGGCCAGTCCGGATTGGGTCGATGCGATTCGTTGTTCACACACACATAATCTCACAACGCTTTGACAACCGAGTCCATTTCACTTTCGTCTTCACCGTGATCTGCGAGTACCTTCACCCGATAGATCTCTCGTTTGTCACCCGAACATTTGAGTTTACCCAAGAAGTGAACATGATAGAAGATCCCGGTCAGGATTGACGCCCAACCGAAGTCCTTGCAAAAGAGGCATTAGAACCCAACGGCCGAGAGGGTTCCTTCCTCGGCCTTCAATCATTTGATAAGAAGTCAGATACAAGCGCAAATCAGATTTGAACCTCGTTCGGTCATTCGGCCGCGAGTTGGCACGCCCGCGCAATTTCAGAAGGACGATTCAACCACAGGTCCCTTGGCCCTCATTTCGGCCGAGACGATTTTGAGGCAAACACTTAAGCATACTTCTCTTCTAAACAATGTCTCTGGAAAGACTTGCAAATTTTAATTTCTACAAACCATCTGCTGTAAGATCTGTTTGCATCTCTATGATCTATGACATTTTATCTAGTGTATATCTGCTTAATGTTGGGGTTCCTACAGGTAACTTGGTGACAGACCTTTTCACATTATGTGTAAAATTTTTGCTAGTACAGACCTTGGCACAACAGCTCATTCTTACACCCTCATTCTTACACCCCCCCCCCCCCCCTCTCTTTATTTTAGGAGTCTCACTTCCCCTACAAAAATGGGGAAGGTGGCTGGTTCTTCATATAAACATATTTCGGATGGTAGAATGATGAACATGACCTTCTAGTGTATTCAAGACTTTTTTTCTCTCTTTTCAGATGCTAAAGCTTTCTGCACCTATTGCTACTGGTCTTATTTTGGTCTCTTGCTGTCCTGGGGGTCAGGCATCAAATGTTGTAACTTATATCTCAAAGGGGAATGTTGCATTATCTGTTTTCATGATGACGTAAGTTGCATGCCATATGATTGTCTGAGAAGTTTATAATTGTCTATGAAATAAATATCTATAGCTTTTACTGTCTCTCAATTTCATGTATTAAACTAATGATTATCTTGTGGACTTTGTGTAGGTGTTCAACAATAGGAGCTATTATTACCAAGCTGCTTGCTGGCCAGCTTGTTCCAGTTGATGCTGCGGTAAGTTCAAACATGATGGATAATCAGTGCGATACTGAATTACTGATGATCAACCAATGTACTTAGTCCATCTGTTCTTATGTATAGCTGGTCCTAGATACTGTGTGATTTCTAAACTAATAATGAACAAAGTTGTTTACACACTTCTCTTACCCGGACCTATAGGATTCATTTTTCATCCATTCTCAAAAAAAAAAAAAAAAAAACTATAGGATTCATTTTTCATCAGTTATGGGGTGGGGTATGATAAAGTATAGTAAAGAGAATTCAACTATGTAAGTAACAAAATGAAATACCATTCAAAATTATCCAAATTAAATAAAAAGATGAGGACATTTTTTTCATTACTACTTTGCAGTAGGATTGAAGATTCTCAGTACTACCTATACAGAGGTATTGACTGTGATATCTTTGTATTATCATCGTTGCAGGGCCTAGCGCTCAGCACTTTCCAGGTTGTTTTAGTGCCAATGATTATTGGAGGTAACTAAAATGTGTTTTAGTTACCATCAGAATATGAACACGCATCTAGACATTTATGATGTAATCTTCATTGGAGTACCTGCTTCGCGTGACAGTACTGGCAAATGAGCTGTTCCCAAAGTAAAAAATAAGCTCAGTGACACCTTCGATTGGAGTAATTCTCACCACTCTTCTCTGTGCAAGCCCAGTAAGTTCACAAAATATATGGGATTGAGTAATTCACAATGAAAGTTGCAGTGCATATAAGTCTAATGACGTAACTTAAATTCTTATCATTTTATGGATTGGACAATTTTGTGAAGTCTTGAAAGCACAAGAAGCGCGATTGATACTCCCGGTGGCTGCTCTACATGCTGCTGCAATGCTGCATTTGCCATTGGCTATTGGATATCAAGGATATCTTTTGGTGAATCCACTTCTCGTCATATCCATAGAGTGTGGGATGCAGGTAAATGTATTCTCTGTTAGTATTTCCTTACTGCTTCCCTGTGATGTTAGCCAAGACCGAACAAGATCATTGATCTGTGACATCCTTGCACATCACTTAAATCCAGTTTGCTCTCTATATTTTATAAATGGAATTACCCTCTAACTTATAATTTTGGTCATTTCATTTGCAGAGATTGGCACTTGGGTTTTTACTAGCTCAAAAGCATTTTACAAACCCCTTAGTTGCTGTCCCTTCTGCTGTTAGTGTTGTTTGCAATCTTGCATGGCGGTATGTCTCTTTAAAATATCTCGAGTTAAGTTATGGGGCTTCTTCGAACTACTAACTAAATTTTATTCTCGTAATTGTCCAACTTACTGCTCGGTGGCATGGTCTCGCTGTGTTTTTGAGAAAGAAAGGCCTGTCGGTTGATGAAGTAGCCTCATCTAGTTAGAGATGGTTGTCTTTCATTGTAAGGTCATGTTGGCATTATTAGACATCAGTTTTTTGTGATTGGAAAAGCTTTGGATTCAGGTAATTAGAACTGAGAACATGAGAAGGGAAGAAAGGGAAGGAATATTTCTTTGTTCTAGATTTGGGAAATAATTGAAGGCTTATTTATGTGGCAAATGTTGTGACACAATGCAGGGTACCAGTAGCTATTGATTATTAGTATTGACTACAAGTGAGTGTGACCTGTGAATATGTTTCTGGCATGGTTTAGGTGCTCAATTGGGCATTAACTGATTGATTATCTAATCAGTAATCACCTTGATTATAAGTGAGGGATTAGAAGGCAGACCATATAAATTCATAAAAAAAAAAAAACATAGAGACCATTTTGACACAGTCAGTGCCTAATAAAATAACAAAAAAAAAAAAAAAAAAGGAGAGAAAATGTGCCCAACTTTTTTTCTGATTTATTTTTTAGGGGTTTTGTCTATTTACCCCATTTCTAGGGATTTTTTCCCCCTTACCCCATTAAGTTTTTTTAATTCCCTCTTACCCAATGCACTCTAAGGGAGTCTTCCCTAATACCCCATTAAGATTTTTTTTTTGTTTTTAATTTTTTTTAATACCATTTTACCCCTCACCCCTTTGTTACTTAGAGAGAGAGAGAGAGAAAATGGAAGAGAGAGAAACCATAGGAGACTTCGCCGGAGCCCGTCACCGGCCGCCGGAATCCGGTCATCGGTCACCCGATTCCGGCCAACTTTCACCGGAATCCGGTCACCGGTCGCCGGATGCCGCCCACTGGAATTTGCTGAAAATCTCACCGGAAAGTTTTGTTGCCCCCAATAGACGTCTATTGCCCCCCCAATAGACGACTATCAGTCATGTATTGCCCCCCAGTAGACGTCTATTGCCCCCCAATAGACGTTTAGATTAACAAAATGGTAATTAATCTTCCTAAAATTACACAAATAAAACTTTGATTAAAGAAAAAAAACGAGGAGATTACATTAATTGAAAAAGTCTATTGCCCTCCAATAGACGTATATTGCCCCTCAATAAACGTTTCGGTTACCGAAATGAAAACTAATCTTCCTAAAATTACACAAATAAAACTTTGATTAAAGAAAAAAATAAGAGATTGTATCAATTTAAAGCGTCTATTGCCTCCCAATAGACATATATTGCCCTCCAATAGACTTTTATCAGACGTCTATTGGGGGGCAATACACGTCTATTGCCCACCAATAAATTTTTTTTTTCTTTTTTATTTCGTTCTGGGCCTTCTGCCATCATGAAACTGGCCTCCATCTCATCAACTCTCTTCCCAAGGACCCCTTGTGCAGCTATTTCCACTGCCACCTCTTCAGACGCTTCATCCATCTTCATATCTTCCAACTATTGCTTTTCAATTGAAAACATCTATTGCCTTCTAATAGACACCTATTGCTCCCCAATAGACATTCAATTTATTTTCTTTCCTTCTGTCCCATTACTTAAAAAAAAAAAAAAAAATTATTTCGGCACCTAGAAACTACTCTGGGCACCCAGTCTTCTTTCTTCTCCCTTCTTCCACAGTTGCAGACCGAAATCCTAACTTCTTCCTTCGCATCAAGGCCCGAGTTCGCCTTTGGCGAGGTATTTAGGACCGGAGCTTCTTTGCCTTCTTCATGGAGTTCAACCAGTGACCTGAACGACGACGACGCCGCCGATCTTCCCAATCTCGGCATTCGTCTGCAGGTTGGAATCAGAGGCTTTGAACTGCGATTCGGGGAGTCTCCGATTCGGAATCCGTCTGGGAGCCTCGGACGTGGAGCTGGCTGGAATCCGAATCGAGTTCGCAATCGAGGCGGGGATAGTGACAGTGGTCCACGTCACACAGCAACCGGAGTGAGCTAAGCTTCGGCGATGTCGCGAAAGCCGATCCGGCATAGATTTGGAGCCGCCGGTGGAAGGTTTTGGGCAGACCGAAGATGGCCGCGGAGGTGAGATGGTGGCCATGGATTTTCCGGCTTCGTCCACTGTCGACGGCGTGACCAACGATCCTGAATTGTCTTAACGCGATCTGAGAGAGAGAGAGAGAGAGAGAGAGAGAGAGAGAGTTTTTCAGATCGGAGGAGAGAGAATGCACGATCTGGACTATTGGAGAGAGGAGTTGCATTTGTGTAATTATTTAATTAGACTGAGGGTAGATTGGTCATTTTCTCCTAAATTGGGTAAGTGGGAATAAAAATCTGTTGCTGGGGTAAGTGGGATAATTTTTGCTCATTTTGGGGCTTTGGGTAAAGGACCCTATTTTTTAACCTGTTTTTTGTTTTAAGTGGAGAGTGGAAATTACTAATTTAATTGCAAAATTAAAACGGGAAAAAGTTCTACTAGTTGAGTAATTTATCTCTCCTAAAAAATAAGATGAAAAATAAATCGATGAATTTGTCTGGACATAATTTATTTATTTAAGAAGTTGTCAATTTTAGTAATAATTTAAACAAAAAACAGCTCTAGAAGTTAATATTAAACAAGTCCACATTAAATAAAAGCACTGCATGAGTCTCCCCCCTCTAGACGCCAGACGCCGACACCATCTAGACGACTCATGATCTCTCGTTTGCAAGCAGTGGTTGGGACTGGAGCGTCTGAATTGGACCACCCTCAAAATCGGCGCCTTTGGCTGGCAAAGGCCCGAACAAGGCGTTGGATTATGCGGTCAGGATGGCCAAGTCGTTTGAGCGTTGCACCGTTGACGGTGAGCCCAGCCTGAACGTTGTGATAACTCTACACGTGGGACTGATGTGAAAAAAAGCAAAATTGGAAGGAAAATTTCGACAAAAATAGTAAAATGACCTAAATTAAAAAAAAAAATTAAATGATGTGGATTATTTTAACATAGACCAACTTCTCTGATTACTTTAACATTAGGTAATCTTGTTGGAGTATTTTAACATTTTTATTTATTTTCTAAATTTAAATTTCGAGAAGATAAAATACAAAATATATGAATTCCCCGATAAAAAAATAAAATAAAATAAAATAAAGATGGAATATCTATTACTACACAGTCCCCTTCTTTTCGGGGTTTAATTTCACAGTGACCGTCTTCTTATCTCGAGTCTCTCTCTCTCTCTCCATCCCTCCTCCCTCTCCCTACTCGCTTTCGCCGCCGGTGCTTCTTCTCCGCAGCCAATATGCAGGTATCAACCCTAGCTCTATCTAGTCCCAGTTCATTAATTGCTCAATAGTCAATACTCAATACCCTAATTATCAGCTTTCCACCGAAAACCCTAATTTCAGCGGCGGCAGGAAGAACAACAAGGCGATACACCTGGAGGTATGTTGGGGAATGTTCAACAAGCTCACAATCGGAGTCAGGTAAATATCATTGTCGATCGAGTCTGTTTCTTACATCATTTTATCCTCACAATTCTTGTTCTCTTATTTCGGACCGTTAATTTTGACATGTATTTTAACTATAAAATTTTGACATGTATTCTTGTTCTCTATAAAATTTCAACAAACATGTATTTTCCATGTTTATTAAAGGCTTCAGAGAATCAAATGGGGCCAAAGAGGAGGAAGCATTCAGAGTCGTGTTCAGGTCTTCCTGACATTTCTGAAATTGAGCGCCTAATAAAGAAAAGAGAGTACAGTAGGTGAGTCATTTGGTAATCTTTCTGTTTCTATTAGGTGACAGTAGAAAATTTCAAATTCAACTTTTAATTTTTAGCATGGAAATTCTTTTTTTATAATTTTTTTCAGCGATGAAGTTGATCGCTTAGTTGAGCTAGCTTATCGTATCACTAGAGAAAGAAGATATAGACAGCAGCGATCCTGTTGAGGGAATTGACCGTGACACAATTGACAAAGTAGCCAAACTTTTGATTTCTGAAAGTATTAACAATGTTGGGAGCCGGGATGGACCCAAAGATTGATCCTGCACGTAATAAACCTGGACTTGTTCTCAAAAGCTTGCTAGAGGTGGTCAAGCTCCGCTTCTTATCCTGCGCGGTTTGTTTTACAATCCTTCTCAATTTTTGTAGCTAGTTGAATTTTCATGATTTTTGTTACAATCCTTCCCATATTCTTTTAGATTGAGGAAGCGAAGGCTGAAAGGATGCGGAGAAGAGATTCTTGTGAGTCAGAGAATGAAACAATGGCAATAGAGACGGAGCAGAAGCTTGAAATAAAAGATGACTAGGGAGATGGTTGTCTTTCAGCTCGAGATTGGTATACTGGAGGATTGCCGGATCTGGAATCGGAAGACGAAGATGCAAATCTGATACGGTCATTTTCTTCCAGATTTGCATGTAAAGATTGGTATACCCGAGGTCGTCTGCTGTTGGTGCGTATAGTGGTGAATTGATTCCCTGACATGGGCGCTAGGCTATTCATTTGGGAGTTGGATCAAGAAAGGGGTGGAGAACTCTGTCGTAGGAGGACTTATAGTATACACTACACCAAGTAATACTTGGTATAGGGACTGGGATGTCGTGAATAGGTATCGACCCTAATGATTTGGATATATGTTATGTACTTGTATATCATCATGAGGAACTAGAAGGCGAAGCAAGTACAACCTTCACACGGGACAACGGTCCAAGATAAATAGAGTTTGATGGGGTACGTATTACGAGTTATGCTCCCGATGTTACTTGGGAAGTGCGTGCTTCAAATTCCACTTCATCCAGCGAATCTAGAGAGAAACCATCGCACGAGAAATTATTCATCATGCTTTTGGAAACATCAAACACCTTAAAATGCCTGAAGTTCATAGCTAACTAAAATAGTAACTCAATCGTAGCCACATTTTACTTTTGAGGAATACTAGGAGTCCAATCTCCTATTACATTGGAGGGTATTGGACCTTGATTCAAACCCAATTTCTTAGTCTCCCTCTCCACTTGGCTTTCAGATATTCTTTAGTTTGTACTGATTGTACAGCAAAATAGAAAACATGAATCGAATATCAACTAAGCGGAGATGTCTCAATTCCGAATATCAACTAAGCAGAGATGTCTCAATTCGTCATCAGATTACTCTTCATAGACTTCGGAGGAAATGAAAGCAAAAAATAAATATGAACAATTTATGCTTACAATTTAGTTGGATGAGAGAAAACCCAAAGTTTAAAACCACACAGGAATAAAACAAGGGGAATTAGGTTAATGACATTCTTGAAAGCTTGAAGAAGAAAAGCAAGAAAATTGAGAGAGAATTTGTATTAGAAACTTTAGCCTCTGATACATACAGGAAAATGAAGACCTGCAGCTATATATACCAAGTACTAGTGTAGCAGAATGATATCACATTGTGTAATTACACTTTTATCCTTTGCATCCCCCCATGCTGATGGGAAGCTACCATCAGATTGCATTAGCAGCAATACAGTAACCCATAATATTGATTTCAACCAGGAGGAATAAGAGGAGGTGATGGCAATAACTCCATAGGTTGACAAGCTTTCCTACAATTTATCAGAGATCTGTTCGGAGTCGAAGGGAGCAACCAAGGGCCTATTGTCGGCAAGGCTTCAATTTTCTTACCAAGAGCTGGCTGCGAAGGAGGGTGCGTTGGAACTGGTAGTGGAGATGCAGGAGCAACTGGCAGAGAAGTGACAACTTGTGATCGAGAAGCATACACATTTTAATAGTTGTGAGGAAGAATGCATGTCGGCTCAGGGCTTGGCTCTTTTATAGACCATTTACATGAGACATAATGATCAGTGATCAATATGAAAACATAATCGATGCTTCTAAGTCAAATAAAAAGGAGACAAAAGTACAAATTAGATGATACGCAAGATGATCCACATAATCTCTAGAGAAAATAAGCAAAGAATGAAACTTCAATGTTATTCCTACTTCAGAGATTAACACTGAAACAAAATCTTCAATGTTTAATGTTTAATGAAACTTCAATGTCATTACTAAAACCTTTATTCCTGATTCAAACTGTGACAAAACTGTTGGAATAAAAGCAAGAATCTGATCCAGTGTTGTAGAATAAAATGCACCAGCAAGATCATTTTGGCTTATATCAAACATGCAAAGCCCCTTCTGAAAGGAATCTTCTGAGGTAGATAATTCTCAAGTTCCTTACCTAGCTAGAACAGAAGGGAAGGTTATTTCAACATGTGTTGCTTAAGAACTTGAGGGCTAGAAAATGAAGTTTTCTTCTTTTCAAGAAACAAAGCTCTAGTACTCAAGAAAACTCATGACAATATAGAAAACTCACGATCGTATGTACCTTAAGCAGCTAGCAATTGAAGAGCCTGGGCCTCGAATCGCAAAACTGAGAGATCTGAATCCCAAATGAAAAGGGGCAGACTGATGTTGCAGTTGCTGGAAGTGTAGTAGCCCCTCCAGCTGTGAAATTGCACCATTTCAGAAACTTGGCATGCCAACTGAATCTGAATAGGAGTAACTGTTGGAAGAAAATCAAACACACTCAACAAAACTTTTGGACACTTCAGTTACAGAAAGGCTGCCGCAAATTACAAATCAGACAACTTACAAAATAAATCCATAGCAAGAGCTGAACTAATTAGGATTATGCCTCAATTAAAGTTTTCCTAAAATACAGAGAACAACATAAAATTGCTCCTTTGCATAGAATACACACCTGCAGAGCTGAAAACAGATCGAGTAAGTCAATAATATAACATCAAGAAGATAAAAAAAAAAAAAGACCTTGAACATGGATGTTATAGAAGATAAATCATTGCTTGCAAATATACAGTAAGGGAACAAGCAGAACATGACATGATATTCACTCAACCAATCTATTTAAAGTTAGAAGTCAAATAAGCAGTGTATTATGTGGCCTATATGCAATTCGACTAAGTCTTTCTTATAATGAGATTCATATAAATCAGAACTTCAACTACCTCCAGTAAATTGCCATACTTATCTGCACTATCTATCTGCAAAAATTTCCAATTAACCAAAGGATCAAATGGTCAGAGACTGATCATTTTAATATACTTGCACATATAATACAATAAGTTCAATTAACTTAATGAAAAGTGGTTTTCCTGCCTCAATCCTTATGAAATACAACCCTACAAATTTGAAAGGGCCAGATGAAAACAGAAGACCATGACATCAAATACTAAATGATCAAGTATGTGGTGAAGTAGAAACCTTCCCTCAACACAAAATGGTTAAAGTAACTCTTCTTATTTTGAAAATGTTGGATTCTTTCCCTCTTTCCTCCCTCCACTCCCCTGCTCCTATTTTCTAAATTTGTTATCATCACTCAGGCTTATAGTGATTCTCTCCTAATATCTGTTGTTTGATCATGTATCACTACTCAGTTTCGATCACACTATCTTTTGCCTAACTTAAGACTCCAAATGCAAAAAGACATTATAGCAGATAATGAAAATTTATAAGATAAGCATATGTTATACTGATCAGTAAGGTGTAAGCTTACTTACATGCAATCTCTAATTGTTGCACACCTAATGGAGACAGGACAAAGACATAATAAACAATACAGAACGAAGACATCTAAAAAAAGCACTACCCTAATTTCAGGTGCTACCCTAAATTTTTCGAAACCACCATATAGAAGATCAAAAACATAGAATGCATGCAGTCATGATATGACTAAGATTAATGCAGTCATCTAAAAAAATGCAGTACACCTTCTTATATTATTCATATAAGGTATTGCACATTCCATTATTAACCATAACAACAACATAAATATAAAAAACAGAGGAATATAGTTATATTACTTGATCTTGAAAGACAGGACAGGTGGCAAGAGGGAGAAGTTCTTGTCTCTGATCTCTTCTGATATTCTGCTAACAGACCCTGCAGTAGGAATTGTTTTGATCATACTGATATGACTCGAATTATGAATGCAGCAAAGCAGGAAAAGAGATGCACTTTTATAGGTTAGCTCCTTTGAAAAGTCATGGTTCCTAGTTTCTACTAATGTCTGTTCATTACTAAACTGTGAGGGGATTTTCAGATTACAAATTTCTTGTTTCGATACAGATGAATGACCTAGTGATTCCAGAATTTGATTGAAGTATATAAGACTAAGAATTTGATGTAATTGGGATTCAGAATATTAATAAAAATGAAGCTCAACACCAACCAGTACAATTTTTGCAGCTTTCTATAAAACATACCATGGCACCAATCTCACCCCATGAAAACCACAGCTAAACAACCCATTCCCACCGACTACAATGCTCAGTAAAAATTTCTTAATTAAACGAACAAAGAAAATGTTGAAATTTTCGAAATTCCTCAACCTATTAAATGGTTGGGCAGAACATAATTTCAAGCAAAGAAGTAGAAAATCTTATGCTTCCAGTTCATTTCCTTAATCATTCAAATGTTTGTTCAGCTTAGAGGTATAATTTCCTTCTTCTTGTATGGAAAGAACAAATGCAAGCAATTTGAAAAGAATGAAAGTAACTGACCGAGTAATTCGGCAAGATTGGTAAAAGAGAACCGCGCAGTTAGTTTCTAAGAATTAACAAATTCAATCATCGGACCTTGCAGAACTTAAATGATATGTGCTCTTAAATGATACACTATGTACATTCCTAAGAACTACATAATTGTCAGCTGAAAAAGAACTACACATTTGACAGATTCACTAAGATGTACTGCACATAGAGGAACTTGTCCGAAAAAAAGGAAAAAAAAAAGTCTGGATTTGTTTTTTAGAAGTTGTCATTTAGATAAGGACGGGGTCTTTGACAAAGACAGAAGAGTTTGAGAAATTAGGTCTTATACCAGCATAATAGTGTTCAATCACTCAATCCAACAGAATTACAGACCCCAAAACTAACCAAAAGATAGTAGCAAAGTTATGGTCAAGGTCCCTTCTTTTTCTGGTATGTTATCTATAAATTAATATAGCAGAAAACAAAAAAATTAAGATAGAAATCAGACAGAAAAAAGCCAAACAACCCATATCTAATCACCACAATCTACAATTTAAGAAGAATATTCCGAAAACATAAGATTACAAAAAGAGAGTTGTCACCACACACAGAAGAGACCAAAAGCTCCTTCAAACCTACCCCTTTCTAATGCTCTTCCCTTGATGCTCAGTGCATATCCTTCCAGTATGTCTGCATGCCGATGCTAGTGCTGTGCGAAAAAAAAGAGAGACAATATTCAATAAGCTAAGAAACATGCTGCGGGTTAGCGGGTATGCATTTTTTTTCCGCAAATTTTGTATGTAATACAGTCGCAATCATAAGATAAGAAACATCAATTGAACATGTTATATCTATAATTGTGATAATCATATGTAGATGATATCCACCAAATCAAGAGGCTTCACTAAGGAATCAGTCTCAAACTTTGTGATGTATTTATATTGATACATAAGTTACAATTGAAGCAGAACTCAATCACCAAAGTGATAACACAGAGATTAATATGTAAAACTGCACAATTATCTATAAATGAGAGAATCATATGTAGATGATAATCACTAAGGAAAGAAGCTCCAGGTAATATCTCTCCCACCATGTCAAAGGCCTATAGGCCATTGTCTTCAGCCATATGACCATAGAGAGGCAAAGCGGTCATTGTTTTCTGCTCGTACATGGCAAAATTTATGAATACCTCAAAAAACAAAAACCTCTACAAATGCTAGTAACATTGCATCCAATCACTCATTATCCCTCCAAATCCCCAGAAAAAGGACGAAAAATTGACAAACTTAATCAGCCTCACCAACTTTTTCAAACTGCTCGACACGATCTATGATCTATGATATCAAAACTGGAGGTTTGTCAGCATTGATTGCAGATAGTTCAAACCATGAGTAGCCGTTGCCACAGATGCAGCATAAAAATGAATAACTGATAAGACTACTACACATTTACTCTCATTAGATAGGTCAAATCTTTCCAAATCAAAATAAGATACATGCAAGCCTATTACAAGTAGGTAATATCAAAAGTCTTCCTGAAGGGAGGCAAATTTCAATTTCAATCTGACATACCTACACTTATCACTACTACCACCTTAATTCTTGACTACTTAACCATTACTTTCAACTATCATTAGTTAGATCTAATATCTTAGTAATCTCCTTAATGATGCGCATTGAGATTAGTAGTGAGATTTATATTCTTAAGGTGTAAGCATTTTCTTGTATGTGTTTGTGGTTGTGGCTGAAGTTATGTTAACAGAAGTTAGAATAAGAAGCTGATTGAATGTGTATCTCTATCAAGCATTCTCTGGTCAACTTCATTTGCATTCTATCTTAACCCAGTATTGATTTTTCCCACAAAGTCAAAGCCAAATAAATTGAATAAACTGCGAGTTATTTCCTTCTCATGTACTCGAGTTAGAATTGCACGAATCCCCTTTTTAAGCTCTAAAAACTGAAAGATGGAGGTTGGCAGCAAAAGAACATGCAAGTCCTTCACTCATATATGTAGAATAACAAGTTGATCATGATTTCATGGTAAAAATGAATTGTGATATTGCCATGAACAGACTGTCAGTAAACCTGACTTCAATTCATGATGAAGAACACAAAACTACATGTGTATTTCCTAATGACTGGTGCATCAAAACAAACTTAACCGGAAGAGAGGGAAAAAAAAAAAAAAGTACTCAGTGCAAGCATACCTCATTTTCAACCAGAAACTTTTTACTCCCTATGAAGAGCATGCGTGCTGCAAAACATTTAAACATTCAATATGTCATAATGTCCTCATAACAACGTTCAGTAACCCTATAGATAACGGTATGCGCAACTGTGCCACGAACGAAGAAAGTGTGCAAGCCCACGTGCTTCCATAGGGTCAGAGAAACCGATGCACATTGCTGCTGCTGCCTGCAAAGACAATTTGCTTAGTGTAACAGCATCTTATTTTCTGTTGCTTAGTGTAAATAAGAGTAGAAAATCAGTGATTAAAGATGTTAAATCACTACCCCCAATTAACACATAAACAATCAACAATGAACTGTAAATTTTAGCAAATATGTCGCATAAATGTAAACAAAGAGTCCATATATCTTAAGCAGTTGCATGGGCCTAAGCAATGCGATGGATGCAATGTTGTTTCAACATTCAGCTGGAAAACAGTGAAAAAGATCATTGATTTCATTTTGGGTAGTGATTGAAAATCTTATACAACATTTACAGCAAGCATTCATCGCTGTTATTATAGATCAAGAGTTGCAGATTTGATTTGTGTATCAGTTGTACTTTAACTGAGCAAGGCTTGCTGCTTTGTTTTTGTACTTATGATCACAGAGCATCTCATCATTTCTTATGGGATAATGACATTAAAAAAGCAAAAGGAAGACACTGAAAGATAAGATGATGTATTATTCTTCCCATGAGAAATAAACAATTAGATAAGACTTGAAATGAGGCTTTCACCAGATAAAATCTGACTAACCTCATATGTTTGTGAGATACTAATGCATAGCTACTGTCTCAGCCTCGCTGCAGTCTGAACCCTCCACGCTGGCAAAGTAAAAAGTAAAAGGAAGTTGATTACAAAAATTCAATGGAATTTCAAAAGGTTTAAACTTTTCCATACAAAGAACCGAAATCATATCAGGTACAATCTCAAGCACAAACCACAGAATAGAAGATGCAAAATTGAACTTGAAAAAACCCAATAAAACCCATAATCCAACACGATCACCCAGTTCAAAATTACAACTTGAATCCGAATTCTATAATACGTACATTACTCAGAAATCAAAAGTTTACAACAATGACAAAATTCAACTCCAATTCAAAATTTAGCATACAACTCTAGCCAATAATAAATTCAAACTCAAAATTATACTCTATACAAAGAACACCTCAGTTTGATTGATTGAAGCCTACCATGATAGCTCTCTGTCTGCCTTGATTCGATTGGTTGGGGAGTAGATGACAGGGATTTTGGTATAGAAAGAAGACCAAACAAGGGCATGGTTTTGGGTTTTCTGTCAGCAGTATGTAGGGTATTTTGGTAATTTTGGTATATTAGGAGTTATATATAAATATACCTATACCTTAATATATGATGGTTCAATTAGAAACTCAGAAACTTCTGACCTTCGTTTCTTCCTCCTCGCTCGTTGTATGGATGATCCAAGGCCACAGACGCACTTGCAACGAAGAGGCAACTTTTATATCCCAATTTTCATTTAAAATAGATGATCCAGATCAAGCTGGTATTTTTAGCAGTCAAGATAGCACCACATATATTTTCCCTTTTTCTTTAAACAATTTGCTTAATTCCAAAACTCTCAAAATTCATAAGGGAAAATGCTCATTTACCCAATTTTAGCTTAAAATGTGCTCACTTGCCCGACTAAGAGTTTTTAAACCTCATTTACCCAAAACACTCTAAGGGATTATTTCCCCTTTACCCAATTAATTCTTTTTATTAATTTTTGGGACTTTTTTGCCCTCTCCTTCAATCTCTCTACTCTCAGTTTCTCTCTCTCTCTCTCTCCCCCTCACCGATTTCTCTCTCCTCCCCCCTCACCGATCTCTCTCTCTCTCTCTCTCTCTCTCTCTCTCTCTCTCTCTCTCTCTCTCTCTCTCTCTCTCTCTCTCTCTCTCTCTCTCTAGAAGACGTCGGATCTCTCTCTCCCTCCCTCCATCCCTCCGGCAGGTCGCCCACGACGCCTGCTCTAGCCATCGCCGCGCCGAAACTCGTCGTCGTGCTCTCCGCTGCCAGGCTCGACGCCAAGCCGACGGTCCTCGTCGCTGAGAAGCTCGGCGAGGCCGGGGTTGACCTTCTGAAGGAATCGACGACGGACTGAAAATGGCTATCTGCTATTGTGCAGTCATAACCATAAAAGTTGTAACATTAGTGCCCCCCAGTAGACTTTGTATTGGGGGCCAATGATGACTGCTTTATTTATTGACGGACTGAAAACTGCTATTCCAAAGTAAATGTAGTGTTAAATTGCAGTAGTTGATAAATGAAAAAAATTGTGTTGTTTGTGTCAGTCTAGTGGGGGGCAGTAGACAGAATATTGACCCTCATAATGTGGGTTTTTAGACATTATCTGTTGTTTTGAGTGTGAATAACTTGTATAATCTGCGAAACATAGGAAGCGGTGTAATGTTTGATGGTCTATTGGGGGGCAGTAGACACATTAGTGTCACCCAATAATGTCTTTCTTAGGAGACAGTAATCATCTCTTGTTGATTTGTTTGTGATAAAGTGCAATACACTGTGAATCCTTGAAACTGGTGCAAGTTTTAATGGTTTAGTGGGGGGCAGTAGACACATTACTGCCCCCAAATAATGTCTTCATACGAAGTCAGAACCCTTCACAAAACTGGGGCAAGTTTTAATGGTTTAGTGGGGGGCAGTAATAATGGTTTAGTGGGGGGCAGTAGACACATTACTGCCCCCAAATAATGTCTTCGTGTTAAGTTTAGGGTTTAGGGGCAGCGTTAGGGGCAGTAGACACATTGCCGATGAACTGCGACGAGGACGTTGGAGTGGCTGGATCGCCGATCAATCGAACGGCGACGAGAACGTTGGATCGCCGACTGGAGCTTCATCGTCGTGTTCAGATTTGGACTGCATCTCCGGCGCGGCGATCAGAGAGAGAGAGAGACAGACCGGAGGTGGAGATCATGGGGAGGAGAGAGAGAGAGAGAGAGTGGAGGTGGAGATCGGGGGGAGAGAGAGAGAGTTTGGGAAGGAGAGAGAGACTGATAAGAGATGGATGGGTTTTAATTTAATTAACAGGGGCTAAAATGTCAATAGATGTAAGATTGGGTAAATGGGGTTAAAAAACTCTTGGTGGAGTAAGTGGGCATTTTTTGGGCTAAAAATGGGTAACTGGTCACAGCCCCAATTCATAATCACCAGCCTTTTTAATTTAAAAAAAAAAAAAGATTTTTGAAAAATTCCCTAATAATTTTCACTAACTCGTATCATGACTTACTTTATTATCGAACTCTTAAGTTGAAGATTTCACTTTGTGAAAAAATTCATAAAATATCAGAGATATTTAAGTAAATTTAGAATATGTGTCTGGCCCAAACTTTAGGTTACTTGACCTAGTTGTAATAGGGTTATGAATTAAAGATATTATTGGAGATATTCATAGATATCCGATTAATTGTACGATTATATTTCCTTGTACAACTCTGATTCTGTACCTTGTAATCCTTTATATAAAGAGACTCCTGTTATCAATAAAAGCACGACTCAATTTTCTCCTAATTTTGATTTTGCTTAAAGAAGAGAATAGTTTACAGCTGCAGCAAAGCGCGGGATCTCTATATAGTATAAAAAGAAACTCGACTACAAATCTCTCTCTCTCCACTGCGTCTCTGCCTCTCTGAGATGGACTCGGTAGGTCGCGGGGTCGGGTTTAAGAAATACTCTCTGAATTTTAACATTGATTTCTTGAAATCGAATTAGGGTTGGGGCTTCATAACGATTTTTTTTATTTAATTTTGAACATTGATTTGGAAGGGTTTTCGGTCTGATTGAGTTTCCATGTTTGTTAAAGGCTTCAGGTCATGTGAACGATCCAGTAGGCGATCATGTTGAAACACTTGTTGAAGAAGGGGTGGGCCTTGATGCAATTGATAAAGCCATCAATCTCTACATTTCGGAATCCAAGGGAGTTGCTTCAGCCAAGATGGAAGCGAGTCAGAACCCCGGACGGTTACGCGAGTGCCTTGCAAAGGTGACGGAGGTCCCCCATTATGCCCGCATGGTTTATTTTCCTTCCTTGTGTCCTTTTGTAGTTGGCCCCATTTTGTTTAGTGGGCGCCTTCTTTGAAAAATCAGTAGCAATTCAATTTCTGTGTTTTCTTACTAATTTGGATTTTGAACTGCTGATCTATGTTTGCTTCATTACGTATTTTCGGCCTAAATGCATCACTCAACTCTAGCTTTGTATGTCTGTATCTGATTTCATATAATCTGTGCTTTTTGGACTTTTCAGATTGGTTAGATCATGCCTTTTAGTTCCTTCACTCTCATCAACTTAGTTGATGAGTTAACGTGAATTTTGAGATGTTGATGTCAGTTGCTTGTTCCCATTAACTTTGAACGATTGAATCTTCTTAGAAATTAAATGATTAGAGAGTTAGTGAATCTCCTGATTGATCTGGTTAGCTTTACTGGCATGGAGATGATATAGTTGGTTACTTTTACTTTTATCAGGGAATGTGCGACTCCGATTTCGTGTATCTTTACTTGATTGTACTTTTCATTGGGCAAGTGAATCAAATCTGTAATTGCTATGTGTGTGTTTATGTGGTCTGCAGTTTTAGATGTCTGATTACTTATCATTCAGTTAATTTAGAGTTTGGTATATTTTGGTCTTGAGTTTTAATAGTGGAATCTTGTGATATGGTTCAATTGTGAAGATTCTTTGTGTTGTGGTTTAATTCCTAATCTCAACGGACATTTAAGTTTTCATTTATAGGGTGCCTTTCATTTTGGATTTAGAAAAATGCTCACAAAAGAATGCATATATGAAGGACCGTAAATTCTGTTCAGTAATGATTCTCATATTCTTGTAGTCTGAGGAATGGCTTGCAGAAACTAAGAGAAGGGACCTTTGTATGATGAAAGCTAAAAGGTTGGCAAGGGAGAAGGAGGCTAAAAGGTCGGCAAGGGAGAAGAAAGCATTCTGTTTGCTTGATGGCTTTGCTGTTTTGTTTGGTTGGTAGCATTGTGTTTGCTTGGTCATTCGTAATTCAGTAATTCTTGATAAATTGATTATTTTCTGTTGTTGTTTTGTTATGGAATGATTGGAATGCAAACTCTTAATTCATGTTGGTTTACACTTTGCAGGAACTTGGAAGGCTTAGATCTGCAAGGAGTCCAAGGACCAGCATTCCAGCATTGTGGATTTCCCATTTCTGTGTTATTATTTTCTTCTATGTAGTATGTACCGTCTATTACTCTTGTGGGATTTCTGGCATTTGTGCAAGACTGCAGGTCTGCAAGTTAAGTGTAATGTACTGCACCCAGTGCATTGCTTTTATGTTTTCATTGTTGTCTCTAGTTCAATTGTGACATTGCGACATTGTTCCTCGATTCATTGTGCTTACAATTTAGTTGGATGAGAGAATACCCAAAGTTTAAAACCACAGGAATAAAACAAGGGGAATTAGGTTGATGACATTCTTGAAAGCTTGAAGAAGAAAAGCAAGAAAATTGAGAGAGAATTTGTATTAGAAACTTTAGGTTCCGATACATACAGGAAAATGAAGACCTGCAGCTATATATACCAAGTACTAGCGTACCAGAATGATATCACACTGTAATTACACTTTTATCCTTAACATCCCCCAAGCTACCATCAGATTGCGTTAGCAGCACTACAGTAACCCATGATATTGATTTCAACCGGGAGGAATAAGAGGAGGTGATGGCCATAACTCCATAGGTTGACAAGCTTTCCTACAATTTATCAGAGATCTGTTCGGAGTCAAAGGGAGCAACCAAGGGCCTATTGTCGGCAAGGCTTCAATTTTCTTACCAAGAGCTGGCTGCAAGGAGGGTGCGTTGGAACTGGCAGAGAAGTGACAACTTGTGATTGAGAAGCATACACATTTTAATAGTTGTGAAGGAAGAATGCATACAGGCATGTTGGCTCAGGCTTGGCTCTTTGATAGACCATTTACATGAGACATAATGATCAGTGATCAATATGAAAACATAATCGATGCAGAACTAATTAAAGTCAAATAAAAAGGAGACAAAAGTACAAATTAGATGATACGCAAGACAGAAAATCTTCTAGGAGCAAGGTACAAACTTCGACATTGATATTCACCAATACAAATGATTCAAATCCAAAAAATTCAGTAGTGCACAGAAAAAAAAAAATCAAAATCAAAACCAAAGAGAGCTACAAATGCAAAGTTTACCGCTGCGTGCATGCATGAGTAATAAAACTGAGGTTATAAACAGAAGCAAGCAAAGCAAATAGGAAAAAGTTGAGATACGAAAAAGCTAGTGATGAGAGATCAAGCTACAGGGCACAGGAAGAAGGCATCTAAATCTAAACAGAAAGTCAATATGCAAAGTATAGATGGTTGTATATTAAGCCGGCTTATTATAGACGTGTAAAATCTCATGTTTGCAACAAACCTGCACAATACCTCAGCTGATCTGAAGGAGTTAGCAGACCAGAGTTCTTTCTCATATTCCTCTTTTACTAAGGTTACTTAAAGGCCAGCACATATACAAAGAATAGCTAGATAGCCAAGGCTTATTCTACAATCGCGTGCATATTCCTTTCTAAGGTGCGCTGATACTTATATAATTGGTTGCTATATATCCTAATATATAGAAAACAGCTAGCTAATATGTAGTCTATATGGATCGAAATACATATTCTGTACAGAGAATCTTCTAGTTAGTTGTTTTGCTTGGTCATATTGTCAGTAACTCCACAATGAAGAAGGTAACTAATATTATGAACAGTACGCACATATTGATATTGATATTAGTCTAGTCACATATGCAAACCAATGAAGAAATTAACTATAGTTTCATGAAGGTAGTTTGACAATGTAAATCAACATTTCATGCTCTAGACAGATTAGGATTTCACTTTGTGGCTTTCGCCTCATTTGCTTCAAGCATGATGGACATGCTAGATAATACCACCCATCTTCGGAGACAAACCAGGTCAATGTAGCTCTGCAAAATACTAATGTGTCCTAAAATTTAAAGCAGGGTAAAACCCGACTGTTATAGTTCAAAGGTGGACCTCTATACCCACAGCAAGCCATAATAGGTTGCTGAAACCCTGCAGATTACATTCATTCACAATCAAATATGTAAACTGTAACAACCAAGTGCAGAGGCAAAGTTATATAAGGTACTAAGATGACCTAACCGTATTTAGAATATTTTGCAATGAGGACATATTTAATAGAGAAGATATCAATATATGTGACAATTGCATCAGAATATTGGCCTTGCAACTTTTTACTGAGATCATGAAGCTGCAAGTTCAAAGTTTTAGCTACTTGGTTGTGCACACTAACACATCCCTGCTTATCAAGCTTTGATGGGTTGTTTCCAAATGTGGCTACATTCTGAGTCAACCACCCTAGAGGACCAGTGTTACGTATCCAAACGTTCCGAGCACCATGATCCACATAATCTCTAGAGAAAATAAGCAAAGAATGAAACTTCAATGTTATTCCTACTTCAGAGATTAACACTGAAACAAAAGCTTCAATGTTTAATGTTTCATGACACTTCAATGTCATTACTAAAACCTTTATTCCTGATTCAAACTGTGACAAAACTGTTGGAATAAAAGCAAGAATCTGATCCAGTGTTGTAGAATAAAATGCACCAGCAAGATCAGTTTGGCTTATAATAAACATGCAAAGCCCCTTCTGAAAGGAATCTTCTGAGGTAGATAATTCTCAAGTTCCTTACCTAGCTAGAACAGAAGGGAAGGTTATTTCAACATGTGTTGCTTAAGAACTTGAGGGCTAGAAAATGAGGTTTTCTTCTTTTCAAGAAACAAAGCTCTAGTACTCAAGAAAACTCATGACAATATAGAAAACTCACGATCGTATGTACCTTAAGCAGCTAGCAATTGAAGAGCCTGGGCCTCGAATCGCAAAACTGAGAGATCTGAATCCCAAATGAAAAGGGGCAGACAGATGTTGCAGCTGCTGGAAGTGTAGTAGCCCCTCCAGCTGCGAAATTGCACCATTTCAGAAACTTGGCATGCCAACGGAATCCGAATAGGAGTAACTGTTGGAAGAAAATCAAATACACTCAACAAAACTTTTGGAAACTTCAGTTACAGAAAGGCTGCTGCAAATTACAAATCAGACAACTTACAAAATAAATCCATAGCAAGAGCTGAACTGATTAGGATTATGCCTCAATTAAAGTTTTCCTAAAATACAGAGAACAAATTAAGTTTTCATAAAATTGCTCCTTTGCACAGAATACACACCTGCAGAGCTGAAAACAGATCGAGTAAGTCAATAATATAACATCAAGAAGATAAAAAAACAAAGACCTTGAACATGGATGTTATAGAAGATAAATCATTGCTTGCAAATATACAGTAAGGGAACAAGCAGAACATGACATGATATTCACTCAACCAATCTATTTAAAGTTAGAAGTCAAATAAGCAGTGTATTATGTGGCCTAGATGCAATTCGATTAAGTCTTTCTTATAATGAGATTCATATCAATCAGAACTTCAACTACCTCCAGTAAATTGCCATACTTATCTGCACTATCTATCTGCAAAAATTTCCAATTAACCAAAGGATCAAATGGTCAGAGACTGATCATTTTAATATACTTGCACATATAATACAATAAGTTCAATTACCTTAATCAAAAGTGGTTTTCCTGCCTCAATCTTTATGAAATACAGCCCTACAAATTTGAAAGGGCCAAGGAATGAAATCAGAAGGCCATGACATCAAATATTAAATGATCAAGCATGTGGGGAAGTAGAGACCTTCCCTCAACACAAAATGGTTAAAGTAACTCTCTTCTTATTTGAAATGTTGGATTCTTTCCCTCTTTCCTCCCTCCACTCCCCTGCTCCTATTTTCTAAATTTGTTATCATCACTCAGGATTATAGTGATTCTCTCCTAATATCTGTTGTTTGATCATGCCCATCACTACCCAGTTTCGATCACACTATCTTTTGCCTAACTTAAGACTCCAAATGCAAAAAGACATTATAGCAGATAATGACAATTTATAAGATAAGCGTATGTTATACTGATCAGTAAGGTGTAAGCTTACTTATATGCAATCTCTAATTGTTGCACACCTAATGGAGACAGGACAAAGACATAATAAACAATACAGAACGAAGACATCTAAAAAAAGCACTACCCTAATTTCAGGTGCTACCCTAAATTTTTCGAAACCACTATATAGAAGATCAAAAACATAGAATGCATGCAGTCATGATATGACTAAGATTAATGCAGTCACCTAAAAAAATGCAGTACACCTTCTTATATTATTCATAGAAGGTATTGCACATTTCATTATTAACCATAACAATGACATAAATATGAAAAACAGAGGAATATAGTTATATAACTTATATTACTTGATCTTGAAAGACAGGACAGGTGGCAAGAGGGAGAAGTTCTTGTCTCTGATCTCTTCTGATATTCTGCTAACAGACCCTGCAGTACGAACCAAGAAAGTGTGCAAGCCCACGTGCTTCCATAGGGTCAGGGACACCAATGCACATTGCTGCTGCTGCCTGCAAAGACAATTTGCTTAGTGTAACAGCATCTTATTTTCTGTTGCTTAGTGTAAATAAGAGTTGAAAATCAGTGATTAAAGATGGTAAATCACTACCCCCAATTAACACATAAACAATCAACAATGAACTGTAAATTTTAGCAAATATGTCGTATAAATGTAAACAAAGAGTCCATATATCTTAAGCGGTTGCATGGTCCTAAGCAATGCGATGGATGCAAGACTTGAAATGAGGCTTTCACCAGATAAAATCTGACTAACCTCATATGTTTGTGAGATACTAATGCATAGCTACTGTCTCAGCCTTGCTGCAGTCTAAACCCTCCACGCTGGCAAAGTAAAAAGTAAAAAGAAGTTGATTACAAAAATTCAATCGAATTCCAAAAGGTTTAAACTTTTCCATACAAAGAACCGAAATCATATCAGGTACAATCTCAAGCACAAACCACGGAATAGAAGATGCAAAATTGAACTTGGAAAAACCCAATAAAACCCATAATCCAACACGATCACCCAGTTCAAAATTACAACTTGAATTCGAAATCTATAATACATTACTCAGAAATCAAAAGTTTACAACATTGACAAAAATTCAACTCCAATTCAAAATTTAGCATACAACTCTAGCCAATAATAAATTCAAACTCAAAATTATACTCTATACAAAGACCACCTCAGTTTGATTGAAGCAGAATGAAGCCTACCATGATACCTCTCCGTCTGCTGTCTGTTACGGAGATAGCAACCGAGCCTTGATTCGATTGGTTGGGGAGTAGAGGACAGGGATTTTGGTATAGAGTTGTGAAACAGGTAAAGAAAGAAGACCAAACAAGGGCATGGTGTTGTGAGGTGTGGGTTTTCTGTCAGCAGTATGTAGGGTATTTTGGTAATTTTGGTATATTAGGAGTATATAGCTAATACCTCAGAAATGGTGGCCATTTTCCATGAAAAATTGTCGAATACCTCAACAACATCACCAGGAACCCAATTCTCTGTAACTTCCAGTGGAGGAGGGCAAGGCCTAATTGCAGTTCTGTGTACCCTCTCCACAATGGTCTCATCATTAGCAGCCTCTACTCCATCATATCTAACAGTATACTTGTAGCCGTCACGGCAGATGATCTTGGCACAGCACCAAGATCCTGCAGGACTTCCACATTGCTCCCTTTTTTGAATCTCATGATGCTATTATACAACCGCCCCAATTCTCGATCACAAAACCTGCTTCTGAACAAGAGAACAAACTTAAGACACAAGGCAAAAGTCACAATACAAGATTCTCAGTTTTGAAATGAGATGATAATAGTCTTAAAATCCCACAAGGAACAGTACAGAGGATCCAAGGTGATCAAATGATTAATATAACGATAAAAAGGAACATCGCATTTTGGGGAATATTATCAAACAAATAAGATCTCTCACGTCTATGTCTTATCTGGGAATCATTTAAAGTTCCAATTGTTATCCACAGAAAAGGATATAAAATCTAAAAACTTGAAGCATTCCATTACTAAAATCAGAGACAAAAAAGAAAAAGGATCAAAAATCTAAATCAAGCTGCCAAAACATATGCTCTGCTTGGCTGTTGACAAAATGCAAGAAGATAAAAAGCACCACACTTACAATTCCTAAGTTTCACATTGATTATGACCTCAAAAAACTCAAATTAGCACTCAACTGAGCTTAAGACAACTCCATGGTTTAGTTTCATCGACCCAATTTCATCTACCAAACAAGCAAAACAAACCAAGACACAATTTTTTTATTCTTGTTTGCACCGTTTTCTCAGCAAATAAGGAGTTGGGTCAGAGAAAACAGATTGACCCAAGAAGAAAAATCATAGCTTTTCTGCAAATTTGTAATCTTCATGAAGAAGAAGAATTGAACTGAATAATTAAGATGGAAAGATTGAAAGCACAGATATTGATCATGTATTGTAAATGCAGAAAGAGATAAAAAGAAACGTAAAACAGAGAGTTTAACTGACCTTAATGTCAATTCAGAGAGAGATTGGCTATCAGAAAAAAAGTTTGAAGTCTGTGATGATGATTCTTCTTCTTCTTGTTGTGTTTGTTTTAGTTTTTTGGTTTTTGATATTAATTATTAATTTTTTTTTTTTTTTGGTTACAAGGAAGCCCGAAAGGGCCAAGAAAGAAAGAAACTAACTAGGGAACAAGAAGTTAGAGCCTACAACTCTAGTATGGCCACTGCCAGTAACATCATCAAGGAGGGTCTGAACTGTATGAGGGGGAGGTTGATCCCAGAAAGTTGTTCCTCTAGAGAAGTTGATACTATCCTTTGCCAAAATATCCGCTGCAAAGTTCCGTTCCCTATGGATGTGGTGGATAGAACAGACATCAAACTCTTGTATCATGTCTCTGCAATTGGCAATAAGAGTCCCAAGAGGGTGACTATCAATATTTCCAGAATTTATGAGATTAACCACAATGGCCGAATCAATTTCAACTTCCAATCTTTTAATGTGGAGATCAAGGGCAAGCTTTAAGCCAATGTAAAGGCCCCAAGCTTCAGCTTCAACAATCTCACCAACTCCCATACTGTGAGTGAACCCTTTAATCCAAACACCAGAACTGTTTCTAATGAGACCACCAGCTCCAATCACTCCTGCATAAGATCTGGAACCATCAATGTTCAATTTGAAATTGTTTGCAGCAGGTTTCAACCAATGAAGGGTTACAACCTTATAGGGCCTATTCTCAATACTAGGCTTGGAAGCAATAGAAATCTCAGTAGCATACTGCAGAATAATTTCTTTAGGATTATGAGGAAAAGTGAAATGAACCTCAAAGATGCCTTTGTTCCTCCACTTCCAAATGTACCAACAAACAATGATGAAAAATTCATTCAAATCAAAGGAAAGCCATTTACATCCTTTCTGGAGAAGATTAGCAGCAATCCAGTCATTCCAATTGAGCCAGAAGGTACCTTTCATTTTTATAGGGATAGCAATGCTCTTCCAAATCTTAGAAGCATGGGTACAATCTCTGAGAAGGTGGAGCATGGTTTCAGGGATACCAGGGCAGAAGTGACAACTCTCATTAGTAGTTAAATGCCTTCTAAGTCTTTGGGAGTTGGTAAGGAGTTTTCCTTGAACAAGAATCCAAGCAAAGGTTTTGAGTTTGGGAGGGATATTAAAACTCCATATTTTCTTCCAAAAACAATCAGGAGTAAGATCAGAACCAATAGAGCACATGTACGCACTTTTAACAGTAAATACACCATTAGAAGTATGCTTCCAAATAAGATTATCAGCAATAGAACTAGGCCTGTAAATGGATCGGGTTCGGATCGGATCGACCTAAATCCAAATCCGTTTACTAAAAAAAAAATTCGATCCAAACCCGCTCCGTTAACCCAGCGGATCATTGATACCTCGATCCAAATCCGTACCCGTCGGATTAACGGATACCCGATCCGCTAATCCGATCCGTTTATAATTTCAAATATTTTTAAATTTTAAATAGTAATATTAAATTTATATCATAATATCTCATAAGATATTAATAAAATATTAAAATAACATGATCTACATGAAGAGTATCACCAAAAATAAAATTACTTATTTTTGACAATAATTACAAAGACTGCCTCTTAGATTTCTGCAAAAAAGTAATATTAGAAATCTTTAATATTTTATATTTTATATTTTATATTTTTAAAAAATAATAATATATTAATAAAAAATAATATTTATTTATTACTAAAACGGGTCGGATCATTAACGGATCGGATCGACCTAAATCCAAATCCGATCCGTTTATTAAACAGGTTAACGGATTCGTATCATTAACGGATCAACGGATCAAAATGTTCGATCCAAACCCGTTTAATAGCTACGGATCTGGAGCGGGTCCGGATCAAAACCCGGTCCATTTACAGGTCTAAATAGAACCATCAACACAAATAGGAACTTTACCGATAATATCAATAATGTGATCGGGGAGGCATACCTTTAGGAGATCAAAATTCCATCCATTACTGAGCCAAAAATCCTAGACAAGAGCATTGTAGTCAACAAGATTAGCATCAGAGGCAAAGGAAGAGAGGGCTCCATGTCCAGTCCAATCATCGATCCAAAACTTAATAGTATTCTCATTCCCTACTTTCCAAAGTAAACCATCTCTAAGAAGTTTAGCACCATGGAGCACACTACTCCAAGTGCTAGAACAATTAGGATGGTGTGTATAATTCTTATCAAGAAGGGAAGCCTTTCGAAGGTACTTTTGCTAAAACATCTTGCACCATAAACCACTATCACCATTGATCATTCTCCAACTAGTTTTAGCTAGCATAGCCTTATTCATCTCAGTAGATTTTTTAATACCAAGACCACCTTTGCATTTGGGTTTGCAGACTGTATCCCAATTCAATAATTAATTATTAATTTTGTGAGTATTTAAAAGGTCCAAATATTTAGCTTAATAAGCAACGAATATGGCATGGTGTCTATGCCAAGTTGCCATCTACCCAAGAATAGCTTGGTGAGGTGGGCCTTAACTGTAACATCTTATGGTAAATTATGGGTGTGCACTATGGCATATACCCACTTTCTTCTCTATTTTTTTTCCCTACAAAAAAGAAAATATTGCTTTTAGTAGTTTCGATTGTGTAGTTTGTGGTTTTTCATCTTGATAATGCAAGTCAAAAATGTTAAGCACAAAGCGAGCTATTCTCTTACCATTTACTAAAGATAATGTAAGTCAAAATAAATAATGTGAATTCTTTAAGCATGAGTTATCAATTTTCACGGTCTAATTTTTCTTTCTCTTTTTTGTATATATTTAGTTCTTTACAAATACACGAGCTAATTGGTATTGGATTGTGTTCTGTTGTGCAATTGCCTTGTCTTGTATGGCAAGTTGAGATGTGGATTAATAATGAGTAATCTTAAGCAGTTTGAGGTTTGAGGTTCGATTGTATATATCTCATGGTATTCACCAAAAACCAGAAAAAAAAAGACGGTACAATTGTTTGAAATAGTTTTCATAAAAAAGGTTCATGCTTGGGGGAGGTGGAGCCAGAACGATCTGTTACCCTACTTAAAACAAGATGATAAGGTAGTGTAATAAGTTGGTCATGCATGTTTCCCTTTCTTTCAAATGAAATATATTCAAAGTTTCAAATGAGTGAACGATATTGTTTGAGTTAGTTTTATTTTAAAAAAAGAAAAAGAAAGAAGAAATAGAATTCTAAGCACAAGTCTTACAGCCCAACTGTTAGCCCTAACGTCTATATACTAGACATTGCTCTATTTCCTTCGCTCTTCAATCTCAATGTCAATATTCAAACATAAAATACTCCATTAGATGATTATTGTCGATAATTTCTCTTAGAAAAGATATCTTAGTGAAAAAAAATTGTTACTTAATATCGTGATTCATACATATTAAAAATTCTGACATCTGTTACCATCTTTTCCTCTGAGATTCAATATACATATGATGTAAATGCATTTCTATAGATCTTAATATTTATGAGAAGAACTTTGAAATGGTATAAAAGTACTCATAATAACATTATCGATTTCAAAATTTAATTCTCTTGTTAAAATACTTGATTATCCTTCTAAATATTAGTGTCAACTCATTTTTTGACCAGACTCACTCTTCAAGGTCACAAATGAGTTGCGTTTGGTCCTTATTCATCAAATTCATTTCAAACTTTTCAAATTAATTTTGCTTCTAAAAGTTGGGAATTACATAATATAGTTTCCTAATAAAGTCAAGGGTGGAAAATATTTGTTTGGACACGTGAGTTTTTGTATTCTGAAGACCAGTTTAGCAAGACCTCCTAATCTCCTAAATATAGAACCATGGTCAAATTGTCATACTTTGAATTGTAGTAAATGGCCAGCCCTAGCAAGATGTATATATGATTAGTGATTTTGACTCGTGAATTCTGAACATGTCAACACGCACATTGCAATAAAAAACGAGAGAGAGAGAGAGAGAGAGAGAATTAAACTAATGTGATCGATGTTTGCCTAATTATCTATCTCATCAAATTAAGTCTCTAGTTGTCATCTTTATCATGGATAACAAATAAAGTCCTTTTCCCAATCCCTATCGATCGCCAGAATCGAACCACATCTTCTTGGGCAATATATATGTAAGATATTAGGATAGCCACCATGAAAATGGCCACACTTCTTATATTAAAGTTTTGGATTAGATTAGTATTTCAAAATGAGATATGATTCTGGTGCAAAGTAGTGTCTTATGTGATCAATTATTCATATTGTTTTCGATGACATGAAACGAAGGTACATTTGTATATGATATGCATATATAAGATGTTATCTTCATAATCACGTTATTTTGTAAAGCAACTTTATAATGTTAGTTGGCTAGCTTCATATTTTGATCATTCTTGTCAAAAAAAAAAAAAAGCTTCATTTTGATCATATATATATAAGAAGCAGCATGCATATGCTACCCGGGAAGAATAATGAGAAAACCCTAAAGTAAGTTGGCATGCAACAACTCCAACTCGATCTGTCTTATCTATCTTGCCTACTAATCAATCATTCATCATGTATAACCGATTATTATAAACACATGTAAAGCTAGTTTATGTTAGCGTAGAAGAAGCGTGTAGTCTTGGATTAATACGTACGTACGTTTCCTCTCATATACGTGTATGTATATATAGATACGTATATGTATATAAATGTATAACATCCCTTGTTGGATCATTGGCTTCTTGCTTTAATAAAAGTTGAAATTTCTCTGTGATATACATATTAATGTGTTGCTTGGAAGCAAAAGACACCAGCATCACCATTTTGAAAGCTGTTGTTTTTTTTTTTTTGGTTACAAAGAGGCCCAAAGGACCTAGGCAGAAAGAAAACTAAATAAGATGAGATCCAACTTGGCCAAAGGTTTTAACTCTATCAATCCCAGCAATGTCATCAAGCAAAGCCTGGATAACATGCACAGGAGGCTGGTTCATAAAACGGGTTCCTCTAGAACAATTTAAGCTTTCCTTGGCTAGGATGTCAGCAACTGTATTCCTCTCCCTGTGTATGTGTTGGAGAGTACAAGAATCAAAGAGCTGCATCATGGACTTGCAGTTAGAGAGAAGAGTCCCAAGGGGATGAGTGTCATACGAATTCAGCTGCATGAGGTGGACCACAATTACAGAGTCACTTTCAACTTCAAGATTTTTGATATGGAGTTCAAGGGCAAGTTTTAGGCCAGTAAAGAGACTCCAAGCCTCAACCTGAATAACTTCACCAGTCCCAACATGATGAATAAACCCATTAATCCATTCTCCAGAGCTATTGCGAATAACTCCACCGGCCCCAATAACACCAGCACAAGAACGAGCCCCATCAATGTTTAATTTGAAATAGTTTCTATGGGGTTTGACCCAATGCATAAGCACAGTGCTTTGGCCTTCTTTAGGACTGGAAACCTTAGAAATCTTGTACCATTCATTCACATAATCTTGAATGACTTTCAGAGGGTAGATAGGACCCTGGAAATGAACATCAAAAACCCCTTTATTCCTCCACTTCCATATATACCAACATATGAACAAAAAGATCTCTTGCCACTTGAAAGAATTCCATCTGCAATTCTGCTGAAGAGTGTTAGCCGCTATCCAATCATTCCAATTTAGTTGGAAGGAACCGAGCATTCTGGTGGGTATACGAATAGAAGACCAAACATGTTGAGCTTTAGGGCAGTCCCTAAGTAAGTGGAGCATGGATTCAGTGATACCAGGGCAGAACTTACAGCTTGGATCAGTGGTGAGATTCCTTCTATGCCTTTGAGCATTAGTTAAAAGTCTGCCTTGAAAGCTGTTGTTGAAACAACATTGCTAACTAAATATGTCATCTTTCTACTGTCGTTTTGCTTATCTTTGTTTGGGGATGATGATAAAAAGGACCGCCGAATTCGATTCTGTTTTGCATGATACTCCATAGCCAGCAAGCATTTCTTGTTATTGCCTCAAGGGAAAAAGATCAAAGAAGAAACCAAACGAATTAGTTAAACTTGACTGGCATGGTGCACGCATGTATTTGTTGCTTGTGGAGGTGTGGAATCACTGAAATGTGTTTGGCTGATGGATTATACGAGATAGTTGGGCACATCCGAATCTGTTACTGATGGAATTTAATTTTTTAACAAATTATATATAAATTATTGACAAAAGATGATTTAACAATACATCATTTAAAGATTGAATTAAACATATAAGTACTAAATTTTACAAATAAGGACAATCTGCTCTCCACTTGCCACATGTCATGAGTTAATTTACTTTTTTTTACCTTTAACTACTTCTAATCCCTTTACGTTACTTCTCAAAGAAAAAGAAAAAAATCCCTTTCTGTTACACATTGCTAAGAAAGAGAATTTCAGAGCTCTTCGTCAAATTTCTTCTTTTTCTTTATTCCTGAACGTGTCATTGGATCAGTAGCAGCTTCATTTGCAGTAGCAGGAGCAGGAGCAGTAGCAATTACATCTGTCAATCCATGAATGAAATTGAAAACATAGAAAATAGCATTATTCCCACAGCAAGATTACCAAACCAGTAGCAATTAGTAATACTAATCAACATGTAAAAACAAAAGGGTTTTGTATAACAATAACCTCATTGAGAACTTTCATCAAACACCTGATGTGCATGAGTTCCTAATCCACCAAAACTACCATACCCAAGAAATTGCTAAAGAGAAAGAAAAGACATAGATTAATCCTACACATCCAATTTGCATGCATTCATTAAAGCACAACAATTTGACAAGCAAACCAACTAAAGAGATTGATCCTACACATCTAAATCTGACTATCGAAACCATAAAGGGTTCGACCTTGCCTCTTGAGAGCATAGACCACCTCATGCTAATCAAATTCTTGATAACCACCTCATGCTGACAAGTTCCTCTTGCAATTTCTAGAAACCGAAACCAACATAAACGAAGGCAGCAAACGAAGAGTAAGGGATTACCTTATCAACCTCCATTGAAGCCATATTCGAGCTGAGCACGCAAGCGCTAGAGAGAGAGAGAGACTTTGAGAGGGTTTGGGCGGCAAGGCCTAGCTGCTATTGCTTGTTTGCAAATTTAGATTTGGGGTTTCTGTTTTGGGGTGTTGGGTATTGAGTCAGTGGCAATGCGCCTAAAGTTTGATGAAAACTGAGCATTTTGGTCATTTTTCTATTAAAATTCGGAGTCAACCGTGCATCATTTGATTTTTGGGCTTGAGCTCGTGTCCTTATTTGTATAAATATAATTGAAGGTGGATTTTTTGAGTTTATATCATTGGTCTTGTGCTACTGTGTAATTTTTTTTTTTTTTTTAAGTTCGGACCAAAAAAAAAAAAAAAGCGGAGTCAAACTCATTGTTGAGTTACAATTTACTTATGTAATTGTGTTCCAAAACTATGGAAATTGATTTGTCTTCTATACTATTCTATCATATTTAATGCATTTCCTTTTATATGTAGGAAACAATGCAAAGAGAAGAAAACGCCCAATCTATGGCTTGAAAGTGGAAGAATCAAAGTTAAGACGAGAATGTATGGGATTTGAGCGAGAAAAATGCTACGCGGATTCCGGCGAGGAGGTGAACTTTTTCAACGAGTCCCACTCATGGAGGATTCCTAGTCCAGCCAAGGAGGACCATGGTGATGGGAATTCTTGATCATTGGACATTCAAATATCTCCCCACACTTTGTTATTTTGGACCCTTGCATGCACTTTAGCCCATTTTTAGGACACGGTGTAAGAAATGCTCTTCCATGTTGGTCCTCAATATAGCTGATTTTTAAAACTATAGATGCCTATCTTCATCACCTCTTCAACCACGCATCCATTCTCACTTCACTTGAGCTCCATATTCTCTCTACAACTCCACCTCTCAAAAATCCAAACACCAAACTCCATCACCACCATAACTCACATTCCCATCAAGTCTACAATCACACAACATCACTAGCTACTCTAGATTTCACCGTTCTCACAACATGAAGAGCTTGACAACCACATCATGATCTTGGAGACCCATCTCCATCACCACTTCCGACCCATCTAGATTTTACTCTCTACTTCCTTACTCTTTATTCACTTGATGTATGTTAGAATGTTGAAGTTTGTTTATCTAGTTATGAGTAAGTAGTGAACTTGTTGGGGCTATGGTTGAAAGCCATAGCCAAACTTGCTTGTAATTGATATTTTCTTTATGATTTGATGGAATTCATGTTGTCATCCTCACATGCTAAATTCATAGTTGAATGCATTTACTTAGACCTAATCAATTTGAGTTAATGTGTTGGTCATGACATGAAGTTTTATTTAAGAGATTGATTATTTTTAGGCAAAAAGAAGCATGAAAGCACACCATGTGTGCATGTGACTATATATGTGAGGGTAATAAGTTAAAATCACATAGAACTAGGATTGGTTTGGTTGCTTGGTCATCTTAACTCTAATCTTATGCATCTAAGAAAAATGAATTGAGACTCAACCGGTAATAAGATTTATTCTTAGGTAGTTAGTTCTAGACTAAACCAGTTGAAATTAATAAAATCAAAGACGTTTAGGTCTTAATAGTCTTAACCGGATGCTTAGAGGGTAATTGGACAATAAGTTAGCATCATTTATATCCAATTGCATTGTTGCATCAAAGGAGGTTAGTGGTAGACAATCCAAACCATTACTCACACCCATTTTATAAGAACTTTAGCTTAGTCTAGCCTTGTTATTTTCATTTCAATTAGTGTAATCTTTCAACCAAAAATCTCATCAAATAATTCACTATCCATTTGTGCCTATCACCCTTCACATGTCATTTTCATTGCAATTGCATTGTTGCAGTAAGGGAGGTTAGTGGTAAATAATTCAAAATCTTACTCCAATCCATTTTATAAGAACTTTAGCTTAGTCTAGTCTTGTTATTTTCATTGCAATTAGTGAATCTTTCAACCAAAAGTCTCATCAAACAATTCACTATCCATTTGTGTATATCAGTCTTCACATGCCATAACGAAGAACAATTCTTAGGAATGGGTGAACGAGCATATTCACCCTCTCTTGCGATTAAGGCATAACTTTATAATTTTCTAATCCGACCATTCATGTTGTATAACGTAATACAAAAATTAGCTTTGTAAATAATCAATCAAATTGAAGACCCTTAATTTAGTTATTCATTTCTATGAAATACATGAACGGTTCATCATAATAATAGTAATTGTTGTTAGAATCATCCATTTGTTTGATTCAATTAGATATTTAAATGATTTCCGATTAGATTGATTTTTTAGATCTTTAAAGGCTAATTTAAGATACAGACTGTTGGATTATAAATTTATTAAGTAAAAGTATGTTAATCAACAATGGGGTGAATATGCTCGTTCACCCTAGGAGTGAACCTGAGAATTGTCCTAACTTGAATTGAGTTTTGGTTTGGTGAATTTGTAAATTGTGTGCATTCTTTCTAGGTTTTCTCTAGTTAGGAAATGATTTGCCAATCCTCATGGATTTAATCCCCCTACACTATAACTTGGTCCTTAATTATACTTGAGGATGACTTCAATGCTACCACTTGTTTTCTCACAAACTTGCTATACTAACTTATGTGCATTGTATGGTATGTCAAACCATGTTAAGTTTTGTTAACCCAATTTTTTCTTGAAATTCTCTTATAACATAAGCTCACCACTCATAGAGCATGAATTTTATTTTTTAGAATGCATTCCAATTGACAGAACACCAAAATCTCGAATGAATTTTAATTTGTGAATTTATTGTTTTGTAACTTTTAAAAATCGTAAAAAGAAAATGGCGTCGTAACTTTTGAGTTCATTCAATTCAAGAAGTGGTAAAAATCATTATTTGATGGCGGAAAAGTTTTGATGGGAAAATAAGAACACGTTTTTAGACAATTATTTTTAAAAATGTTACTGAATAGAGCCTATATTCTTGCATCCTTTTATAGCTGCTTGTTTAGACAAAGTCTTATCAATGTTATCCATGTTTAGTTGACATCAATAATATTTGGAATTTTTTTTTTCAATAGCTTTCGATCAATTACTTGTCTACTGATCAATCTAGAGACACCTAAGGCTTGGTCGGTAACGTTTTTATAAATAATTTTAAAAAAAATAAATTTTACAAATAAAACCGAGAAAACGAGGAAATAGTTCAAACGATGGTTTCGATTTTGATGGTCACAATGTAGACAAAAATATTGATGGGTCCGATGTGTGTGAGATTTTTGGAATTGAACAACGATTGTATTTCTGCAATAGGCATAGAAATACACTTTTGAGGGTGAGTCATGCGTTTGGTACTCTTTTTTATTTCTCTTAGGTGACATTAAAAAACATTTTCAAGTTCTACTTTTAAACTGCATTAAATAAATAAATAAAAATTCTAAATAGCATGGTCAATCTGTTGCTTAGTCGATGGTGGTCAAAAGGTACTTCAACTTATATGGCAAATAGCGCTCGGCCAAACAAGTGCGCCCCAACTTATCCAAAGCTTCAAGATTCGCTTTTTTCTTCAACTTCTTCATAAGTTGGAGGTCTTCAAACAACGTCGGATACTCTTTCACAAAATCTGCTTCCAATTGGAACTTGGCTCCACTATTCTTCAAAATAATGTCTGCAGTCATAATAGGTGGGATGAATACCTCATCATCCCTGCTTGTACAAAAGGTTTCGTGCTCCCGAAGCATGAACGAAAGCAGACCTCCAACAAGGACTCTTTCACTAGCGCAACAGATGTCATCAAGAGCTGAGTTTGATGTTTTTGGTTGTTCGAAGAAATTCATATTCATGTAATACAGCAAACGAAGTGCGCGCATGTCACTTTTCTTCTTCTTTGGACTCGACAAAATGATCAATCCAATGGATGACTTCTCTTTTTTTCTCTCTTGATTTAGAGAGTTTAACATGTTTAACACCATCGCCACAAACACAATGAGACTTGCCTCGTGAAATCAGACTAAAGTCCCCATTGTCAAATTTTCTCTTGAGTTCAGATTTCACACAACTTCAGAGACAGAGAGGTCTTCAACCCCGTGATAATCACCATCTTCAAGTATAAGGAAGGATGTTGGGGCGATCTCATCCATCAGCCTGGTGTATATTGCGTTGTGCAGGTTAATTAATTTGAGGACGTTTTCTCTCTTTGGAATTGCCAAGATTAGTTTGCGTTCATCAAAACAAGAAGCCATTATATGTTGAACCTTGTGAGATAAGCCCTAAATGATTGTAAGTTTTGATAAAAGAAGTTAAAAATTTAGATGCGGGGGAAACTCCTTATATAAAGTCTAATTGGTCACGATATGGGATGCTCTATTCCTACAATAAGTTGGTGACAACTTTTTCCAGTTGCAAGTTGGTTTACTTAAAGAAATCAGGAAGGTTCAAAGATCACAAAAATTTGGAAAGTATAAGAACTTCCTCGATATAGAGAATTACAGTTTTTTTTTTATGCATAAAGATGTAGAGAATTAGAGGTAGTGCCACCTTCGTATATTCTTTGTCAATTGTCATATGTGAAACATAACTTTGACTAATCAATAATTGCTACAATGCTCCTCAAAGCCTATTGTTAGCTTCGGTCAACAATTAAAAAGTATAATTAATTTCACATGATGTATTTAGAGAAACAAACTTGGTAGCTGATGCAGTGGCTAATGTATGTCATAGATCTCTTTATGGTTTCTCGTGGACTAACTATCTTCTGAGAAATGCATCCAATGCTTTTATTTTTGATGTTGTAAACTCTGGATGCCCTAAAAGCTTCCACCTATAATCATAGTATTTTCGCATCAAAAAAAAAAAAAAAAGAAGTTAATTTCATGTGAGAGAGGAGAGCTATAGAACACACCTTTATTAAGCTCTTGGAATTGAAATCGTTGATTAAATTATTGTTACATGCCAGAACGTACAAATAAATAAAAAATTCATAGAGTGATGACATGGTTAATTTGAGGTTCATTCCTTGTTGGTTTTGGAATGAATTCTATTTGATTCTTTCTAAAGATTCGGCCTGAATGAATTTCTTTTGTTCTAGTGCATCTAAGGGATACAAATCTAAAAAATTAAGTTGTTTCGAAAAATTATATTCTAACCACAATTCATGTGAATAAATTATTGATAATATTCATCTCAAGTGTAGACTAATGAATAAGAAAACTTCAAAAAAACTTTGACCTAGCCGTCTTCTGCTAGGGTTACTCTCTAGATTTCTAGAAAGCAAGCTACGTTTTCCATGGATATGGATATTCTAAGTTGGAATTGCAGAGGCATCTGCAACGACACAACAACTAGGGCTTTGAAAGACTTGATCTCTCAGAATCGACCCCAAATTATCTTCTTGTGTGAAACAAAGATCAGTCGAAAGGAGGACTTTCAAAAGCTGCATAGGGCGTTAGGGTTTGCCCATTCTGAAACTGTCTTGAGTGAGGGGCAATCTGGTGGCCTCGCTGTCTTTTGGAACGATGATGTTCGCATTAGAATGGGGACGACGTCCGCGCATCATATGGACATGGTGGTGGAGGGGAATCCGGGTGATCCGACCTGGAGGCTCACCGGTTTTTATGGATTTTCAAGAACGGCAGAACGTGATAGATCTTGGCGGCTCCTCAGGGAGTTGTCTGACTTGGATTTTTTGCCCTGGATTGTGGTTGGGGATTTCAATGAAATCCTTAACAATGATGAGAAGATTGATGGCCCGAGAAGGGCTGAACACCAAATGCGAGGATTTCGTGAAGCGTTGGGTTATGGGGAACTACTGGATTTAGGGTTTCAAGGAACTCGGACGACGTGGTGGAATTCTGAAACCAAACTGCGCCTAGATCGTGCTGTGTGTACACCTTCATGGTATGATATTTTTGGATATGCAAAAGTGGTTCATTTACCACCCAGTGATTCTGACCACAATCCCTTACTATTAAGGGCTAGTACTATCCCTATTGCTAATCGTCAGAAGCTGCACAGATTCAAGTTTGAAGCTTTTTGGCTTTAACATCCTGAGTGTGACTTTTTGGTGAAAGATGCTTGGCAAACTGATGTCACAGGTGACCCTATGTACCGAGTTACACAGAAGATTAAACATACCAGAATGACACTTGATAAATGGCAAAAAAACACCTTCCGTGTTAGGAAACAATCCATGCTGGGAGTGAGAGGCAGACTTGAAGAACTTATGGACGTCAATATTAACGATGCAGTACAGGCAGAGAAGAAAGACTTAATGAGTCGTTTGCAGACCTTACTTTCCCAAGAAGAAACCTTTTGGAAGCAACGGTCTAAAGTGCAATGGCTGAAGGAAGGTGATCGTAACACAGGTTTCTTCCATAGGAAGGCTGCAAATAGAAAAAGAAAGAATCTGATTCCGGGCTTATATGATGAGGATGGTACATGGTGTGAAGATGACGCTGGAATGGAGAGAATTGTGTCATCCTATTTCACCAAAATGTTTACAGCTTCTGAGCTTGATTTTGAGGCTATGGACACTACTATTTCTGCTATACAACCATGTGTTTCTCATGAGATGAATGAGGAGTTGTGTAGGCAGTATACCAGGGAGGAGATCAAGTGTGCTCTTTTCCAAATGTATCCCACAAAATCACCTGGACCGGATGGGATGCCGCCACTATTTTTTCAGCATTATTGGGAAACTATTGGTGAAGAGGTGACTGAAGCTGTTCAAAATTTCCTTCATACTGGTCAGTTGTTTAAGCAAATTAATTTTACACATATTTGTCTTATCCCTAAGGTGAGCAATCCAGCGACTATGTCTGATCTTAGACCTATTGCTCTTTGCAATGTGATCTATAAACTGTGTTCAAAAGCAATAGCTAACAGATTGAAAGTTATTCTGCCGGGAATTATATCACCTTTTCAAAGTGCATTTGTTCCGGGACGACTTATTACGGATAACATTCTGGTGGCTAATGAAATGGCCCATTTTGTGCATAATAAGAGGGAAGGATCAGAGGGTTTCATGGCTTTGAAATTGGACCTCAGCAAGGCTTATGACCGGATGGAGTGGTTATTTCTCAGAAAGGTGATGAACCGTTTTGGTTTTGCTCAGGTTTGGATTGATATGGTTATGTTATGTGTTACCACTGTTAGGTACTCTTTTCTGGTTCGAGGTAAACCCCGTGGTTTCGTGATTCCCTCTAGAGGATTACGACAAGGGGATCCTCTGTCCCCTTACTTATTCCTTATTGGAGCAGAAGGGTTCTCGGCTTTATTGCAGAAGAAACAGAGGGATGGTTTACTTTCTGGGATTGAACTATGTAGGGATGCACCATCAGTCAATCATCTATTATTTGCTGATGACAGTATGCTATATGCCAATGCTTGTTTGGAGGATTGTTATCAGATACAAGACGTGATAGAAACATATGGCAGGGCCTCCGGTCAGCTTGTGAATTTTAATAAGAGTTCAGTTGTCTTCAGTAAGAATGTTTCAGAATTTATGCAGGAAGAGGTCTCTAGTCTTTTAAGGGTGGAGATTGTTGACTCACATGAAAAGTATTTAGGTCTCCCAACTTATGTTGGTCGGAAAAAAACAGAAACTTTTCAATATATAAAAGATAACTTGGCCAAGAAGGTGACGAATTGGCAAGGAAAATTTTTAAGTGGAGCTGGGAAGGATGTTTTAATCAGAGTAGTTGCTCAAGCTCTACCTACGTATGCTATGAGTGTTTTTCAACTTACAAAATGTTTTTGTGAAGACTTGGAGCAGATGTGTGCACGCTTTTGGTGGGGAAGCTCTCTTGATAAAAGAAAGATTCATTGGCAGTCCTGGGATGCTTTGTGCAACCCGAACGAAGAAGGAGGACTTGGGTTTCGTAGCTTATCAGAGTTCAATTCGGCGATGTTGGCAAAACAAGCCTGGAGAATTATTAACAATCCTTCATCCCTTATTGCTCGGCTCTATGAGGCTAAATACTTTCCTGGAGGTACTTTTTGGACGGCAGAGGCTCATGCATCTCCATCTTATTCTTGGAGAAGCATTTTCTCTACAAGGGAGTTGATTGTTCAAGGATCCTTATGGCAGATTGGAGACGGAGAGCATGTAAGAGCTTGGGTAGACCCTTGGGTTTCTGGCATTCCAAATCATATACCGACAGTGTTGCCTTCAAATGTGAATACTTCCATTAAGGTCAGTGAGTTTATGACTGATTCTCTTACTTGGAATGATGTTTTGGTTAGAAATACTTTTTCTGTGGAGGATGCAGAAGCAATTTTGAGTATTCCTTTGAGCACTAGAATAGTGGAGGATAGGTGTGTTTGGAAATTGGAAAGAGATGGGGTATTTTCTGTTAAAACTGCCTATCGAAAGTCTTTTTCACTTTCACCTTCTCGACGGCCGAATACTCTTACTGTTAATGGTGAATTTTGGAAAAAAATTTGGAGGGGAGCTATTCCAAGCTCTGCAAGGGTACATGCTTGGCGTGTTTGTAATAATATTCTTCCCTCTTTGGAAAGACTAGCTGCTAAACATGTAGTGCTAGAATCTCAATTATGTGTTTTGTGTGAAGCTGAGCAGGAAAGTACGCTCCATTTATGTCGGAACTGTTCATATACGAAGCTAGTGCTCCAAACTAATAGAAGGGTGTGTGCAAACTGATGGGTTTGAGCTAATAGATTGGCTTAGTTTCTGAGCTAAGCATCTTTCTAAGCAAGCTTTTGAGGAGCTACTATACCTTTTATGGAGTGTGTGGAAAGAAAGAAACAATAGGGTGTGGGAACAGAAGAAATCTCATGCTGTTGATGTTGCTTTAAGAGCTTGTACTAGGCTTGCTGAGTTTAGGGTGCACAATGTGCGGGTGCCGAGTGTGGGACAACGAACTACTGTGACTTCTTGGAAACATCCTCCTCTTGGGGTTTTGAAGGCCAACTATGATGGTTCATTCAATCCTGAAACAAAAAGGGGAGGTCTGGGTTTTGTCATCCGTGATTCATCTGGAATATTGATTGCTGGAGGGGCTAGACCTCTTAATAATCTGCTCTCAGCTGAGCATGCTGAAGTGTTGGCTTGTCAAGCTGCATTGGCATTTGTGAGAAGTCATAACATGATGCCTGTAATCTTAGAAACAGATTCTAGCTTGGTGCAACGTCAAGTTTCTAGTCGAGCTACAAGGAATACTTCCTTACTGGGAAGAATTTATGATGACATTGTGGAGGCATTACGTTTCTACCCAAATGTGAGCATCTTACATACTATGAGGGAGGCCAACCTGGTGGCTCACCTCATAGCTGATCATGCCAAGTCCTTACAGTATGAGAGTTTTTTCTTTTCTACCCCTACCTTTCTTATGGCTGCAGTTGCAGCTGAATGTCATGTTTTGTAATTCCTTTCATTATCAATAAAGTTGGACCTCATTTTACTCAAAAAAAAAAAAAAAAACTTCATCGCAACATGAGAGAAAACCCTAGGCGGCTCTGCTAGGGTTGACTTTTTCCCTCAAGCGGCGGCAGCAAGTCTTCTCGGGCTCGTCTGTAACTACGTAGCGGCGTGTGTCGTTGAGTTTGTGACAGTCTTCTTCTTTGAGAGTTCGTCGGTGACGGGTTTTGGACGAGATGGGGGCTGTGTATGCTTGAGCCATTAGTTAGTTTTTTGCTTCTGATTATGATTTTCTGTTTGAAAGGGTATATAAATTATATTTCGGTAAATGCAGAAGTGATAGGTGCATTGTTTTGTTGTGTTACTACATTGTCCTTGTGATTCGGAAGAAGTGGTCATTATGTGCTCATTATATGTTTATCTGTTGGAGGTTTAAGACTATGTGTATAAGACTGCACATTAAATTTTTGGACTAATTTCAGTTTACCCCCCTGAGGTTAGGGGTCGTCATCATGTTAGTCCCTCTAGTTTCAATTTAATCATGTTAGTCCCTGTACTCTCAAATTTCATCATCCGTGTCCAATTTCTACTATTCCGTCCAATTTGGACCGTTAAGTCTGACTTTTGAGGGCTAAAATGGTCATTTCAAGACAAAAAAAAAAAACTAAAAAAAAAAAAGATTTTTTTTTTTTGCATTTTTTTTCTGTTTTTTTTTTTTGCATTTTTTTTATTTTCTTGTTTTTTTTTCTTTTTCTTCGCTTATTATTATTATTATTTTTTTATAATTTTGTCTTCAACCTATACACCACAAGTTATAATAGGTTTATAAAAACAAAAAAAAAAATACTCTAGTGATGCAGAACAGATGGCAACTAAATTTGAAGAGTAGTTAGATCGTGTTAAAGGAGGAAAACGAAAAGTGACTAGTAGACGCGAAACAGCTTCTCGGAGTCCGATTGGGACGCACCATACCTTTCCGGAAAGGGAATCGCGCCAGAAATCAAACTCGTCGCTTTGCCACGACGTGTGACCTTTTTCGGGCTTTTGGGGTCGTTTAGGGCCTCAAAAATGCGTTTTTCTATTTTACCCGTTTTGGTTTTCCTAGTTATTTTCGGATTGTTTTCGTTTTTACCCATGGGCTTTAGGGTTTCATTGTTAGTCGCCCTAGGGTTTATTTTCTCTTATTTAAGCCGCCTTAAGCGACGGCAAACCTATCTTTTCATCTTTTATCAATAAATTGAGATTATTCTCTTTTATCTCTGGTGGACTCCAGAACTCTTTGCTAGATTTATTGCTGGTAAACCTAATTTATCAATCCGATCAAATCCGTCTGCGTCAGGTGGTATCAGAGCAGGTCTTCCCTGTCTCTCCTATTTACCTTGGTAGCAATGGGGGAAGTTACAAAAGCAGATATCGAAGCTCTTACAACAGCGTTTACCGCTGCCATCAATTCCTTGAATAACCAGATCGGAGATATTCGTGGATTGTTGGGTGAGAGGAACAACAACAACAACAATAATCGGAATAGAGGCGGGGAAGGAGGCCAGCGAGTTAGGGCTCCGCGTGGCGAAATTGTTGTTAATACTTCAGATGAGGAGTCTGAAGAAGAAATTGTGCAACATGAACAACAGGTGCAAGCTGACCAGGATTACAAAGTCAAGGCCGAAATTCCTTTCTTTTCGGGCAACTTGGGTGTAGAAGATTACCTGGATTGGCAGCTTCAGGTGGACAGATTCTTTGAAATTATGGAAGTGCCTGAACACAAGCAGGTTAAGCATGTTGCATGGAGGTTGAAGAGTACTGCTGCAGTATGGTGGGATAAGTTGCAGAACACTCGAAAGAAGCAGAGGAAGCAGGGTGTTAGAACATGGCGAAGAATGAAGCAGCTGATGATGGAGAGATTCTTGCCAGATGATTATGAGCAGATTTTATACAGGTTATATATTGAATGTGTCCAGGGAACTAGGCCAGTGGCTGATTACACGGCTGAGTTCTTACGCTATTCAGAGCGTAATGAACTAGGGGAAACTGAAGGTCAGAAGGTGGCTCGTTATGTCAGTGGGCTGAAGCCTTCCATTCAGGAGAAAATTGGGTTACAAACTGTTCATACTATGGCCGAAGCTTCAAACCTAGCATTGAAGGCAGAGTTGTTAGAGAAGCCTTCACGAGCTTCTTCTTTCCAGAGATATAATTACCAAAGGAGCACAGATTTGGTAAACTCCTCAACTGACAAGAGTAAAACCACACTGCAGAGATCAGAAAACGCTTTTAGGGCTTCCAATCCTCCTTTTAAAGGGGCTGGCAGTTCTAACAGTTCTAGTGGTGTTCAAACCAGGGCACCGAACCAAAGGCTTAATAATCCTTACGCTAGACCTACAACAGATGTCTGTTATCGATGCAACAAGCCTGGGCATAGATCTAATGTGTGTCCTGAGAGGAGACAAACTGCCCTTATAGATGATTATGATGAGGATGAAGAAGAAGTTGGGAGAGATGGTGATTATGATGGGGCTGAGTTTGCGGAGGAGGAGTCTCCTGAAAAGGTTAATATTGTGTTGCAGCGGGTCTTATTATGTCCTAAAGAAGATGGGCAACGACGCAATATTTTCAGGTCATTTTGTTCCATCAATAACAAAGTCTGCAATTTAATTGTGGATAATGGGAGCTGTGAAAACTTTGTAGCCAAGAAGCTGGTGGAATACTTGCAGTTACCTACGCAGCCTCATGAAGCACCTTATTCTCTTGGTTGGGTCAAGAAAGGTCCACAAGTTCGAGTTACTGATTCCTGCAAAGTACCGGTATCCATTGGTAAGCATTATAAAGATGAAGTTCTATGTGATATTATTGATATGGATGCTTGTCATATTTTATTTGGACGACCTTGGCAATATGATGTGGATGTGATTTATAAAGGCAAAGATAATGTGATGATGTTTATGTGGAATAGTCATAAAATTGCTATGGCTCCTGTGTGTCAATTTGAGAAATCTGATGGAAAGAAAGGGGAGAGTTTCCTGACCTTGTCTAGCAGTGAAATTGAGATGGAGAGGGCCTTTAAAGAATCTGAAGTTTTCTGTCCAGTGGTGATAAAGGGGTTGTTGGCTGCAGAAAAGGAAGATGTGGTAATCCCTAAGGAAGTGCAGAATATGTTGGGAGAGTTTGAAGAGTTGATTTCCGATGAGTTGCCCAATGAACTACCACCTATGAGAGACATTCAACATCAGATTGATTTGGTTCCTGGAGCTAGTTTGCCAAATCTACCACATTACCGAATGAGTCCCAAGGAGAATGAGATTTTGAGGGAGCAGATTGAAGACTTGTTGAAAAAAGGGTTCATTCGTGAGAGTATGAGTCCTTGTGCAGTTCCAGTTCTTCTTGTTCCTAAGAAGGGCAATCAATGGCGGATGTGTGTTGATAGCAGGGCCATAAATAAGATAACTGTGAAGTACAGGTTTCCTATTCCTCGTTTGGAGGACATGCTTGATGAGCTGGAGGGTTCCAAAGTGTTTACCAAGATAGATCTTCGAAGTGGTTACCACCAGATTCGAATCAAACCAGGAGATGAGTGGAAGACAGCTTTTAAGAGCAAGGATGGTCTGTTCGAGTGGATGGTTATGCCATTCGGGTTGTCTAATGCACCCAGCACTTTTATGAGGCTTATGAACCAGGTTCTTCGTCCTTTTATTGGTTCCTTTGTCGTAGTGTATTTTGATGACATATTGATCTATAGCAGGACCAAAGAAGAACATCTGGTACAGTTGAAACAGGTTTTGAGAGCTTTACAGGAAAATAAACTGTACATTAACCTGAAGAAGTGTACTTTCTGTACCAACAAACTGCTATTTCTGGGATTTGTGGTTGGAGAAGAAGGCATTCAGGTTGATGAAGAGAAGGTGCGAGCAATAAGAGAATGGCCAGCTCCAAAAACAGTTTCTGAGGTGCGGAGCTTCCATGGTTTAGCTACCTTCTACAGGAGGTTTGTGAAGAATTTTAGTACTATTACTGCCCCTATTACTGAATGTTTAAAGAAAGGCAAATTCCAGTGGGGAGATGAACAAGAGAAGAGTTTTGCCTTAATCAAGGAGAAACTTTGCACTGCACCAGTTCTTGCTCTTCCTAATTTTGACAAGGTCTTTGAGGTTGAATGTGATGCTAGTGGTGTGGGAGTAGGTGCTGTGTTGTCACAGGAGAAGAAACCAGTAGCATTCTTTAGTGAAAAGCTGAGTGAAGCTCGTCAGAAGTGGAGTACTTATGACCAAGAATTTTATGCAGTGTTCCGGGCATTGAGACAATGGGAGCACTACCTGATTCAGAGGGAGTTTGTACTGTTCACTGATCATCAAGCCTTGAAGTACCTTAATAGCCAGAAAACTGTGAATAAGATGCATGCAAGGTGGGTGAGTTTTCTGCAGAAATTCCCTTTTGTGATTCAGCATAAATCTGGTACTCTTAACCGGGTTGCAGATGCTTTGAGTAGGAGGGCTTCGTTGCTGGTCACTTTAGCTCAGGAGATTGTGGGGTTTGAGCTCTTGAAGGAGTTATATGAAGAAGATACTGATTTTAAGGAGATTTGGACCAAGTGCAGTAGCAATAATGCAGTTGCAGATTTTTATGTGAACGACGGATATTTATTCAAAGGCAATCGGCTATGTATTCCTAGTTCTTCTTTGAGGGAGAAACTGATCAGAGATCTGCATGGAGGGGGATTGAGTGGACACTTGGGCCGAGACAAAACTATTGCTAGCCTTGAGGAGAGGTATTTCTGGCCACAGTTGAAAAAGGATGCAGGAACTATCGTGAGGAAGTGCTACACCTGCCAGGTTTCTAAGGGTCAGTCCCAAAACACAGGACTTTATCTTCCTTTACCTGTTCCTGATGATATTTGGCAGGATCTTGCTATGGATTTTGTGCTGGGATTACCCCGTACCCAAAGAGGTGTGGATTCTGTGTTTGTGGTAGTTGACAGGTTCTCCAAGATGGCGCACTTTATTGCTTGTAAGAAGACTGCTGATGCGTCCAATATAGCCAAATTGTTCTTCAGGGAGGTGGTCCGTTTGCATGGAGTGCCCAAGTCCATCACCTCTGATAGGGACACGAAATTCCTTAGTCATTTTTGGCTTACGTTGTGGAGGATGTTTGGAACAGCCTTAAACCGTAGCAGCACAGCTCATCCTCAAACTGATGGACAGACAGAGGTCACTAATAGAACTTTGGGTAACATGGTTCGGAGTGTTTGTGGAGATAGACCCAAGCAGTGGGATTATGCTTTGCCACAGGTGGAGTTTGCTTATAATAGTGCTGTGCATAGTGCAACAGGGAAGTCTCCATTCTCTTTAGTTTATACTGCTGTTCCTCGCCATGTGGTGGATTTGGTACAGCTTCCTAAGGTTCCTGGTGTTAGTGTTGCTGCTGAGAGCATGGCTAAGGATGTGCAGTTTGTTAGAGAATCAGTTAAGGCCAAGCTGGAACAAACTAATGCAAAGTATAAAGCTGCAGCTAACAAGCATAGGCGAGTTAAAGTGTTCCAGGAAGGTGATGACGTGATGGTGTTTCTGAGGAAGGAGAGATTTCCTGTTGGTACCTATAACAAGCTGAAGCCCAGAAAATATGGTCCTTTTAAAGTGGTGAAGAAGATCAATGATAATGCTTATGTTGCTGCACTTCCAGATTCGATGGGCATCTCTAACACTTTCAATGTTGCTGATCTACATGAGTTTCGTGAAGATGAGGCTCTTTATCCTGAAGAGAACTCGGGGTCGAGTTCTTCGGAAGTGGAGGAGACTGATGCAGAACAGATGGCAACTAAATTTGAAGAGCAGTTAGATCGTGTTAAAGGAGGAAAACGAAAAGTGACTAGTAGACGCGAAACAGCTTCTCGGAGTCCGATTGGGACGCACCATACCTTTCCGGAAAGGGAATCGCGCCAGAAATCAAACTCGTCGCTTTGCCACGACGTGTGACCTTTTTCGGGCTTTTGGGGTCGTTTAGGGCCTCAAAAATGCGTTTTTCTATTTTACCCGTTTTGGTTTTCCTAGTTATTTTCGGATTGTTTTCGTTTTTACCCATGGGCTTTAGGGTTTCATTGTTAGTCGCCCTAGGGTTTATTTTCTCTTATTTAAGCCTCCTTAAGCGACGGCAAACCTATCTTTTCATCTTTTATCAATAAATTGAGATTATTCTCTTTTATCTCTGGTGGACTCCAGAACTCTTTGCTAGGTTTATTGCTGGTAAACCTAATTTATCAATCCGATCAAATCCGTCTGCGTCATCTAGGTGGTTAAAAAGCCGCTCGCTGGTCTACGATATTTGTGATATATCTCCGATAAAGCGAAGAATTTTAGGATATATCTGTAAAATATAATAGGTTTATAAAGTGAAGAATTTTAAGATATCCTCAATAAAGTGAAGAAATATCTATAAAATATGATTAAAAAAATAAATACAGATATTTCTTCACTTTATTGGGGATATATCCTAAAATTCTTCGCTTTATCGGAGATGTTCCACAAATATCGTAGACCAGCGAGCGAAGAATTTTAGGATATATCCCCAATAAAGTGAAGAAATATCTGTATTTATTTTTTTAATCATATTTTACAAATATTTCTTCACTTTATTGGGGATATATCCTATTATTCTTCACTTTATAAACCTATTATATTTTATAGATATATTTTACAAATATATCCTAAAATTTTTCACTTTATCGGAGATATATCACAAATATCGTAGACCAGCGAGCGACTTTTTAACCACCTAGAGTATTTTTTTTTTTTTTTATAAACCTATTATAACTTGTGGTGTATAGGTTGAAGAAAAAATGTATAAAAATAAAAAATAAAAAAATAAAAAAGAAACACCTAGAGTATTTTTTGTTTTTGTTTTTATAAACCTATTATAACTTGTGGTATATCTCCGATAAAACGAAGAATTTTAGGATATATCCCCAATAAAGTGAAGAAATATCTGTATTTATTTTTTTAATCATATTTTACAGATATTTCTTCACTTTGTTGGGGATATATCCTATTATTCTTCACTTTTTAAACAAATATATTTTATAAATATATTTTACAGATATATCCTAAAATTTTTCGCTTTATCGGAGATATATCACAAATATCGTAGACCAGCGAGCGGCTTTTTAACCACCTAGAGTATTTTTTTTTGTTTTTATAAACCTATTATAACTTGTGGTGTATAGGTTGAAGACAAAATTATAAAAAAATAATAATAATAATAATAAGCGAAGAAAAAGAAAAAAAAATGCAAAAAAAAAAAAACAGAAAAAAAATGCAAAAAAAAAACAAAAAAAACGAAAAAAAGATTTTTTTTTGTCTTGAAATGACCATTTTAGCCCTCAAAAGTCAGACTTAACGGTCCAAATTGGACGGAATAGTAGAAATTGGACACGGATGATGAAATTTGAGAGTACAGGGACTAACATGATTAAATTGAAACTAGAGGGACTAACATGATGACGACCCCTAACCTCAGGGGGGTAAACTGAAATTAGTCCTAAATTTTTATTATCCCTGCATATTTAAGTTTTTGTCTTTTTACAAACAGTACTGTTGAATGCAGAAGAACATATATAGAGTTTATGCAGAGCTGGATGAAGTTAAAGCTGAGCTTGAGAGCAAAATGAGCAGCTCAGTAAGGTCAAAGAGGCAAGTTTAAAAATCGAGAAGCAAGCTTAAGAACTATATGAGAATGCAGAAAAAATATCCACAGCGCAGCAGATGTGTGAAGATCTCAAATGCAGTTTGAAAGATAAAGAGTCCATGAGACAACATCTCAGGGCTGCAAACGATAAACTTCGAGTTGGTTATGATGAGAAGTACCGAAAATTGGAAGAAACCAACTGACTTTTCTGATAATTTTGTTCTGACAATAGAAGTACCCTGTGTTTATTTGTTATATTCAGGTTAAAGATGTGTTTTATGGAATTCGCTCCTGCAGTGGGCTTAGTTTTCATTTGTTTAACTATTATTCATTTTCTGCAAGATAAGGTTCATAGAATTGTCGTCGTCACCAGTAGCTCTGTCGTACCCGAAAATATCCAAAAACAAAAATTGTCAAAAATCGATCGAATTCAAAACCTAGTATACTAGCGTGTAGAGAAAGAGAGTATCACGTTTCATATCTCATGCATGGCCAATGATGGCTGGAGTCGCCGGAAAACACCTCAAAACCGCCGGAAACTCAGAAACTTTCGGCCTTCGGTTCTTCCTCCTCACTCGTTGTATGGATGATCCAAGGCCACATGCGCACTTGCGACGAAGAGGCAAGTCGAACATGACCGGTGCGCTGTCGTGTCGTCGTCGGACGGAGGAGATGTTGTAGGGTCTCCCTTGCAGGTTAACGGGTCTCGAAATCGGGTCAAGAGCTCTAATTGTTTCTTAAATAATGAATAATCTGGGGCGCTGATTAGAATTGAGGGCTATTTATTAGGGCTGACAAATTCTCCCGAACCAAACCGTACCAACCGCATCCGAGCCGAGCCAAGTGAATTGGTAGCCGAAAACTTGGTAACCGAAGTCTTGGTTGTACCGTACCGACTCCACATACACAGTACGGTAATGGTTTCAATTTTCACATATACATGGTATACCGTACCGTACCGAATACATGTATCATACTCATATTTTTTTAATTTTTTATTCTTTGGTCTTCTTCTTTTGGACTCTTCTTCTCTCTTCTGAGTCTTCTCTCTTCTCTTTCTTCTTTCTTCTTTCTTCTTTTTTCTTTCTTCTTTTTCTTTCTTTTCCCCGTCTCTTTTGTCTCTCTTCTTATCTTCTTCTTTTTAGTTTTTTATTCTTCTCTCTTCTCTCTTCTCTTTCTTCTTTCTTTTCCCATCTCGATCTTCTGTCTCTTCTTCTTCTTCTTCTTCTTCTTTCCCATCCCTTCTGATTCTTATCTTTTTCTTCTTTCAAGGTCATTTCTTCTCTTTCTTCTTTCACCTCAGTCTCTCTCTTGAATCCAAGCTTATCAGCCCTCAAACTTTGTTGCTGTCACTCCCGCTGTCGTCGGACGGGCTGTGGCCGTAGGCGACAATGGTAGATGGGAGGAGGAAGGAGAGTTCAGGGGCGCTGAGGGGTGGGTTTTTTAGATCTTGCAGACCTAGAGGGGTTGGGATTTGGAACTTGGTTGCTGGTTTGGGGTCGGAGGAGATTGAAACGGATCTCGACCTTCAGTTTGGGGGAGTCGGCGTGATCTAGGCGGTGGTGGAGGGATGGCAGTGGAGTCGGCGCGATCTGGGTGGCGGTGGAGGGATGGCAGTGGTGGTGGTGGTGTCGGGTGGTTGGGGTTGACTCTGCAAGATCTGGGCTTGCCTTGCCTAGCAGGCTCAATTCTTGGGCTCTGGCCAGATCGTGGCCCAATCTTAAACTCGGTTGGAGGCCCAACCAACCGATACCAACCGATACTGAGAAGTTGGTAACCGAAGTCTTGGTACCGGTAATGGTACTTCATTTTGTGTACCAATAAGCTCTGGTACGGTAGGTGGTTTTAGACTTGAAGGCCCGGTACAGTACCGAACCCAGCCCTACTATTTATAGCCCAATTTTCATTTAAAATAGATGATCCAGATCAAGCGCTAGTATTTTTAGCAGTCAAGATAGTCCCCTAAACAATTTGCTCCGATTCCAAAACTTTCAAAATTCATAATCACTAGCCTTTTTAATTTAAAAAAAAAAAATTTCTATTTTCAAAAAATTCTCTAAAAATTTTCACTAACTCGTATCATCGCTTACTTTATTATTGAACTCTTAAGTTGAAGATTTCACTTTGTGAAAAATTTCGTAAAATATCGGAGATGTTCAAGTAAATTCAGAATATGTGTCTGACCCAATCTCTAGGTTACTTAATCTAGTTGTAATAGGGAAACTCGTTACTTAACCTAGTTGTAATAGGGTTTAGAATTAGAGATATTCTCGGAGATATCTGATTAATTGTACGATTATCTTTCCTTGTACAATTCCGATTCTATGTCTTGTAATCCTCTAGGCCCCTATTATCAATGAAAGCACGACTCAATTCTCTCCCAATTTTGATTTTGCTTAAACAAGAGAATAGTTCACAACTTAAATGCAATTATACTACCTGCAGCAAAGCGCGAGATTTCTATCTAGTATAAAAAAGAGACTCAAGAAACTCGGCTCTCTCTCTCCACTGCGTCTCTGCCTCTCTGAGATGGACTCGGTAGGTCGCGGGGTTTTGATTTCGGGATTTTGATTTCAAGGTTTCCATATCCAGATTTGATTTAAGGGTTCGGGTTTAAGAAATACCTCTTTCGATTTCATTGTCAACTCTGAATTTTAACATTGATTTTTGGAAATCGATTTTTTTGATTTAATTTTCAACATTGATTTGGAAGGGCTTTCAGTTTAATTCTGATTGAGTTTCCATGTTTGTTAAAGGCTCAAGAGAATGAAATGGTGGCGAAGAGGAAGCGGCTGGTGTCATCTTCAGGTCCTGTGAACGATCCAGTACTCGATCATGTTGAAGGGGTGGGCCTTGATGCAATTGAGAAAGCCGTCAATCTCTACATTTCGGAAGCCAAGGGAGTTGCTTCAGCCAAGATGCAATTGAGTCTGAACCCCGGAGGGTTACTCCAGTGCCTTGCAAGGGTGACGGAGGTCCCCTTCGATTATGCCCGCATGGTTTATTTTCCTTCCTTGTGTCATTTTGTTTAGTGGGCGCCTTCTTTGAAAAATCAGTAGCAATTCAATTTCTGTGTTTTCTTACTGATTTGGATTTTGAACTGCTGATTGCTTCATTATGTATTTTCGGCCTAAATGCATCACTCAACTCCAGCTTTGTATATCTGATTTCATATGATCTGTGCTTTTTGGACCTTTCAGATTGGTTAGATCATGCCTTTTAGTTCCTTCACTCATTTTAGTTGATGAGTAAACGTGAATTTTGAGATTTTGATGTCAGTTGCTTGTTCCCATTAACTTTGAACGATTGAATCTTCTTAGAAATTAAATGATTAGAGAGTTAGTGAGTCTCCTGATTGATCTGGTTAGCTTTACTGGAGATGATATAGTTGGTTACTTTTACTATTATCAGGGAATGTGCGACTCCGATTTCGTGTATCTTTACTTGATTGTACTTTTCATTGGGCAAGTGAATCAAATCTGTAATTGCTGTGTGTGTGTTTATGTGGTCTGCAGTTTTAGATGTCTGATTACTTATCATTCAGTTCATTTATATTTTGGTCTTGAGTTTTAATAATGGAATCTTGTGTTATGGTTCAATTGGGAAGATTCTTTGTGTTGTGGTTTAATTCCTATTCTCAACGGACATTTAAGTTTTCATTCATAGGGTGCCTTTCATTTTGGATTTAAAAAAATGCTCACAAAAGAATGCATATATGAAGGACCGTAAATTCGGTTAAGTAATGATTCTCATATTCTTGTAGTCTGAGGAATGGGTTGCTGAAACTAAGAGAAGGGATATCTGTAAGAAGAAAGCTGAAAGATTGGCAAGGGATCGGAGAAGGAAGCTGAAAGATTGGCAAGGGATAAGGAAGCTGAAAGGATGGCTTAATGATCGGTTACCCTACTCAAAGGAAGATGATGAGATAGGTAGCAAGGCAGTCTAATGAGGTTTTCTTTGTATTTTTTTTTATTTTATATTTTATTATTTTTATTATTATTATTATTTTGGGCATAGATGGGGTTCCAAAAAGACCCAAAGGAGGCAGTGTAATAAGTTGGTCATGCATGTGTCCCTTCTTTCAAATATTGAAATTTATTCAAAGTTTTAAATGAGTGAGAATACCATCTTTCAAATATTGAAATCTATTCAAAGTTTCAAACTCACATTCAGTTCTTCCCCAATTTCTCAGATAGTCAGTTATTCCCCTTCTTTGGTTGGTGGCATTCTGTTTGCTTGATGGCTTTGCTGTTTGGTTTGGTTGGTAGCATTGTGTTTGCTTGGTCATTCATGTTGAGATTGAGTGGAATGTAATTCAGTAATTCTTGATAAATTGATTATTTTCTGTTGTTGTTTTGTTATGGAATCATTGGAATGCAAACTCTAATTCATGTTGGTTTACACTTTGCAGGAACTTGGAAGGCTTAGATCTGCAAGGCTGCAAGGACCAGCATTCCAGCATTGTGGATTTCCCATTTCTGTGTTATTATTTTCTTCTTTGTAGTATGTACTGTCTATTACTTTTGTGTATGTACTGTCTATTACTCCTGTGGGATTTCTGGCATTTGTGCAAGACTACAGCTCTGCAAGTTATGTGTAATGTACTGCACCCAGTGCATTGCTTGTATGTTTTCATTGTTGTCTCTTGTTCAATTGTGACATTGCGACATTGTTCCTCGATTTATTGTGATTGTGTAGTGTGTACTAGGGCTGGATTCGGTTGAATACCGAGCATAATTCTCATCAACCGGCTATCGACCGATGTAACGTTGATATTGAACAATGACCATAGCCGCCAATCGCTACTAGGTCTCATGTACTAGATACCAGTCCTCAAAAGAAGCCAGAAGTAGATTTTATTTGAACACCAATTAGTTGGATCTTGAACACCATGAAATAAAAGATCTTGATCAGCAGTTGTATATTAATATACAGGTACAGTTAACTGAAGCAGACAGGTACAGTATTGATTTGAGTGTACAGATACATTTTCCATTGTATAAACATTTGATAAGAAAACAAAAGACAAAAAATATTGAAAGTTTAAACGCTAATATGGCATTGCAAAGCTACAGTAAGGAGAAGAGGTCACTGTAAAGACAATTCTTAGGAAGTTGACATAACTTAAATAAAAAATAACAAAATTAAAAACACACGAAGATCCGAGTTTAGCAGAATGGCGGCAAAGCCTGGAAAACTCTCACAAAACTTTTACAGATGGCTTGTAGGTTTGATTCCTTCGGACAATCCAGACTTCCAGAAATATATATGTTGGTGGGGACGATCCTTGCCTCCAGTCACTCTATGAAATATCAATTTCTAAAAGGTGGGAGTAGCTGTCCAGAATACTGTTTAATCTCACTGCTAAACTCAACCTCCATCAAATGATTTTCCTTGTTGCACTTCATTGAGAAAGAACCATTCAGATTATCCCCTTCAGTGACACGGATTGGAGGGTTCAAGAGGAAAACCTGTTCAACAAACAAGGATAAGCACAGAAGTTTTTTTTTTTTTTTTTTTTTTTTTTTAAAGCATAACAGAATATATTTCGGTAAAGAACATGCACATGCTCCAAGTAATCTGTCATGCCTTTGTTCATCATTTGGTTGCTGAAACTGTGCTATGTTTTGACCAAAAAAAAAACAGAAAGAAAGAAAGTCTGCTATGTATAAAATGAGGGGAACAGATATCATCACACACAACATTGCACTTATATGAACAAGTTATATATCAGGTGTGGACTATTTATTTTTTGTCCATTGGCCTATCAATTTGCAAATTTCAGTCCCTAATATAAGCATTTGACGGCAGTGATACAGAGTTTACCATAATGTTGAGATTTCTTTTGAATTTTGCAGAAAATATTTTCCATCTGCAAATAGATTTCTTGACGATAAATAAAAACATAGGACAGAGGATTTGGGTATAGCAAACCTGTTGGCCTCAGTGTGTGCCATTATCTACACCGGGAGCAGTGGTCAACTCAATTTCATTCTGGGCTGGAACCTCACCAGAACATAAGTTACATGTTATAGTAAGCATACAAAGGTTCAGGAATCCTGGCATTCCAAAAGATAAAGGTATAGTGAAGATTAACTTACTCGAAAATGAACATAAAAAAGTGATCAACCATCCTGCGAACCCACAGAGCCTTGTGTTTGGAAGAGTTATTGTAGATAAAAAGTTTGATCTCACTTCGAGGATGTCACTGACAACTGAACAATCAATCTCTCTTAGTATGGCAGCTGTCCCAATAACTTGGTTGGGATAAAGGTTGTTCCACAATGATGTCTACAAAAATTCAACAGCATCAATTTAAGATGTTAACACCATGAAGGAGCATGCTTTAAATTCATATGCAAGTAAAGGGAAATGATGAACATTAATTGTTTTCCCTTTGCTTTATAATAAATAAGATATGTGGCAGAATAATCATGACTGAACAGGGATTTTTTTTTTTTTTTCCTTTAAAAAAGAGAAACTTGTAGGTTTGAAAAATCCCAAAAATCAGTGACAATTCAGAATGAAACAAAAGGGAAGTTAAAGACCTAAGTGCATCTTTGACTATAAACATTTCAAGGGGCAGGGGTGGGAAGTTCAAAGGGAATAGCAACTATGAATGTTGCACATTTTTTTTTTCCTTTAGTAAAATTTAAATAACAAAAATGATATATAAATGTTGCACAATAGTGCACATCATAAGATAAAATTTCATCCACAATCTTATCAACACTCAATCACCTGATCGAATATAGTATTTCTTCTGCTATTCAGCGAAAGGTTTTGTTAGAGCACCCATATCAACACCATAATAAGATTGTGTATCATCTGTGAAACGATACCAGTCTTCCATCGATGATTCATAATCATTTTGTTTTCAATCTCCTAACCCAGACCTAAGACATACGAGAATTACATTGACGAATCTGTTTTTTTGGAGCCAAACAGAATCATCGATCAGAAAAGTGCACAAAGATTGCTTAATCAACTTACTAAATAAGAGGCAGGTTCAAGATAAAACTCCCATCACAGTACGATTCCACTTGGAGAATCAAATTAAAGGACAGGTAAAAACAGAGATGAGGGATTTGGTCAAAACAGGAAAGCCTAGACAATATGAAACGCGTCATCTTTCAATACAATAACTTGGGGATTTTCAGACGCTCTTCACGTTCTTTGGTGGGGTATAACAACCATGAAGATCCTCCAGGATCTCCACTATATATGTACTCCTGCATAATGTTCAAATTATAAGAACTCATCGATTTCTGAATGATACATTATCCAAAAGTTAATAGTTTTCAGATTACAAGAATTTTTCTAAGATCCTCCACTAACCTTGGTGAGTTTGCTCTTGGTCAGGACATTCTTTGAATAGCCATAGTAGCAGCCAGGAAACCATAAGCTATGCCAAGAATCGCAAAGATGACAACCAAAACAATAACCAAGACATAAAACGTAAAAGTAGTGACAAAAATTTTAAACCAAGACCAAGACCACCCTAGTACAATTCTCGTAGGCATTTCGTAGAACAGCTTCTGGGCATATATATATAGTGTCTAAAAGCTCATAATAATCCTTGGAGTAAAAGCTTGTTTCCTACTCAACCATTCATGCACTTCAAAAGCATTCAACTTGTAAGCAAGAGCATGAATTTGTCTACAATCAATCAGCCACAAGGTTACCTCTTTCTTTCCAAGTAAAGAAAGAAATGCAGTGACTAACCTCAGAGCTGGTTTGAGCTAGCTCTTGGACTCTGAGGCTGCTTTTTTGGCCTTCTCTCCACCGATGGATGGGGCATGACGTCAGCCACGATCTCCCTTGGGCCGAGCTGGCAACGAAGGGCTCAAAATCACAATCATGGTCACCAAGCCTTGCTGGAGATCGACCGGCCTAAATGGATACGGTTGAACATGCTCGAAGGTCAAGGTGTTGGGGTTAGCGACGACGTGGTGCATGTGTGCCGTGTGGCGCCTGTTAATCATGGGCTTTTTTTTTTTTTTTTTTTTTTTTAATATTGGAGAAGTTTAGATGGGCCCCATGAGGATGTATTCGGTTTCCTAGACTCCTAGTCCGTCGCCAAACCCTACTCGAGTGAAGAGAAAAAAAAAAAAACAAAGGGAATTATACTGAATCATTGATAGGACACGCTATGAACTAGAAAGTTTAGAGAGAACCACGAGAGAGATTTATTGAGTTGCCCCATGCCATAGTGGCCCGGATCTTCAATTTCAATAAGAAAAGTTACCAACTCGCAGTTTCCCAAGTTTTTGTGAAGTTCAATATCGGCTGTCGCCATGAGAGGTGGTGATGATAGAAACCCTGCCATCGAGAGTAAAATATCGGTACCAACTGATTCCTCTGATGGCTTAAGAAGATCGAAACGATTAGCACCGTCAACCAATATTTATGATATCCCAAAGGAATTATTAGTTGAAATCTTTTGTCGACTACCTTGCGCCAAATCTGTTTATAGATGCAAGAGTGTGTCAAAGAGTTGGCGCTCACTCACGTCCGATCCTTATTTTGTCGGCCGTTTATTGTGGCTCCAAAGAGATAACCAAACCCCAATACCTGGTACTATTATAAACCAGTATGGGGAGGAACTCCTTACCACAGATTCGTTTGTGATATTAAGGAGATTCTTCGAACTCAAGAATAAGAGATTACTAGTGGTAGCTACATGGAACGACTTGGTTCTCTGTGAAGATGACGGTGATTATTACATCTGCAATCCAAGGACCATGCAATTGGTTAGTCTTCCTCCGATCCATCAATGCCGTTGGGGATGTAGGCCTCCTGTGGGATTCATCTGTGAGCCATACTCTAAGGAAGAAGAAGACCGACCCGCAGACAATAGTGATAAAAAAGAAGAAGAAGAAGAAGAAAGGAAGGTAATCAAAATTGATGCCGAGTATAAGTGCAAGGTTGTGAGAATTATTCATCCTGATGACACGGAAAAACTTCGTTTCGAATACAAGATTCAGGTCTTCTCTAGTGAGATTGGCGAGTGGCGAGAATCACTAGTATCATGTCCACGCGGCTTTATTTATTCCAGACTCGTGTCCCGTTTTGGCTTTGCAACCAATGGAACGCTATATTGGAATGCTACGGATGGTGATCTGCTTGGGCTGGGACCTTTGATGATCAACAAGAAGAGCACTACCACTTGTTCTAGTGGTGATTCGGGATATCAATTTCATGTTATTAAACTTGTTCGGCAGGAACATGAAGATGAAGATTTACGTTCTTCATTATATTACGTTCAGGTGCACTGTGGACGTCTGCAGTTGGTGCAGACGGTGGAGAATGAGGACCCCTTTGGAGCTAGGCTATCGGTTTGGGAGCTGAAAAAAGAAGAACTAGGACAAATGGCGGTACAAGGGGGTGGAGAACTGGGTCAGAAACACCGGAAAACTTATAATATAATGGACCAAGTAAATTATTGTATGCTTATTTCGCTGGGGTATATGGGTTCTGATCCAAATGATTTGGATACATGTTTTGTGGCTCTAAGAGATTATGATCATAGCGAATCTGTCATTTACAAGTGCAACATTCACACAGGAGAATGGTCCCAGATGGAGAAACATTTTCTGGGCTAGCATTACAAGTTATGCTCCCATGGTGGCCTACACCAGTTCCTACAATTTCTGCACGTTCCCATGCCGAATAGGAATATTGGGATCAACTAGTATTGATGCCTGTGCTGCGGGTATATATTTATGCATTATAAGACAGCAATTGCATCTAATGCATTATATAATGAAATACAGTATTGTTTTACAGATTCCAAAAATCTTGTATCATGACCATATATGTGTATTTACAAATTTCAAAATAAGAGATGCTAACCAACTACTTTAGCAAAAAATGATTAGACTCCATACATGACCATATATGTGTATTGAGATGCTAACCAACTACTTCAGGAAAAAATGATTAGACTACCCCCACCCCCCCTCCTCTTCGCGCTAAATCTCTTAAACCCTCACTCTCTCGCTCATTTCCACAACCGCCCATGGCCTCCGTGGCCCACCGCGCCAACCTTACCTCTCTCTGTAATTACTCTAGTTCTTCGGTAATTCAGAGGTTCAGTGAGGTAAAAATTCTTGCATTTTGGGGATTAAAGTTTGAATTTTTAGGGTTCTCATTGGATTTTGGCGTTTTTACATGTCTCAAATTTACCGTACATTTCTATGTTACTGTAATTTTTTGATAGTTTAGAATTTCAGTGAGGTAAAAAGTGTTGGATTTGGGTTTAAAGTTTGAGTTTTTAGTAGCTCAATAGCTCAATGCCTCAATGTTGTGGTTCGTATTGAATTTTGGGGTTTTCGCCTCTCACCGTGGGTCTCTAATTTATCTTACATCTCTATATTACTGTAATTCTTCGATAATCTGGATTTATTACTGAATGTATGATTATATGTAGGTGATGGCGAGTGTTCTTTCTTCTGATGGAAAGCAAGATCCAGATGTAATGGCAGCTAATGCTACGTCTGCTGCTCTTATGTTATCAGACATTCCGTGGGCAAGCCCCATTGGAATGATTCAAGGAAGTTTATTGTTAACCCAACTATGGATGAGGTAATGCTTAATGTCAATTCTTCCCTTTCAATTGTCCGTAGCAGATATTGTTTCTTACCTTGCATTATTATCAGCATCTAATTCGATTACTTAATTGGTAACAATGCATCTTAGCTGAAGGGATCTCAACTTAGTGTATGCATGTACAAGGGACAAAACGTTAATGGTTGATGTGCAAGCTCGTGAGATTTCAGAAAGAGATCTAGAAGCTGGGATGAGATTGGCTCATCGTGAAGTAAGTGTCTAGACCTGCAACTAGTATTATTTGAAGTCGGTTTTTTAATGGAGTTCTATTAAGGAACTGGATATTGATCATACAGGCAGTTAAATATCTTGAACCTCAAATCAGACTGGCTGCTAAAGCTGGCAAGCAGAAGAAGGAATATAAATTGTCACTGATGCCAGAGAGAACATTGGAGAGAGTTGCTTAATTGGCAGAAGCTCCCATAGAAGAAGTTTTCACTGATCCTAAGTATGGAAAGGTGCTTTTTTGGACACATTTATTTCATAAATGTCTTTCTTTCTGCATACATGGCACTTCTGTATGGAATCTAATCTGGTGTTAATTTATGTGGAATACTTTAACATCCAGTTTGAACTGGAGAAGCCCTGGAGAATATTGCGCAAGATGTCAGAAAGGCACTTGAAGAAGAGTGTGATGAAGAAAGCTTGAGACTGTTACCGAAAGCAGTAGACACAGTGAGGAAAAAGGTAAGCCATGCCAAAATAAACCTAAACTGAGTGCAGTAGCTTGATTAATATCATCCATATGAGGCTTAAAGTTATACTGACTTGGATGTATTTGATTTTGATATAAATTTCTAGAATTATAGGTCTCACTGGTGATAGCTATTCACTTACACTGAGTTTTTCATCTTGCTTTAGTTCCATAGTTATTCACTTACACTTAGTTTTTCATCTTGCTTTACTTCCATAGTTATACATCTGTGTATATTTCACATCAGATATATCTTTGTTTAGAGAAACTTCTTCTTGATAAGCGGTACTACCTATCATGTGATAAACATAAAATGGAGTTTAGGAAATTGGTTATGGGGGATACATTTGTCTGAATTTGGCAGTTAGATTTTCTTTAGGCTGTCGGCTTAGTTTCTTTATTTTTTAGTTGTATTGTTTTGTTTCACACATATGCATTCAAAAATATGCGTTCATACATACACATATATATACCTTTTCTTTTGGTTCTGATATTTTTGAGGGTTACGTTCTTATATATTTAATGATAATTATTAGGTTGTCCGTAGAAGAATAATTGCGGAAGGATCAAGACTTGATGGTAGGCGACTGGATGAAGTTAGGCCTTGTGTACTGTGAATCTGGTAATTTGCCTATGTTGCATGGATCATCACTTTTTTCTTGTGGAGACACGCAGGTCAGAATATTTTTAATATTATTGGTCTTTGCTCTGTTTAAAACCGGTTCCAACTTTGGTACATATTTGGCGTTATATACAGGTACTCTGTACTGTAACAGTTGGGGCACCTGGTAATGCACAACGCTTGGAATCCGTGGTGGGCCCCCCATCAAAGCCCTTCATGCTTCACTACAGTTTTTCCCCATTCTGTATAAATGAGGTCGGTAGACATGATGGCTTGAACAGGCGTGAAGTTGGTCATGGTAATTATGACCTACCTTTTGAATTGGAGCACAGTGATTAGTTAAACAAGATTTTGTTTACGTCGTCTGACTATAAATATTTATTTCGAGTTATCCAACTGCACGGATACCTAGTTCCTCTAAATTGAATGCCCACACTACATATATGTTTTTCTAAAGCCCATTCCTAAATGCAATTGTTAGAACTGGTGTAGCTTATACTTTTTTAAATAATTGAATGTGGTTTGCCTGGGGACATGAGTCTGAGATCACATTCAAGTCATAGATGTATATCTCTAGGTTATTTGTTAATGTATTATGTTACTCTATCCTTGTTTGGAGTCTGATGGCTGCAAAACTTTATTTCACCTCATCCTTGATTTGGAACTATCTTTAATTATTGAAGTAACAGTACGATCTAAAAGCATATTAAACCTTAAGCAAAAATCTGTCATAGATTTGCATAAAAGCATTTAGTATTCCATTTTTACAACCTATCATCACACTATTTAGGAAATTAGGTTCTGGTTATCGTTTTGTTCCTGATTAGATTTCCAAGATGTCTGTTTAGATGCTCAATAATACTGAGAAGTTTTGCATTGCATAGAGAAAGTAGAAAGATAATAGTTGCTAAACAAGTTAAACATTGTAGTTTGGTTTTGTAATGATTTGTAGGAACTCTGGCGGAAAAAGCTCTGCTTGCTGTGTTACCTCCTGAAGATGATTTTCCATACACTGTTCATGTCAATTCTGAAGTAATGGCTTCTGATGGTTCAACATCTATGGCTTCTGTCTGTGGAGGTACTCTCTGTACTGCTACAGTAGTTATTTCCAATGTTTCAATGTATATAACTATTTATTACCTGGCAAACTTGTTTCTTATATATATATCTTCTGTAGAATACAGAATTACTATGACTTTTGATTCATTTTTTGTATATCCATGTCATATCTCTTTATTTAATCTTCAGAATATGCACGATTATGAATACTATATTCTACATAACATGCAAGTAATATCTTTTCTGTAGGCAGTATGACTTTGATGGATGCTGGCATTCCACTGCACAAACATGTAGCTGGTGTCTCCGTAGGTCTTGTTAGTGAAGTTGATCAATCAACTGGCACAATAAAGGAATACCGTATATTGACTGACATTCTGGTGAGATATTACAGGGCTTGATGTTGAGTTTTGCATTCCACATGATTGCTTTCTGAAAATAGTCGGTAGTTTCTGTTTCTCAAAATGAATGAATGCTGATAGGCTTTAACTGCTAATGTGAACCTTCACGTGTCATGATCTTTGTAGTTTCAACTCGCAACTGCAGCTTGTGGTTTTGATTCAAGATTTCAAGAATTATAGTATTATACCAATATCTATGTTTAAATTTTCATTTTTGGTTGACAATTTTCATTTTTGGTTGACTTACAAATATATATTTGATAATTTTAGGGTCTGGAAGATCATTCGGGGGACATGGACTTCAAAATTGTTGGCATGCAAGATGGAATCACCGCAATCAGTTGGATATAAAACCTGCTGGAATTCCTTTAGATATTGTTTGTGAAAGCTTGGAGGCTGCACTAAAGGTCCTATTCAAATTCTTGATCACATGGAGAGAGAGATCAGTGCACCACGCACTCAAGATGATAAAAATTCTCTTTGATTAGGTTGAGTTCCCAACTTTGGTTGTTTTTGCTTTGTTCTCGTTTGGTTTGCGGAGTGGAGCTCTTGGGAAATATATTCCTTTGGTTTTCCCAAGGGGGATGAGAAACCAAGAGTCCCATATTGGCTATATTAAGAGAAGCATTTGGGTCCTGGTAAAGGAGAAGGGGAAAGAAACCCCAAGGGGGCTGGAGGGTCCAATTCTGTCCTCTTTACCCTTGGAGCAGGAGTCTTTTCCCAATCTTGCACTTACAGAACATGAGAACAAAAATATAATTCCCCATTCCCAAATCCTCTAATGAGTCTAATCCACGAAACAAACGAGGCCTTAGCAAATATTTGTTTTGTTGATTCTGAAAGGTTATAATTGATGTTTCAGCTATCTTGAAGTACAGCAATGATGCACTTCGTCGCTTGCTTGGGCCTCTGGGTGCTCTTAAAAGAAAAATTGAAGACGAAACAGGTGGATTCTTTGTTATATTTTATGTAATAATAGACAGTCTAGTTCAAGCATGTGAATGTCTGCAGATATTAGAAACTATTGAACCTTTTCAGTTGGTAGTTATGGTCCTGATACTGTATCTTTATTCAAGTTTGGTTGTTCTGTCATGTAGAATTAGTTTGCTATATCAAGGTGATCTTTGTGAATTGTTGGTTTGGCCAAGTTATGTAATGTTTCACTTCAAAATAAGTAAATAACACACACACTGTGTATATATCCATGAGAGGCTGAGGAGAATACTATTCAGTAGAATGTCCTCTCTTTCTCTCACCGTATATATAATCCTATTATCAGCAGACTGTCCTCCCTTGTTCCCCTCCTCCTCCTTCAAAAAAAAAAAAAGACGCTTTGCTGATGAAACTGTTTTATGGTGCAATTTATTGTTTAACATTGACATCCTTGTTCACACTGTATTGCCACCCTCAGGTACACGGATCTCTGTAAGTGATGGAACACTCACCATAGTTGCTAAGAATCAATCTCCAATGGACAAAGTACACGAAAAGGTATTTGTAACTCGGTTAGCTAATACATTTCTTATTGGTTAAAATATTGTTCTTCTGTGGCGCTTGAATTCTATTGAAAGCTCTAGAAGTCTGATGGATACCCGAGTACCCCCTAGCTCTTCTTAAAGGAATAGATATAGAACTCTTTATAAACTTCCTACAGCCAAGGCAAAATTATATGTTTTTTTTTAGTAGTATAGAACTTACAATTTCCTTTGCTCTAGACTCCCACAACAAAGAGAGGGAAGGAGCAAGATTACACTTTCAGATCATAAGCTTCCCATGGTTTATTGGACCTGATTTTATTGCTAGATCAAATGAAGAGGTTGAACTTATTGGTGCTATTAATCAAAATCGCAATTCTGTAGAACTATATAATTAGACCAAGTAGGTAATAAACTTCCTGTATTTTTTTTTTCTTCTTTTGGCTAGTTGTGAGGTCATGTTGCTGAGTGTTTGTTTGTTTTCTTTTAAGTCTATTGTGGATTTATTCTGTACTTCAGGTTGATTTTGTACTTGGGCGTGACATTGAAATTGGTGGGATCTATAAAGGGACTGTAGCTTCAATCAAAGAGTATGGTGCATTCGTGGAGTTTAATGGTGGGCAACAAGGCCTTCTACACATTTCTGAGTTGTCACATGAACCGGTATGTAGCAGAAATGCTGTGGGTTTACAGTACTGATTCCTTTCCACGCCTTCTCTATATTGATTTGTACTGCTCATTGTTTGCTTGTTTCAAGTCCTGTTCTTAGTAGAACAGCGGGTATTATTGATGTATCTCAAAAATCATTTTTTTATTGCATCTTGTGTATAAAAAGTTGAAAAGATCAACTTTATCTACATTAGACGAGGTATTCTCTTTCTGACTTGTATAGTTCTTTTATATTTTCAGGTGTCACGGATTTCAGATGTAGTATCTGTTGGCCAGCAGCTCTCTTTGATGTGCATAGGCCAGGATGTTCGTGGTAACATTAAGTTGTCCCTGAAAGCCACATAACCTCGACCACAATCTAGGACAAATAATTTGGCTGTGGAATCTGTTCCATCTATGAAACAAGCTCATAGTGTTTGGGCAGCTGCTGGAGATGTGTCTAATGGCGAAGAAAAGCATAGCCCTTTGTCTGAGGAATTGCCAGTGAAAAAATATAAAGTTAATGCGATAAAATCCTCTACTTCCTCTAGTCCACGTACCAGTTCTAGTCAGAAGTGCTGAAGAGTTGATGAGGAGGAAAGATCTACTGGTTTTGTTCAAAATTCTAAACTACTTCTGAACCCATTCGTGGTTTGAAACCAGAGCGCAAGACATCAAAATCTTTCTTACAAAAAGGAACAAGATAAAGATGAGAAGGAACACAATATTGCATCTCAAACCCACTCTAGTAATGATTTGAGTAATAAGGAAGACCCTGTAACTGCAAAAAGTCTGAATCTAGGAAAAAAGGTTACTGCCAAGGTTTATCAGATCCCCACAGGTGGGCTGATGCTTGATTTGGGTGGGGGACTTCGAGGAATGTATCGGTTTGAGGTACATCTCCATCTTTCTGACATTTCTATATGTTGTTGCCTTGCCACTAGTCCAGTGTCTCAATGTCCTGTATCCAAATTAACTATTCAAGCCTCACCTCGTTTGTTTGTTCGGTGAATTCCTGAGCTTTCCTTGAGTGTTCCAAGTCTGTTACTAATCTATCTCTTAGGTTCTCAGTCCATATATAGGATTAACATCTTCCTTACTCTTCCTTTTTGATGGATTCTTTTCCACGCCTTACACTAGTGTATCATATGGAACCAGTAAAAACTTCTAGTTTCTCAATCATCTTTCTTTCTCACCTCAAAGGGAGGATTGGAAAACAGCAACATGCAATTACTTGTGATCGGAATCCATCTTTTGCTTTAAGATGATTGGCAAGACAGGACCATGAACTGAACCAAAAGAATGCCACACACACACACACACACACACACACATTTTTTTTGGGGGTGAGGGGTGGGGGGCGAGTTGGGGCCTGGGAAAACTGTTTCCATTGTATAAGAGATGTCAACATTAAGTGCCACATAATGACAGTGATGAGATATTTCATATAACAATGGACTGTTTGAAGATTCTTTCTGTTGGCAATATTTTAAATAAAAATGACTTTTCATATTTGGATGCGAGTCATGTGACAATAGGAGCTTTCTTATTTGTGTAAAAGTAGATTTGCTAATGCTTCTATTATTGGATCCTGTAAAGTAACTTTACATTATGTTCTTTATGTATAAATGGTTTTTCACAATCTCATGTCTTGATTAGGATTGAGTCCAAAAACTTCTAACTCTGTGGCTTGGCAGGCATCTACATTGTGAATTGATTGGTTATCCGAAACATAAAACAAATCACCGTATACAATTGGATCATCAGGAATCACCTTATTCAAGAACTCGAAATTGCTTGTACCAGCCTGAGTCACTGGATCATGGTTCTCAAAATGAAAGTTCGGAATTGCTTGTAACAGAATATATTTCGGTAAAGAACATGCACATGCTCCAAGTAATCTGTCATGCCTTTGTTCATCATTTGGTTGCTGAAACTGTGCTATGTTTTGACCAAAAAGAAAACAGGAAGAAAGAAAGTCTGCTATGTATAAAATGAGGGGAACAGATATCATCACACACAACATTGCACTTATATGAACAAGTTATATATCAGGTGTGGAGTATTTAATTTTTGTCCATTGGCCTATCAATTTGCAAATTTCAGTTCCTAATATAAGCATTTGACGGCAGTGATACAGGAGTTTACCATAATGTTGAGATTTCTTTTGAACTTTGCAGAAAATATTTTCCATCTGCAAATTGATTTCTTGACGATAAATAAAAACATAGGACAAAGGATTCGGGAATAACAAACCTGTTGTCCCCAGTGTGTGCCATTATCTACACTGGGAGCAGTGGTCAAGTCAATTTCATTCTGGGCTGGAACCTCACCAGAACATAAGTTACATGTTATAGTAAGCATACAAATGTTCAGGAATCCTGGCATTCCAAAAGATAAAGGTATAGTGAAGATTAACTTACTCGAAAATGAACATAAAAAAGTGATCAACCATCCTGCGAACCCACAGAGCCTTGTGTTTGGAAGGGTTATTGTAGATAAAATGTTTGATCTCACTTCGAGGATCGATGTCATTGACAGAGGCACTTAAACAATCAATCTCTCTTAGTATGGCAGCTGTCCCTATAACTTGGTTGGGAACTTGGGAATTGGGATGAAGGTTGTTCCACAATGATGTCTACAAAAATTCAACAGCATCAATTTAAGATGTTAACACCATGAAGGAGCATGCTTTAAATTGATATGTAAGTAAAGGGAAATGATGAACATAAATTGTTTTCCCTTTGCTTTATAATAAATAAGAATAATCATGACTGAACAGGGATTTTTTTTCCCTCTCACCAAGCTCACTAACCTTGGTGAGTTTGCTCTTGGTCAGGACATTCTCTGAATAGCCATAGTAGCAGCCAGGAAACCATAAGCTATGCCAAGAATATAGCAAAGATGACAACAAAAAGAATAAAACCAGGGCAAAGCATGCCTCCATGGATGCTGGCCCCATAACGACAGTTGTGGCAGCCAGCCAGCCATCCGTACTGGGTCATTGCTATTGAAGGCTGAAACAGTGTAGTAAAAGCTAAAAAAACCCAAGCAGTAGAAGCACTCTGTTATTGATTCAAATCTTGCTTTTGATGTAATGACACAAGCTAGGCTTGACAACGTTAAAATGTAAAAGACATAAAACGTAAAGTAGTGACCAAGACCACCCTAGTACAATTCTCTGTTATTTCGTAGAACAGCTTCTGGGCATATATATATATATATATATATATATATATATATATATATATATATATATATAGTGTCTCTAAAAGCTCATAATAATTCTTGGAGTAAAGCATAGCAGTTAAGCTTGTTTCCTACTCAACCATTCATGCACTTCAAAGAAAGAAATGCAGTGACTAACGTCAGAGCTGGTTTGAGCTAGCTCTTGGACTGGGCCTTCTCTCCACGGATGGATGGGGCATGACGTAAGCCACGATCTCCCTTGGGCCGAGCTGGCAACGAAGGGCTCAAAATCACAATCATGGTCACCAAGCCTTGCTGGAGATCGACCGGCCTAAATGGTTGTTTGGGTTTTTTTTTTTTTGGATGTTGGAAAAGTTTACATGGGCCATGAAGATGTATTCGGTTTCCTAGTCCGTCGCCAAACCCTACTCGAGTGAGGAGGAAAAAAAAAAAAAACAAAGGGAATTATATATATATATAGGACTGAATCATTGATAGGACACGCTATGAATCGACTGAGAGTTTAGAGAAGTATGAGAGGTGGTGATGATAGAAACCCTGCCATCGAGAGTAAAATACCAGTACCAACTGATTCATCTGATGGCTTAAGAAGATCGAAACGATTAGCATCGTCAACCAATATTGATGATATCCCAAAGGAATTATTAGTTGAAATCCTTTGTCGACTACCTTGCGCTAAATCTGTTTATAGATGCAAGAGTGTGTCAAAGAGTTGGCGCTCACTCACGTCCGATTCTTATTTTGTCGGCCGTTTATTGTGGCTCCAAAGAGATAACCAAACCCTAATACCTGGTACTATTATAAACAAGCTTGGGGATGAACTCCTTACCACAGATTTGTTTGCAACATTTAGGAGATTCTTAGAATTCGAACACAAGAAGGGCAGATTACTAGTACTGCTAGCTACATGGAACGACTTGGTTCTCTGTGAAAATATCAGCCTCGGTGATTATTACATCTACAATCCAAGGACCATGCAACTGGTTAATCTTCCTCCGATCCATCAATGCCGTTGCATTTGGGGATGTAGGCCTGCTGTGGGATTCATCTGTGAGCCATACTATAAGGAAGAAGAAGACAGACTCGCTGACAATAGTGATCAAAAAGAAGATGAAGAAGAAAGGAAGGTAATCAAAATTGATGCCGAGTATAAGTGCAAGGTTGTGAGAATTCTTCATCCTGATGACAAGGAAAAACTTTGTTTTGAATTCAAGATTCAGGTCTTCTCTAGTGAGATTGGTGAGTGGCGAGAATCCCTAGTATCATGTCCACGCGGCTTTATTTATTCCGGTATTTATTCCAGACTCGTGTCCCGTTTTGGCTTTGCTTCCAATGGAATGCTATATTGGAATGCTACGGATGGTGATCTGCTTGGGCTGGGACCTTTGATGATCAACAAGAAGAGCACTACCACTTGTTCTAGTACTACTGCTAATGGTGATTCGGGATATCAATTTCATGTTATTAAACTTGTTCGGCAGGAACATGAAGATGAAGATTTACTTTCTTCATTATATTACCTTCAGGTGCACCATGGACGTCTGCAGTTGGTGCAGACGGTGGAGAATGAGGACCCCTCTGGAGTTAGGCTATCGGTTTGGGAGTTGAAAAAAGAAGAACTAGAACAAATGGCGGTACAAGGGGGTGGAGAACTGGGTCAGAAACACCGGAAAACTTATAATATAATGGACCAAGTATATTATCATGTACTTACTTCGCTGGAGTATATGGGTTCTGATCCAAATGATTTGGATACATGTTTTGTGTCTCTAAGAGATTATCATCATTATAGAGAACCTGTCACTTACAAGTGTAACATTCACACAGGAGAATGGTCCGAGATGGAGACAACATTTACTGGGCTAGCATTACAAGTTATGCTCCCATGGTGGCCTACACCAGTTCCTACAATTTCTGTATGTTCCCATACCGAATAGGAATATTGGGATCAACTAGTATTGATGCCTGCACGATGCTGCGGGTATATCATTTATGCATTATAAGACAGCAATTACAAACATTAGATGCATTATATAATGAAATATAGTATTGTTTTACAGATTCCAAAAATCTTTATATCATGACCATATGTGTATTTACAAATTTCAAAATAAGAGATGCTAATTAACCAACTACATGACTTTGAATGATCGCTTAGATACCCTTTCATCTCCAATCTAGGTACGTACGTCTAGCTCTGGATCAGTATTTTCAGTGAGATTTCGTCAATGCATCTTGATATTGTTACCGAGATGGAGAAATTCGAGGTTGAGGTTTTAAGATCTAGGATTCTCTTAGTAGTTTACATCGATTTTCAAAGATTTGCTGACGGATATGAAGAGAATTAGCAGTTTTGTGTGATTTGATATATAGATTTGGTTCTGTAACTTACTGATATGTGATCTTACGATTAAATTATTGTGATTCTCTCCTCACTAATTAAAAGCTAAGCAATTTCTAATTTGGTTGACTAAGAAAAAGTAGAGGATTCGCAGAACAGAGATATCATTTTTGTGCTTGTGGAGAGTTCTGGATTTTATAGATTGTAAAGCAATATTTGGTTCTTGACATGTGTACTGATTGTGTTTAATTTCTGTGAATTATAGCATGAAATTTCGGAGAATTCCACTGATTCTGTGGATTCTAAACTTTTATTATATTTTTTGTTGCTGTTTCTGGCAGGAAACTGGTTTCAAGCATGGATTCGTATACACTTAAGTCCGTGGCAGACTTGCCGGCTCCTTTTTGAGCATGTTTTAATTTTAGGTAATCACCTGACCTGCTCAAGTTCTATTGAGAGGGGATTTTGTAGTGTGGCTGTTGTTGTTTTTTTTTTTTTTTTGAAATAAGGGCTGGTGCGGCCGCTCTCAAGCCTTCATTAATGAAACTGATGAATACAGAAGGGGGGAGGGGGGACATAAAGCCTAAACCCCCTCCCGAACAATAACAAGAGTCTCCACTATTGCAATGTATTTGAACATGCACCAAGTAACAAAGAGTGTCATATGGACTACTCCATTTGCTTTACAATAATGGTGGCTTATCAGAAAGATAAAGCAAGTGTGGCTGTTGTTAAAGCATGAATATTGGCATCGTTTGTTTGTTCTTGATACAAGTGTGCATATTGCTGTAACTTGTATTACATAATTCCATTTACATTTATGCAACTGCTGCATATAGTTTTTTTTTTTTTGTTGGAGCTGCATATTCTAACAAAGAAGTTGAACTGTGATTTCGAGATGATAGAATCTATGTGATCTCACAAAGGTTCTTACATCATCTGCGTGGTGTTGTTATTTTTGCGCTATCCACAAGGTGGAGTGTGTTGTGTACTTGTGTAGTTGAAAAGTATTTCTTTGCAGAGTGAATGCTTTCCTGCTTGTTTCCACTCAGCTGTGAACATGGTTGTGTCGGCGCCAACTGGAAGTGGTAAAACAGTCATTTTTGAGCTTTGAATTTTGAGGCATCTTTCAAGATTCATCTCTGAGGATGGGAGGTTTACACCTACAAATGGAACTCTCAAAACAGTAAGTGTCTGATGTCCTCAATCCAAAAGTAAGGTCGTAAACATTTTGATAGTTCTAGAATAAATGTGTGGGAGCCTTAGTTTTAATTATTCAGGATTCTAAAGGAACTACAGACACCTTCAATGATGTTCTTTCAAATTTTCTTCAATGATTTATTTATTCTCCCCACTATGAGCATGATATGTATCATTCTTATGTAGGCTTGATCACAGCTAATTTTTCTTTGTTATTTTTATCCTTTTTATATGAAATCTTTGCTCTTCACTGTTGCACATGTGTACTATATTCTGCTAGAAGTTTATGAATAATCTAAATATTAACCACTTATTCCTTCTCTCTACCTTCTTTTTATGTGGCATGAAGATCTATATTGCCCCATCAAAGGCTTTGGTTCAGGAGAAGGTTCGTGATTGGACCCAGAGGTTTGGATCTTGGGGAGTAGTTTGCTTGGAGCTCACCGGAGATAATGAATCTTACAACACCAGGAGTTTACAGGCAGCAGACATTATTTTAATCACTCCTGAGGTGAGTGTAAAGGTATAAGGTTACACAGATGGACACACTTAAGAATTAAAGTATAGATTGAAATGCTTGACCCACTCATCTTAAAGAAGTCAACTATCTTCTCAAAACAGCACCATAATCATAAATTAACAAAATTGACGAAACTTCCTTATGTTGGGCTGTCAGTGCATAATATTTTTCAGGTTTCAGCCATGTAAACCTGCATTCTCTCCTTTATAACCGCCTGAACTTAATCCCACTTGCAGTGTTTGATCCTGGATTCTATCAGCTTTCATATGCGCATACATTATATGTTTCTTCTTATTCCTTTAGAAAATAAGATTCATATTCAGTTCTTCCATTTTTTCGCAGTTGGCTTTATTCTAGATGATATCATAGGATCATGACTAATCAATTATTGTCCTTAAATAGAAATTTGATGCAGTATCGCTGTATCGCGTAAAGGATGGTGGATTGGGCTTTTTCAGCAATATAGCAGTTCTACTTATTGATGAAGTTCATCTGTTGAATGATCCTCGTGGAGCAGTTTTGGAAGCAATAGTTAGCAGAATAAAATTGCTTGCTCACAACCCTGAAATGAAGTCAAGCGCTCAGGCTCATGTTCGTTTTCTAGCTGTGTCTGCCACCATTCCAAATATTTAGGACCTTGGTGAGATATTTGTTTGTTAAATATATACTCGGTAGGATTAGATTTTATCGTATTGACTTTCTTTAGAAAAGTACAAATGGCAAATGGTTTAACAACAATGCACGCAAACCAATGCATGCAAGCCACTGTAGCGGAGTGGCTCAAGGTGCCTGTCCAAGGGATTAAAAGGTATTTCAACATTCATTTGATATTGATTTAAGAAATACTGCTCATTAATCGAACTATACAAGTATCCAGTTCTTCTGTTTTAATCTTTCTGCTCTGCATACAGGTTTGGAGAAGAAATGAGGCCGGTAAAGCTGACTACAAAAGTTTTTGGTACGCAAACATGACTTGAATTCACCATGCACAAAATATTTAATCATATCAAGGACTCCCCATTTTTGAAATAATAATAATAATAATAATGACAATCAAGAGCCCCGCTTTCCTATTCTTTCTTATCAGAACTCGTTGGATGAGATGCACTCTGTTTTTCTTTTTTCCAAGTATTTTTGGTAACTTTTTTCCTCACTTTTGGTACCTGAACCTTCTTAGGAGGAGGTATTTATGACATACACTTCATCAAACGAACACAATGTTCTTTTTCATTATGTTTTTGAACAAGATATTCTTTTCATTTCAGTTATCACTTTTTAAAGATTCTTTTAGTTGATTTTTTTTGAGGTACCTTGTAAAAAATTAAAATAAATAAACACTCGCACGAACACTGAAACATATTCAGTTTTTCATTTTATTTTATTTTTTATAATACCAAGCTCTCCAATATATATGTTCTTTATAGGAGGATGCATGACAACTGTTTGTTAGTAATCACATCTGTGGTTTGATCACTGATGCATGTCTGATAATACAAATTTACTGAAGCATGTTGTCTATTTATATTTGGTTCTCATTTATTAATGCATATTCAAAACTGCTTGATTTGCAGGCTACGCCCCAGCAAAAAATGATTTTCTATTTGAAAAGGTAATTTCTAAAGTTACCATCTTAAACCAGATGCATATCTTCTCACAAATCTCATAGTAAGAAAGTATATATTACAAACTATACCACTATTCATGTTTCTGATGGTTTATGTTTGTCCCTTTTTCCAGCACCTTCAAAACTACATTTTCGGTAAGCAATGACCATGATGCGCTGCTGACCTTTTCATATAGATGATACCCCACCCCCCTCTTGAATTTATATGCTTTCTAGATTGAATTCATCGCTAATTAAAGTTCATGAATAACTTATACACTTATAACTGTGCACAGATATCCTTATGCAATATTCAAGAGGGAAGTCTGCTCTAGTTTTTTGCTCAACTAGAAAAGGTGCACAAGAAGCAGCACAGATACTTTCTCAGACAGTCATGGCCTTTGGTCATTCAAATACATTCATTAAAAGCAGAGAACAGCAAGAGAGGCTAAGGGAAGCTTCATTGTCATGCAGTGACAAACAAATGCAATCTTATATGATTTATGCTGGTATGGAACTACTTTGTTTTGTTGTTCACATTACATTAACTATAACTTACTGCACCTCCCCACATTGACATGTTATCAAATAAATTGCCTGCTTGCAGTTGGTTATCACAATGGTGGCCTTTTCCTCAAGGATCGTAATCTCATTGGAAGTCTTTTCCTTAAGGGTGATGCTCAAATTTTGTGCACAACAAATACTCTTGCTCATGGAATCAACCTACCAGCACATACACTAGTCATAAAATCAACACAGCACTCGTATTTTGAACTTAGATTTCTTCAAATCAGTATGATGAAATTTTCTGGTGTGTTTATTCATTAACATGTGCAGTTTGTGAAGAAACAAAGAAAAAGGAGTCTACATGGAAATTGACGGATCTGCACTACTACAGGTTTGTCCATCACACCCTTTCTAAGCAGGACAATTCAAGTAGATAAAATTGGGACATTAGTTAACAGAGCCTTTATTTTTTGTATTACTTCTGTCCAGTATATGTCTTGTCTGTACATCAAGGCTCTATTTGAAACAAATGTGCCAGGTCAAACAAGAAAAATTCTTGTGGTGTCCATATGCATGTCTGCACTGTTAGGTAATTTAGCAAACTGCAATTTAATATTCTGTGAGTTGTATCACCATGCAGATGAGTGGGAGGGCAGGTCTGCCACCATCTGATGATACCGGAATGGTTATAATCATGACAAGAAGAGATATGGTAGTTTATTACTTTTCTTCCTTAGTCTTTACCCCTGTGTGTGTTGGTTTTTTGCTTTCCAACTATTTCTGTTCATTCATTGTCTTCATATTTCTTGGGATTGAACTAGTCCTGTCTGTTAACACAGAAACTTTTGTCTTCGAATTCGTTAATTATGTTCTTATTGGATATCAGGTTCACTTGTATGAGAATCTCTTGAATGGATGTGAGATGGTGGAATCTCAGTGCGTGTTATAACTTTAAATTCCAGTACAACTTTGGTGGTCTTTGAAGCTTATATCGCCAAACTATTGCAAATGTCTTCTAATGAGCTTGTATTGTCTTCTGTCATTAGATTGCTTTCATGTTTGACGGAGCATTTAACTGCAGAGATAGCTATGACTGTTTACTTGTACAACACCAAACCCCCCCCCCCAAAAAAAAAAAGAGAAGAAAAATTGGCTTCATTTCTCTCCTTGTCAATTTTATTTTCTATCAGATGTCTGTGTACAGAAAGTTAATGAGTTATCGCGACATCAGATGATATGGACTGATGAAGATGGTTTTCTGTTGAAACCACTAGGTATTAGTAACGTTAACCCCTTTAGAACCTGGGAGGCTGATGACGAAGTACTATTTGAAATTTGTCACGATGAAATACATTATTCAGACACCTGCAAAGTGCAGTTTTGTAGATGCTCTTCATGTCATATGCCGTGCTGAGGAAATTTCTTGTAATGCATATTTAACTAGCTACTTGCTGCTATTCACATTTCTTTGACAATACTAATGAAGGAATTTTGTATCATCTATCTACTGGAATATGAAGGGATACAGCTCAGGCGCAATGAGAAGAAGCTTCTAAATGACATAAACACTGATAAAGATGGTCGACTTCGCTTTCACATTCTTGGTGACAAAGGGAAGCGAAAAAAACGTATTCAAACCAGAGAAGAAAAGATATTTCTTTTGGCTAATGACTGCTTGAGTGGTGATCCTTCGGCTCATGATTTATCCCTTACCCAGGTTTCATTTCTCAGTCTCTACTAAAATTCCATCATTATCTTGATAACTGTGGTATTTGATTATATTCAGAGCTGAAATCAAATGGGTGTTTGTGTGTTAGGATATGAACCCCATATGCTCAAATGGCTGTAGAATTGTCAGATGCATGAAAGAATTTTTTATTTACCAAAAGAATTACAAAGGAGCCTTGAACTTGATGCTTTTGGCGAAATCTATGTATCAAAAACTCTGGGATGACAGTCCATACTTGCTGAAACAATTACCAGGGATTGGAATGGTGACTGCAAAGGTGTCTTCCACTTCTTTATATGCTTAGGAAAAAACATGCTTTTTGATATTCTTAGGTCACTCAAATACTGACTCTTCACTACCCTTATTTTCTTTTTATCTTTATGCTCCTTTCAGGCACTACATTCGATGGGAGTTAAATCATTTGAGACACTAGCTGAGGCTGATCCTAGGAGAATTGAGATAGTCACTGGTCGAAAATACCCATTTGGGAACCATATAAAAGAGTCTCTACTGTCTCTACCTCCAAAGGTCGAGTTGAAAGTTGAGGAAACTGAATGCCAGGGGCAAGGGAAATTGAAGCTAGCGGTAACACTGACTAGGCTATCACAGACGCTCCAATCAACAAAACGACATTATGCTGATATGGTATATAACTATATACTCTATAACAGCTCCACATAATTTCTTCAGATCTTCGTGATACAAAATAATTTCATTGTTATACAATCTGGCCCTAATATTTTATCTGTTATAGATTGTAGGTTCAGAAGAAGATAACCTGATTCTCTTTCATGAGAAAATAAGGTGAGGACAATTTAGAAGCTTACTTTTAGTTGTTGGTTTTTCACAAAAATTCAAGTACAATACCAAGGGGTTCTATCAACTAGATATTTCATATATCTAATAATCAGCCTTTTCCTTGTTGCCTGAGGGGTTTGGTAATCATCCTGTTTCCACTCTATAATTTGTGGCTGCAGAGTTGACGAATTCTCGAGGTGCGTACGCTCACAACCTTAATTTTTTCCTCTGTTTGAGAACATGTAGCATGTTAGATATATCTGTTTGTTAAGCACATCCAGAGTTTCTGCAATGTGACTAAGAAAATTATGCCCTGGAAAAGACTGGGCTACCAGCGGTAGCTATATCAATTGTGATGGGAATAGTTACTATAATGATTTTAATAGTGTAAAATAATAAAATTTAATCATAACCTATACTAAGATTAGAAGATAGAGCTCAGGTTCCATGATTATTACCTTGTTTAGTCTGACTTGGATTGTTTCCATTGCAGCCCCTATAGCGCAACAGTTCTCCTGTCAAATCCCCAACAAGGAAAGCTGACTGTTAAGGCTGATCTTATATTTGAAGAATACAGTAAAGTCCCTGCCCTGATATTTCTAGTTTCCTTCACTTTACAAGTTACTATTGACTGGTATAATCGTGAGTTTTTAATCTTATAATACATAATTTGTCACTTTATCCATGCAGTTGGTATTGATCTAAACCGGGAGCTTATATTAATGAAGGAAAGCAATCTAAGTGCAAATACCAAACGAGGAAAAAAAGCACCCTCTCTTCCTCTCCCTGAGGAAGTATGTATCATAGAAGATGATACTTATGAAGATCCAAGTGAAGTGCTTCCAAACTCCACGAAATCCAAAAGCGTAGATAGTCCCATGTGAGTATCTCTTTCACTGATGTTCCATTTTCATTTCTGCTTACCAAGGTTGTTCTTTCTTGGTCTGAATAACTGATTTCTCTTACTTGATTATTTGGGTCTTTTATACCAGGCCCAGTTTCAAGCTTCTAAATGAAGACTCTGAAGAAGGTAATGTTAACGGCTTTTTTTTTCTTTTCTTTTTTTTCCAATCCGATGTCTAGCTGTAAACCTTGTACCTCAACTTTTTGAAGATGAGGTTGCTGACAAAGTTCATGAAGATGAGATTGCTGCCAAAGTTCAAAATGATGACAAAGTTGCGACACAATATACAGTATTTGACCACATACCTGAAAAGGCAAAGAATTTCCCTGTCTTGGTGTCATCAAATAGTGTGCTTCCTCCATCATCAAAGCCCTTGGTATTGGCAAGGAAACGTGCTCGTGAGAAGAAGCTTGGACCGGAAAGTGGAGTAGAGGTTCTGGAAGAATTAGAATGGAATAAAGTTCCAAGAAGCACACTAAGCAATCCGACCAAGCAGTACACATTTCCTCTCCCTTTCTCTAGATCTAAAGATGTAATTTTGACGACAAGAGATGGAAGCGGAAGTCCATCTACTTTGATCTTCATTAAAACTGGGAATGAGAGGTTTAGGAAAAGAAAGGGCGACAATAGTGATTGCAGTTTGATCGTTTTTGCATAATTATTTAGGTTCGTTTATGGAGAAAGAGGCGGTCACCGGAGATATTAAAACCCCAGCTTGCTTAGCTGCAAAGAACCAAAACCAATCATAGAATGCACCTGCACGCGGATGCTTAGCTGTTATTAATCAGCATTTTAATGAAAACAAGTGATGCTATGTGGTTAGCAGATAACATATTTTTGTAACGGACGATACAAATTGAAGTTTTGGTATGAAATTGAAAACGCCTCTGCGGGAGGTACATTGTAATTAATTCAGAAATATTTGTGTAGAAACAGAATGAAAGCAATCAATCAAAATAACATTTCTCTAAGCTTCGTTTTCTCTCTTTTCATCAAAAGGTCAAGGTGCTCTACGCATCAATCCTTCACAAGAACTCAACAACATTCGCTCCATTCAAGAGGAATGTCATCTCATTGCATCGACATGCAATGCCGCGTACACCTATAAAAACGAAAAGAACGACTCTCTTTTCATACATATCAAATGCTGTTTTTGAATCAAAATTGAGTTCGGACCTTCCATGATTCAACAGGGGTAACAGCAAAAGTTGTTAGTCGCGTTGGTGAGGCATGTGGGTCCAAGGATGAATCTTCATAGCATTTGTGGTTTTCCTTTTCTATGATGAGATTCAAATCTAAAGATTGATGTTCATAGATTTTGACATGTTGATAATTGAATTGATGAAGTACTGCAGTATTTAAATTCAATGAACTCTACAGACGATTTTACTGATCTATGGAAAACCACATAGAAACAAGTGTATTTCAGTTTCTGTTTAGAAAATGTCTCTCGATCAAACGAGTTCCTCCGAATAATGTCATCTTGGTTTATATGGTGTACTATTTCTGCTGTAAACACGTAGTCCACTGACCAGTGATCACTATGTGTGTATGTTGCACGGCACTTGCTACATCTCTCTGACAGCGCTCTGTCGCCTATATGAAACTGAAGTGATGCGTGCGCTTCCATATAGACAGACAAGTGTATGAACAAGACAGAGAACCAAAAATCTGAATATCTTCCGGTTCTGAATTCCGAAAATCTCTCTAGTTCTGCACTTCTGCATACTGACCTGACCTCCAAGCATGCTTTTCTTAACATGTTTAAGACGTGGGAAACCTGCTACTTCTGCAAGAGTAAGTTGATACATGACCCTTATTATCCAAACTAGGGGTGCTGGAAGACTCCAACGAGAGGACGTCTCAACTTTTGTTAAAGTATTTGAGACGAAGCTGTTTTCGCTATTAGACCTAATGGAGCTGGCTTGCTCTAGCGTCGTGGCATTTAGAAAGGGAGGTTGGTTTGGAATAGGAATGTCTCTCTCTTTGTTGGCTGTTAGCATTATAACTACTTCAGCCATAGATGGTCTCAAAGTAACTGAGGCCTGTGTGCACAGAAGTCCAATTTGAAGAACATTTGATACCTCTTTTGCTGGAAACTCATGATCTCTCAAGCAAGGATCAACCATGTCGGCCAACTTGTTGGATCTGTAGTGTTTCCAAACCTGAAACCCAAACGTATGATGGTCTAATAAGATCTTGTTTCTTATATCCCATAATGTAAAACAGCAGTTTCATTTGCTATGTCCAAGAGTTGCACAACTTACTTTGTGTAGGAGTGAATCAGAGTCAGAGTCAGAGTCCTCCTGTTTGAAGGTGCTATTCCTCATACCAGACACAATCTCGAGAACTAGCACTCCAAAGCTCTAAAAGTCTGCTTTCTCTGTAAGTTGCCCTTGAACAAGATACTCTGGGGCCATATAACCTCTGCATAGCCATTTATGATTACCGGAATTGTTAGATGGGACTAAAAGATTTTAAGAACAAATGCACTACGTGCTGTTTACAAGGTAATTAGACTAACAAGAAAGTGCTGAAGCTGTTGATCTTAATCTAGTAAACGATGTAACTGATGAGTTCGAGACCATAAATTAGAACTTACAGTGTTCCAGCAATGCCGGTGCTAAGATGAGACTTGTTGGAAGCAAAACACCGAGCAAGGCCAAAGTCTGCGATCTTTGGGCTAAGATTCTCATCCAGAAGAACATTGCTGCTTTTTATGTCCCTGTGGATTATTCTTACTTCAGAGCCTACATGAAGATATGCAATCCCTTCAGCTGTTCCGACAATAATATCAAACCGCTGCTTCCAGTTAAGAAACTGATCATTGTTCTTATCTGCATAGTTTAAAGACCAAGTAAATTAAAAATCTTTGTCACCGTCATTCCTCCAATCCTAGTTAAAAAATGTTCTCAACCAATATCGTAATTCTTACATGATCAAAATGCTACAAGTTTGAGAAAAATCTAAACCTTTTGAATCCATGTAGAGAGAGGAGTATTACCGAAAAGGAATTGATCGAGGCTCCTGTTAGGCACATATTCATACACCAGCAGGCTCTCAGGGCCTTCAATGCTACAACCCAAAAGCTTCACTAGGTGCTTGTGCTGAATTCCACTGATCAAATTCACCTCATTGAAGAACTCATCTACCCATTTCCTGGTATTGTAGAACAATCTCTTCACAGCTACAGTTTTGCCACTCGGAAGAGGCCCCTTGAACACAGTACCACCTCCCCCTTCCCCAATATTTCTCGAGGTGTTAAAAGTAATCTGTGGCCTTCTCTAGTTTTTCATACTTGAAATTCAAGCTAGAATACTTGCTAATGCTTATTGACACCAAGCCTAGATTACTGCACTCTGAACAAAGAACAAATCTCATTACTGAAGCCTAAAATGAGTAAAATCTATATCCTAAATGCAACAATGACAATTTTTTTTTCTTCTCAAAAGTTCATACCTTTTCTGATCTGCACCAGCTTTGTATAGCCTGCATAAGCAGCAAAGAGAGACAGCATTGTGAAAGCAACTGCTCCCAAAACAATTGCTGTGATGATTCCCCTTCTATCTGTAAACCCTGCACATACAAATTCAGATTAACTAAAAACAATTCAAATTCAAAAAAGTCAAAACCATTCCTATATATTCTGGTCGGTAACCAAGAAAAGGTGAGAACAGAACAGGAATAGTAAGATTAAGCAACAAGACAGTGTAACTCCAGATAAACTATGACACAGATTACTCGAACAGTTCTATCATGTTGTCTAATATCTTAAGAATGCAATGCTCGGTTTAGCAGTCAACTAATCAAAGACCAACTTAACTAAAAAGTAAAAATTCGAACAGTTTGATAACAATGAAAGATCAATTGGGAAGAACATAAATAACTAACCATGCTCATGCTCTGTTTCACCCTGATCGTTATAGAATAGAACTTCCGAGTCGAATAGCTCAAGTAACACCCAGCATTCAAAGCCTTGCCTTCTGCCTCCAACCCACACCCTCTCACCGCCTCACCTCCCTTGTCCAAACACTCTCACGGTCACCCACCGTCTTCCAGCACTGCCCCAAACCATACACCTCCCCGCTCACTTCCCCCCACCCCAAACCCCCCATTCTCCGCCGCGGACCTCTTAACACTCTCAATCGCCTACGCAACATTCTCCTTAAACACCGCTGCGCCATCTCCGCCGCAGACGACGGCGTCTACGGCCAGGACGGAAGCTTCGGAGTAGAAGCTGTAGTTGTGGTAGCGGAGGAAGCAGCCGTCGAGAAAAATGCGGGCGGACAGAGGGAGGGGAGGCAGAGGGGGATCTCGGTGGCATTGTGCCCATATTTTGATTTGAGGATTCTCTTTTTTGTTGGACTAATTGAATCGACGATTTTAGCTAGCAATTGCCCATGTGTGTACAGATACATTTTGTTATTTGAAGAGAAACATAAGTTTAAACGCTAAAATGGCATTGCAAAGTTACACTAAGGGGGACGAGGTCATTGTAGGGACATTTGTTAGGGAGTTGACATAGCTAATCTGAAAAATAACAAAATTAGGAACACACGAAGACCCATGCAAAGTTAGCAAAATATGGCTGCTGATGCGGGAAGCGTGTAACCTAGGTTTACCAGCAATAAACCTAAAACAAAGGATTCTGGAGTCCACCGAGAAACTCTCAATTTTGATTGATAATATGATAAAAGATAGTTCTGCAGCCGTTTAAGGTTGCTTATATATGGGAAAAGAAACCCTAGGGCGACTAACAATGAAACCCTAAAGCCCACGGATTAAAACAAAACAAATCCAAAATAAACTAGAAAACCTAAAATAAAAAGAATGTAAAACTAACCTAAAAATATTAAATCACGAATCGGATAATTAAGACGAAACATTTTGGCATAAATCTGATAGGGCTCACTAAAGTGAGTCTTGAAGATCTCGTCGTTCCCATTCTGGAAAGGTATCATGCGTTTCAAACGGACATTCTGGCCAAAAGTTAGTCAAATCTGATTCAAAATCAAAACCTGACTTTTCGCATGAGAAACCCGAAAAGTCCAAAACCAAATCTTCTTGAATATTCCAGCGGCTAGTAACCTGATTACTCGTGAGTTACCTATTTTCCAATCACTCTTCTTGATTCTACACCGCTTCTTTACTTTTATGGTTTTTCGGCTAAACTGGGTCCATTCTCGTCCTACATCAGCTGCAAAGCCAGAAAAACTCCCACAAAGCTTTATTAGTATTTCAAAATTATAATAAGACGCACCAATGGTACTATTAATATAAATCATCAAATTCTACATTCTCCAAAAAAAATAAAAATAAAAAACAAAAATGCTACAAAAAAGCTTGATTAAAAAAATAAAATATGAATTCCTACATAGCATGGTTAATCGATCTGTTGCTTTAGACCTTTAGTCGGTGTCGGTTAAGAGATACTTCAACTTATATGGCAAATAGTACTTGGTCAAACAAGTGCGCCCAAACTTCTCCAAAGCTTCAAGGTTTGCCTTTTTCTTCTTCTTCTTCATAAGTTGCAGCTCCTCAAGCAATGTCGGATACTCTTTCACAAAATCTTCTTCCAAAAGAGTGTTTACTTTTCTAATCTCCTCTGAAGTTAAATCCTTGCAGGGTATTTTAAGCGCATGTAGGTCACTCGGCCAAACACCCAACCACATCATATCCGGGCAAGTCAAATTCACACTATCGTACGATTTATTGTACGACCCAGCAGCATAAACTGATAAAATTTCGATGCCAGCTGGATCACAGTCGAAAAGGCCATACACTGGAATCTTAAACTTCTCCGACAATACGTTTAGAAAACTTCTGCTCCCCACCTCCGGCATTCCCATTCCGGTGATGATTATACATGGATAATCAACGTAAAACTTGTCTTGCATGAGAGTATTAAAAGCGGATTTATCTTCCACCACCAATACGAACTTGGCTCCACGATTCTTCAAAATAATATCTGAATGCATAAAAGGCGGGATGGGTTCCCCATCATCCCTGCGTGTACACAAGGTTTTGTACTTTCCAATCTTGATCGAAAGCAGACCTCCAACAACGCCTCTTACACTAGCATCTACGTTGAGACTTGATCTGGTGCAACCTATAGCGCAACATATGTCATCAAGAGCTGAGCTCGACGTATTCAGCTTAGCAAGTGTAGGTCGTTTTTCTTCTTTGAAGGACTGGATAATAAGATCAATCATATAACGGATGGCTTCTCTTTTTTCAGCTCTTGGTTTAAAGCATTTATTTATATCCTTCAGCGCATAACGTTTGACACCATCGCTACAAGCACGATAGGTCTGGTTGGACTTGCCTCGTGAAATCAAACTAAATTCCGCATCATCTAATTTTTTCTTGAGAGCTTCAAGTTTCTCCTCTACTTCCTTGACAGAGAGGTTTTTGACCTCGTGATAATCGGCATCTTCAAGTCTAATGGAGGATGTTGGGGCGGTCTCCATCAGCATGGTGTAATAAATTGCACTGTGTAGGTTTATTAATTCGAGGACATTTTCTCTATCTGGTACTTTCCAGCTTGGTTTGCTTCGTGGATCAAAAGAAGAAGCCATTTTATGTTGAACCTTGTGGGTTAATTAGATGATTGTAAAGTTTTGATCACTGAGAGAAGTTGACAGTAAGGTGGTGGGGAGGCTCCTTATATACGGTCAAATTGGTTGCGGTTCGGGATAGTATATTCCTACAACAAGTTGGTGAAAACTCTTTCCAGCATCAACTTGGTTTCCTTAAAAAATCAGGAAGAATCAAAGATCCCATAAATTAGGAAAGTACATGAACTTGAAGTGAGAACAGAACAGAACAGGAATGGTAAGATTAAGCTTACCAACAAGACATAGTAACTCCAGATAAACTATGGCACAGATTACTCGAACAGTTCTATCATGTTGTCTAATATCTTAAGAATGCAATGCTCGGTTTAGCAGTCAACTAATTAAAGACCAACTTAAATAAAAAGTAAAAATTTCGAACAGTTTGATAACAATGAAAGATCAATTCGATTTGGTATGCATCTCCCTTAGATTTGTGGAGATTGCTTTGATCAACGGACAATGGGAGAGGTAATTAAGAATATTTGTATATACACATGATCATCAAAATGTGATGAGATTTTGCTGCCTTGTCTCTCTATATATCGAAGTCTGTCGTCTGTGTCATTTCTTTTATGACTTTGCTGGCAGAAAGGTAAGTAGTTGTGATTAGTGTGAGAGGGTGAGAGTGTAAAGGAGATGAAGTGTTGGTTTGGTTTTAGCTTTCACAACGGCACAGTCATAGCTGGTGGGACCCAATGGTGGACTTCTACCTGCATTATTTTACAGGTCGGTCGTACACTCACTTGCCACGTTTACTCCTGATTTGGTGGAGACATCTCTCTCGATCTCTTATTTTAAGTGTTGAATGTCTAAGGGACGACAGTTGAACATATCCGAATAGGAAAATGATTTGTGGCCTCAATGAGGCCTAAGATTTATGGCCTCAATCTTAGGTGTCATGTCATGTCACCTATACACGTCACTTATTTGTCAGATCATGTTATGTAATTCTTGAGAAAAAGACTATCTTATCATTCCAAAATCTAATGACCCTAAATTAGTTTGGCTTTTTTCTAAAAAAAAAATTATTTTGGTTTTTTTTTTTTCATTACACTCATGCTTCGATTTAAACAACAATTTTTTTTTCTTCAATAAAGAACAAAAAAAATTTCATGTAATTCAGTCAATAGATTTGCACATACATTCGAACAAAAGATTTGCATAACACATGTATATAAATTCAACCTTTATTGGGTTCCTGCAAATTTTGAAAATATAATGTGAAAAATACATATTCATATTGTTCATTTTTTTCTCTTTATGTAGCTAGGGTTTAAACATTGAAATTGAGTTTATTATTTTTGTTTGTTTTTCCCTAATATTTAGATTGTAGATGATAATTAATGACTGCTACTAACATGAAATTTTGTCATACCTCTTAATTTAGACATACGTATTTTCCAAATTCAATTTATTAATGCTATTTTTTTTTTTATGAAATTAATCAATATTTGGAAAGAATATTTAATGCCTATTTCTTGACACCTAATTCAATATATTAATGCTATTTGGAAAGAAAAATGATAGGAAATAATTTAATTAAATGAAGAAAAATATTTGTCAAATAATTTGTAGACATTTCTCTTAAATTAGTACATATCAGTTTTTTTCATCACCTAATTAAATTCATTAATGTAATTGATTCACCCCCTAACATCTAAAAAGAAATATAAAAGGGTAAAGTTGGTGTTGCAATAGTATGATGTGACAAGATATATTAGTGGAATTAAAAAAAAAATTGTATTTACTTACATGGCATAACACCTAGGATTTGAGGCCACAAATCTTAGGCCTCATTGAGGCCCCATATCATTGCCCATCTGAATATCAACATAATCGGATTTGGGTTTAAGTGGATTATGGATTAAGACCCAGCATAGCATAACAGAATCTGATTTAGGTCAAGTGGATTATGGATTAAGACCAAGTTTGACACAATTTATGCGGTGCAAAAAACTGCTAAATTATAATCTTATATGTTAAGTAGCAAAAAGTATTTAGTGAAATTTAAAAATAAATAAATAACAGCTTATTTAAAAATTACCTCCTTAAGTTGCTACTTATAAAAGTTGGTAAACAACAATTTTCGTAAGCTAAAAGCTACAGCTACCTTCAAATTAATCCCAGCTCTCCAAAACTAGGCTTAAGTTGATTTAAGAGGATTATGCACTAAAGTTTGAGAATTTAACCATTACAAAGTTAAATCGACCTTCAAAGATTATCTCTGTCAAAATCGACCTTCAAAAATTATATGCTAAGGTTTAAAGTAATATGGTCAAAGCATGTTCTACCTCGTATGTTACTTTTGGCTTGGAAAATATTGCGTGGTAGCATTCTTTCGGAGGACTATCTTCAAGAGCACGGAATTTCATTGGCATCCTATTGTGTTCTATGTCGAGCTAATGGTGAATCTATTGAGCATATTTTTCTTCGCTGCCCCTTTGCTGCATCAGTCTGGAAATTTATGTGTGACAGGTTTGATATTTCTTTAATTCCTAACTCTATTCTGGACTTGTTAAATTTAGGCATTGTGGCTGGGCGAAGCCAACAGTTGCGGGAGTTATGGATTGTAGGGTTTGTTCTGCTCTTTGGTTTATTTGGCAATCTAGAAACAAGGCCAGGTGCAACTCCTCAAGTTTGCTGCTTAATTAGTGGTAGTATTAATGCTTCGGGTCGATTGGCAACGCCCCAGTGTTTAATAAATGCCAAGAGCTTTGTATTATCAAGAGATTTGGGGTCTCATGCAAGCCACGTCGTGCTCCGTGTATAAGTGAGGTTAGTTGGCATGCTCCTCCATAAGGTTGGATAAAAATAAATATTGATGGTGCTTGGAAGAGTGCCTCTAATCTTGCTGGCTATGGTGGTGTCTATAGGGATTATAAAGGCACTGTTATAGGTGCTTTTTGTTCTAAGCTTGATATTCCAAGTTCAGTGGCTGCAGAGGTTATGGCAGTCATCAAAGCAATTGAATTGGTTTGGTTAAGAGATTGGAAGCATATTTGGTTGGTTAAGAGATTGGAAGCATATTTGGTTTGGTTAGTCCTTGAACTTTTGTCCCAAAAACACTTCAGTTCCTGGCCTTCTAATTTCACACGTTTAGTACTCCTTGTACTCTCAAATTTTGGACCAATAGGTCATTTCCATTATTCTCCATCCAAAAACTCCGTTAACCTGCTGACGTGACAGTCATTTCGCTAAAAAATGTCCATTATACCCTCACTTTTTTTTTTTAATTTTATTCTTTTTTTTTTCTTTTTCCGGTTTATTTCTCCTTCCCTCTCCCCTGCAGAAACCTCAGCAATCAGCACAACGCCTCTGTCGATCTCCTCAGCAACCTTCCCCTCCTCCTTCAAATAAACAAAAACAAAAACCCATTGTCAAATGCTTCTCTCTCCCATTGACAAAAACCCGAGAGAAGACGGAGCTCCATGCCCCAATCATCAACAATCTATGAGCTCCATCCAAACCCTGCAAAAAACCAGTACCATCAAATCCCAATTCCAGGCCAAACAGCTCCATGCCCCAATCCCCACCGCCATCACCAACGCCACTGCTGCGCTGCCGAAAACCATATCCGAAATGAAAATCTCCCTCTTCTCCAATGGTGACCTGCAAAACTCTAGTCCATACTCTTCTCAATCTCTGCTTCCTATACTCTCTTCGACATAGGCCATCAGAAAAACTTCAAATTACACTAGCTTCCAAAATCAACGAACAAAAATTGATCAAAAGACCTAACTTCTAACCAAGATCAAAACTTGACCACTCAAATCGAACACACATGCAAATCGGACTCACTTGGGGTTGGGCTTGGAATGGGAAAGATTGGCTTACATGTTCTTGGCCTTGAAGCTCTGCTATCAAGCAAGAATCGAGCAAAGAAGAGAGCGATTTCCCGATTCCGGTGGAGAATGAAGGTACAGATGCGGTTCGGCAAAACCTTCTGAATCTCACAACAACATGAGAGAGACGACGGCAAAGACCTCCAGTGACGGAGATGGAGGTGGGTTTTTCAGTTCAGAGAGAGTGAGATTTGGTGTCCTTGTTCTAGAGCTCTGGTAGTCTTTCGGATCTCAGAAGTGAAAATGGGGATTGGGAATTAAAGCGTGGTGGAGTAACTCGGTGGAGTGAGACGGAGGCGTTGTGCTCTGCTGAGGTCTCTGCAGGGGAGAGAGAAGAAGAGATAAATCGGAAAAAAAAAATTGAGGGTATAATGGACATTTTCCCACAGAATGACTGCCACATTAGTAAGTTAATAGAGTTTTTGGACGGAGACTAACGGAAAGGATCTATTGGTCCAAAATTTGAGAGTACAAGGACTAAACGTGTGAAATTAGAAGGCTAAGGACTGAAGTGTTTTTCGGGTAAAAATTCAAGGACTAAACAATATTTAATTCTTAAAATAAATAAACACTCCCATAAACACTGAGACATATATATTCAGTTTTTCATTTGATTTTATTTTTTATCTTCTATTTTTTTAATACCAAGCTCTCCAATATGTTCTTCATAGGAGGATGACAACTGTTTGTTAGCAATCACTTATGTGGTTTGATCACTGATGCACGTCTGATATTACAAATTTACTGAAGCATGGTTGTCTCTATTTATATTTGGTTCTCATTTATTAATGCACTAGCATATACGCCCGCGCGTTGCTGCGGGTTTTGGAACGGATTGTGGAAGTTTTGAAAGATACGAATTTTAGTTCATATATATATATATATATATATATATATATACAACAGCTACAGCTTCTCAAAAATAGATTGTTCAAACAGAAGCTAAATACAAATGCTGTTAAAACAGCTTGTTCAAAATACAATGATCTACTTAGAGGCTAACTTAGTGGTTATATCAAAAGTTATGTAAGCTGCTGAGAGGTTGTTAGCCTAGTGATGATTCCTTGTGGAGGTTGTCCAAAAGTTTCTGCCTCCATTTCTATTTACACGAAACAGTGATATGATATTTCAGTCCATTTTTTCCTTGTTCACAGTGTTTGTTGATGATGTTGCTGATTCAGTGCTTCCTTCCCTGTTATTGTGAAAGTACGAAATTATAGAAGAAGTGAAAGAAGTGGTAGGTAGATAAATGAAATTGATATGCATGTACTTGTTACCTGCGGGGCTTTTTGTCTGGATTGGTAGGAAAAAGTTGTCTTCTTCCTTTGTTGATGGATCTTTTTTTCTGATACAGGGGATGGGCTGGTGTGCTGGCACTTGGTTGGTTCTTTGTGCTTGGAAAGATACCTTTCACTATGAAGTCATTTGCCTCACTGATTTGGATTTGGAAAATGTGGATCTGCCCCTGTGTTTGCAATATTTCCTGTGGAGCATAAGGGTACTTGTCTATGAGTTCTTTGCAAGTTATTCCAAACAATTGTTCAGCTGCTTTTCCTCTAAGCTTGACTGTGGCCTCACTGTTTGGATCTTCAATGGTGGCATGGATTCTATAACTGTAATAGTATGTATAATTAGTAGTTGAAACTGGAAGTTACATTATACACAATTGTATCATAAAATTTCATAGCTATCCCTGCTTTCTATTAAGCACCATAAAGCAGCAATGCACTCATTGGTAATGTCAAAACCATGTACTGATAACCCCAAAACCGTAAATATTCTGAAACAACCAAATATAAGCACCATAAAGCAACAATGCACTCACTGGTAATGTCAAAACCATGAACTTTGAGTATAATTGAGTCAGCAATCAAATATGTGGTGTAAAGGCAGATTGATCAACTGTGTAAAAGCTAAAATAGTACTATATGGTATGGTCTAGACATATTCGCAGGTCACTATGTTTCTTCACTTATATGATTATTAGTTGAAAGTGGAGGAACAGTAGTAATGGCAAACCATGCAATCCAAAATACAAAAACTGCATACAAAGTGATGTTCTTATTGAAGTTTTGGAAGCTTAACTTCATCCAAATACAAAAACTGCAAATTGATATGATAATATGCATTGCAGGTCCTGTAATTGAATTCTTCTACGTAAAGCAGTTACCAAAAGCAGCGTTTTACATAAAGAAGAAAAGAACAAAACAGCATAAATGCAGTACCATACAATTGCATTTTCATTGGTTCAACGAACATGACATGTAATCTGTGCATTGAAAAGACTATAAACTGAAGGTGCAGAAGTGGTAAAGGTATTGATGCACTGTGGTTTTATCTTCTTTTTCTGCTTCTGCTGCTGTTAATTGTTTAGATGGAGTGGACAGTTTTTTGATGTTATCTGTGGCCTTGGAGAACCTTGAATTTTGTAGAAATGTTGGTAAGAAACATGCAGTGAGGAAGAAGATGTGGTGGATCGAAAAAAGGTTAAATATTGAACTCACTCGATTTTGTAGGGTTCTGCCTGTGGGATTTCTGGATTGATGAAAATGCAAGTATGACTGGTGTTTGATGGTGCAGGCATTTCTGTGAATTAAAGAATAAGATTAAGTGGGATAAAAAAAAGCCAAATCTCCCACAAAACCACACAGAATCCACATAAAAAACCATACGAAACACAGAAATGCAAGTATGACTGAATTTAAAAAAAAAAAGTAGAAGCAGGAATTTCACACTTGCACTGAATTTAAACAGAAGGCTTTTTTCCTTCTGAAAGTCTTATTGTTTTGCAACTGCAGTTAGCAACACTACACTGGCTTACCACTTTTTCTATTACTGTTGCTGTCATGCTACTACAACTATCATTCTTTTGCTTCCTGTCCCTCCAGCATCAACATTACTTCTGACATTCTCTGCTCCTATTACCTTCAATTCTGTAATCTCTCTAATTTTAGTCGATTTCCACAGTCTAGTCATTTTAAAGCCCTATCCATATCTGTGCAACATAGATTAGCACTATGCAACTACTACTTCTAAGTAACCTTTTTCACTATGATTGTAGTCACAATCTCTACTACCACAATGCAACTACTACTTCTAAATTTGAATAATTCAGTGCAATTAATTTTTATGCATGTATTACCTTTGTACTTCTTGACTTTCAAACTGGTTATGACCATAAGCACACCTTTGGAGGTAGACTTTCAATAGTGTCTATGTCAACTTTTCTAGCACTATCTCCCCATAATGTCACTCTGGTTTCTTCTCTTCTGCATTTGAGTTATGGAAAACCAACATGATAGATATCTTAGGAAGATGTTATATTTGAGTATGAGGAATTTGGAAATTTCTATACAGTTGTAGTGCAAAATTGAGTAGATTGTACCTTAAGTTATGGAGTGTAATTTCACATTTTGATTCTATTCCATCACTGGTATTAACTTCTTCAACTGGCATGATTGATTTCACACAGCCAAAGAGATCTTATTTTTGATAAAAAAAAAAAAACAGAAACGAAAAAAAAACAGATGTTAAGAAGTTTAGTTTTATGAATGTGGTTTTATCAATGTAGGAATAAATGTTCTCATTTAGTAAGACTTTGTAAACTTACCTGTGAGAAGTTTAGTTTTGTCAATGCGGTTTTTCAGCTGATTGTAATCTAGTAGATAGAATCGATGTTGTGGAATCTGTGGAAAGCTGTTGTGCAAGAGCTTGAATTTTGTTTTCCCATTGAAATGAGCTTGGATTGAGTTGTCCATAACTTTATAATTGTCTTGACTATCTTGTACATAGAAATCGGAGATCAGGTATATCTCTCCTTGTTTCAGTTTTCCAGAGACTGATGAATAATTTGCTTCACTTGTTATGCCATGAATTGCATCGCCCTAAATTTCATATGAAAAGCAGTATGTAAATATTAATTTTTTCCTTTTGTTATAATTTTTATGTTATTGTAATTCGGAAGGGGATTAAAGAATTACCCTTTCATCAACCAATACGCAATGCAGTCCATCATTTCGTTCTGGGTTTATCCTCTTTCCTTGCCATAATCTGCAGACACAAACTCTGATTTTATAGTCCTCATCTGCATAGGACTGCAGCTCACGTATTAGCATGGAGTCCATTAGTTGTTGGCGCTGTCAAAAAAAGAAGTAATGAAGGGTTAATTTGAAAGAAACATTTAATTAGGATAGTATAATGGTACAGAGGGAATCAAAAGGAATCAAAAGCTTGGTTCTATTATTCAAACGATGAAGTAAATGCAGAACGTTTATGAATTCAATGTGCAACTGTGGAAGAAATACAATGAAACACAAAAATATTAAGACTCAGAATGCAGATAGGATGGTTAAATAGGGTTTACAACAAAACAACAGTGGGGTGGAAACAGTTTACTATGTTCTCAAGAGAAGACAAACCTCGTTTTTCAATTCTTCAAGTCTCAGTGTGGATCTTTCAAGCTGTTCTTTTACCTGAGATATTTAACAGGACAGAAAGGAAACAAAGCAGAGCGAAACTGTAATTAACAGGACAGGAAAAAAAAAGAAAAAAAAAAAGCAAAGCATGACACTCCCACAGCAAGAAATGCTAAAAATGCTGTACTTGCCTGATCATTGAAATCATCACTTGAATGGGATAAAAGCTCCTTACTATTTCGGTCAACAGAATTTGAACTGCAGCAAAAACAACAGAACACGGTGAATTAAATCTCTATTCCAATGCCACTGTACTAAACTTATGTAATTGCTCATATCTCTATTTCTTCTGGTGATCTCGAAAAACAGGATTAGTACACAACTGATGACAATATACGATAAGGAGAAGATGGCTGCATTGTTCATATAGAAGACATATATAACAGCTAAAAGTATTTCGGACTACTATCGGATCATGAAGATAGGAAGCATTTTTTTAAAAGTGAATACCAATAGGCAATTTGAAACGCCAATCGATTCTCAATTTTATTATATGAAAGGCTAATCACTACAATTAACATAAATTTAATCTTAGTTGATTTGAAATTATGTATCATTGTAAAAATTTGATTTGAAAAGTATGGAAAACACTGAAACTGAAAAGCTTAGAAACATAGGATGTCTATGGTTAAACATAAAGCACAATATATCTGCTTTGAGTGAATAGTAAAAGTGTGTTTCATTTGGAAAACATTCATTTAGTCATTGATTAATAGCTGTCTGTTCAACATGCAAAAATGTAATGCAGATAGAAACAAATGTAGCATAACAGTGATATGGATCAAAATAGAAAACCCAAATGTTCCAATCGAATTTGTCAACACTGTATTGGTAAGAGTACGGAACTGTAAGAACCTAAGAAGACCACACAGATGCAAGACGGTAATGTTACCAATTGATTGTCCTCCCTCCGCTTGCACGATTTACCTTAAAATCTTTTTGTTCAATCTGGACCAACCATGCCACCAGAGAAATATGCCCTCACGGCATTTCAAAGAGGAATGCAAACATTAACTCAAATTTTCATTGCTTAGTATTCAGATAATTATGTAACTCATGCTCAATCTAATTGCAGAAGGCATCAATATTATACCTGGTTTGGGAAGTGGTTGTGTAATCGGAGATTCCTTGTCTGTCACCAAACAATGAAGAAGTTTCATGAGTACACCATAAAATTGAACATGACCATTTTTTCTATCATTTTGCTGCTATTAATAGGATATGAAGGATATGCACAATGGGCAGCTTTGTCTTCTCTTTCTGAAATTGCTCAAAAGGGTTTACCTTGAACCATCTTCTGGACATGTTCATAGCTTTCAACATCATTCCGATTAAGCTTAGGCACAATCATCTACTGCCCATCAAGGTTTTTTTTTCAAGATCAATAACTTCACAATACTATAAACGTATCTATACCCACTTAAATTTCAAATCTTAAATCATAAATTATTATCCTCAGAGTCATAAATCAATAAAACTCACCTGGCCTTGGAATTACTGTTGATAGAGAGCTTCAAGGACAGGGCATGGGTTTCTTCAAGAGTGTTGTAACTCAGGTCCTTAACCGAATCATCGGAGTCATATCCTCCGCTTTCTGAGCAAGGCCAGTAATCGACGGTTCTCCCGGCAAAGGGAGAGAGATAGGGGCTGAAGCCATCGGCATGCAAGCACAGAATATACCTCTCTCTCTCTCACTCGTTCTCTTCGGCAAACACGCAGTGGCAAACCAACACCACGGCTTCGCAGATTGACAGGTAATCCTTAGATGCGGGTAAAACAATATCTGTGGAACTCTAACCCAGCGACTAATCAGAGGACAAAAAGAACGTCGCAGCAAGGAAGATGGAATCGGAGTTTGTAAATCGTCACCAACACCACCACTTTCCTCCCTATCTCTCTCTCCACCTCTCTGTGGAGCGAAGAGGCCAAGACACGATAGCACCGAGCAGTGCGGCAGGTGGCGACGCAAGAGACAGGAGGCAGGGGCAAAAATGACTTTTTCATATTATGGCTCGGCTCGAGCCGTCACTGTTCATAAGCCGATGAACAGTGAACTCAGAATTAGAAGATAGTAAATATTCAAAACTGCTTTATTTGCAGGCTGCGCCCCAGCAAAAAATGATTTTCTATTTGAAAAGGTAATTTCTAAAGTTACCATCTTAAATCATATGCATATCTTCTAACAAAAATGTCATAGTAAGAAAGTATATATTACAAACTATACCACTATTCACTTTTCTGATGGTTTATGTTTGTTCCTTTTTCCAGCGCCTTCAAAACTACATTTTCGGTAAGCAATGACCATGATGCTGACATTTTCGGACTTGCAACTTTTTACTGAGATCATGAAGCTGCAAGTTCGAAGTTTTAGCTACTTGGTTGTGCACACTAACACATCCCTGCTCAGCAAGCTATAATGGGTTGGTTCCAAATGTGGCTACATTCTGAGTTAACCACCCTAGAGGACCAGTGTTATGTATCCAAAAGTTCCTAGCACCATGATCGATCCTAATGTCTGGAGAAAATAAGCAAAGAATGAAACTTCAATGTCATTCCTACTTCAGAGATTAACACTGAAACAAAATGTTTAATGTTTAATGTTTAATGAAACTTCAATGTCATTCCTAAAACGTTTATTCCTGATTCAAACTGTGACAAAGTGACAAAACTGTTGGAATAAAAGCAAGAATCTGATCCAGTGTTTTAGAATAATGCACCAGCAAGATCATTTTGGCTTATATCAAACACGTAAAGCCCCTTCTGAGGGTAGATAATTCTCAAGTTCCTTACCTAGCTAGAATAAAACGGAAAGTTATTTCAACATGTGTTGCTTAAGAACTTGCAGGCTAGGAAATGAGGTTTTCTTCTTTTCAAGAAACAAAGCTCTAGTACTCAAAAAAACTCATGATCATATGTACCTAAAACAGCTAGCAATTGAAGAGCCTGGGCCTTGAATCGCAAAACTGAGAGATCTGAATCCCAAATGAAAAGAGGCAGAGAGATGTTGCAGTTGCTGGAAGTGTAGTAGCCCCTCCAGCTGCGAAATTGCACCCATTTCGGAAACTTGGCATGCCAACTGAATCCAAATAGGAGTAACTGTTGGAAGAAAATCAAATACGCTCCACAAAACTTTTGGACACTTCAGTTACAGAAAGGCTGCCTCAAATTACAAATCAAACAACTTGCAAAATAAATCCATAGCAAGAGCTAAACTAATTAGGATTATGCCATGCCTAAAATACGGAGAACAAATTAAGTTTTCATAAAATTGCTCCTTTGCACAGAATACACACATGCAGAGCTGAAAACACATCGAGTAAGTCAATAATATAACATCAAGCAGATAAAAAAAACAAAGACCTTAAACATGGATGTTATAGAAGATAAATCATTGCTTGCAAATATACAGTAAGGGAACACACAGAACATGGCATGATATTCACTCAACCAATGTATTTTAAGTTAGAAGTCAAATGAGCAGTGTATTATGTGGCCTAGATACAATTCGAGTAAGTCTTTCTTATAATGAGATTCATATAAATCAGAACTTCAACCACCTCTAGTAAATTGCCATACTTATCTGCACTATCTATCTGCAAAATTTTCCAATTAACCAAAGGACCAAATGGTCAGAGACTGATCATTTTGAAATACTTACAGATATAATACAATAAGTTCAATTATCTTAATCAAAAGTGGTTTTCCTGCCTCAATCTTTATGAAATACAACCCTACAAATTTGAAAGGGCCAAGGAATGAAATCAGAAGACCATGACATCAAATACTAAATGATCAAGTATTTGGTGAAATAGAAACCTTCCCTCAACACAAAATGGTTAAAGTAACTCTTCTTATTTGAAAATGTTGGATTCTTTCCCTCTTTCCTCCCTCCACTCCCCTGCTCCTATTTTCTAAATTTGTTATCATCACTCAGGCTTATAGTGATTCTCTCCTAATATCTGTTGTTTGATCATGCCCATCACAAAGTATTCTGATTACACTATCTTTTGCCTAACTTAAGACTCCAAATGCAAATAAACCTTATAGCAGATAATGAAAATTTATAAGAAGATAAGCATATGTTATACTGATCAGTAAGATGTAAGCTTGCTTACATGCGATCTCTAATTGTTGCACACCTAATGGAGACAGGACAAAGACATAATAAACAATACAGAACAAAGACATCTAAAAAAAGCACTACCCTAATTTCAGGTGCCACCCTAAATCTTTCGAAACCACTATATAGAAGATCAAAAACATAGAATGCATGCAGTCATGATATAACTAAGATTAATACAGTCATCCAAAAAAAAGCACTACACCTTCTTATATTATTTATATAAGGTATTGCACATTCCATTATTAACCATAACAATGACATATATATGAAAAACAGAGGAATGTAGTTATATTACTTGATCTTGAAAGACAGGAGAGGTGGCAAGAGGGAGAAGTTCTAGTCTCTGATCTCTTCTGATATTCTGCTAACAGAGCCTGCAGTAGGAATTGTTTTGATCATACTGATATGACTCGAATTATGAATGCAGCAAAGCAGGAAAAGAGATGAACAAAAGGTCTCACTCTTGAGTTTAAACTCTGGAGCTTTGACACTTTAGCTGCTGTTCTGCATTAAACCTGCACAAAAGAGTTCAGTCAGCCCCAGCTTTTGGTACTTTGTAATTTGTATGGTTACGTTCACAAAAAAATGAAAAGCATTTTGTGAATTGAATGTTTCCGGGGGAGCTGACAGAGTACCAATTCAAAAAAAAAAAAAAAAAAAAAGCACAACCAGTGCAAAGAAACTAAAAGAAATAAACAAGGGACTCACCCTATATTTAAAACTCAGAACTTTGGCATTTTCTGACACTGTAGCTGCTGTCCTTGTTTGGAGCCTGCAAAGCAAACAAGTTTGTCAAGATTAAATACAACTGGGTAGCAGCCAACTCCAAGATAAAGAGACGGTCTTAAAAGAATGACAAGTAAATTTCTTGGGTGCAATGTGTCATGATGCAAATGAGATGCAGAACAAAAAAAAAAGTTGAAAGTCTGGCGGTGGAATGACAAAAACAGCTTGAAACTTTAATTAAGTGCATGAAAAAATTTGACACACCATCTGTCAAAGGGTGTGTTGAAGTGCAGCATCATCCAAGGCATATATTGAAGCCAAATTAAATTTATTCCAAGAGGATGCAACAAGTTCTGAACCAATTTTGTTGCAAGAAATTTTGAAGAGGGTGCCGACATAAGAAAGCAAAAGAAGAAAGATTTCGGTCCGTGGTCTTCCAGTGTGAATGTTTAATTAATCAGTCATGCCTTCCCTTTGTGCAAAGTCGACACCGCAAAGAAGAAAAGACAAAAGAAGCAAAATTGATAAAAGCTAGTTTTGTTTCTTTGCAAATAAAGGAGAAGTCTTTATTTTCAGACCAAAAATACCAGAACAAAAGCAATATTGGAGTCCAGTCAGAGACTTTGACACCAGACCACGATGAGATGCAAAGTCCCCTTCAATGGCACCTGTAAAGAAAAAAAAAAGGAACCAAGCTTTGAGTGTGCCATTCCAGGTAGAAGAAAATAGCATAAGAAAATAGCAACCTACAATAAAGCTAAAGCTAATTTGCATCAGGAATGAAGAACAACAACGCACACCACTTTTTCCAGAGTGAAGAAGGACGCTCCCAAGTGGCGAGTACCCCTTCGAAAATGTGAAAGCTAGCCTAGAAGCTTGGAGCTAGAGACAGGAACATGAACTCTTCTCAAGGAGGAGCGATAGATGCAATTGTGAGCTCCAAGTGCTCGTTTCCGTCTCCAAACGCTCTCCTTCTTCTTCCTTCGGTTTTCCTTTTCAATAAACCATGGATTCTTTCATTAAAACCGTTACTTTCCAACTCAGTTAGATATTTTTTTGCTGTAATATAAATACCTGTACTTGAAAATCTATCAATACAATTGAAGCCTTGGATTCCATTTCGTTTTCCAGCTTCATCTCTATTCCTCTGTTTTTTATATAAATATTTCATGGTATCAAGAGCCAGGTTGTGATCGGGACCGGAAATCTTCATCGGATAACCGAAAAGCTTCATCGGAGCCCTAGCCACTCAAGCAAAGCTTATATTCATGATGGATTCTGCTCTTGATTGATTCTGTAAGGAAAAGATTAGTATTATTGAAGATAACATTTTTCTGTAAGGTAAAGTTGTTGTACTAAGAACCCTTTGCCAACGACCAATTGGAGGAAATGTGGTTCTACGGAAGAATATGTAGCCAAAACTGTAGTAATGGCTCATCATCTGATTCCATCAGGAAAGATAAAGAGACTAGCAAGTAATTAACACTAGCTCTGAAGCATTCACTTGGAATTAGACCAACTACAACAAATATGGGCTTCGGGCAAGTAATTACAGATGTTTGGTTGGTTCTTTGGTTTTGATTTTGGTTTTAGGCTATTGCATGCATCTCTCTTGATGCAGATCTGAATTTTGAGTTTATTTTTTTATCCTGAATGAAAGTTTCATATTGGTAAAGAAGATTTTGTAATTTGATTAGTTCATATGAACTTAATTTGGGTACATCTTTTACTCATACTTCATACTACTACTATATTTGGGTGTCAATACTACTAGTTTTGGGATGGTCTTCATTGCTTGAGTTAGACTAGTGTTGGTGGTGTTTTGGGCAATTATTCTCACAGATTTTCTTAGCGCTAGTTTGGGATTGCTGTGACTTTAAAAAAAAACTGCTGTTGCTGTACTGTGAAAATAATCAGCTGTGAATTAAAACAGTTTCGTGTTTGGTAAACAATACTTTTAAAAGTGCTGTCAGTACATAAAACAACTTCAAAGCGTTTGGTAAATTCTAAGTAAAAGTGTTGTAGATATGTTTATTGACCATAAAGGACATGATTTAATTTTTTTTTTTCTTTCACTCTTTAACAAATCGATCATGTCCATTTCAACAAATTGTAAATAATTATTTTAACAAATAAAACACTACAATAATAATATATAGCAGATCATAAAAAAAAAATATCTGAGTATCACCAACCTTTAGAATCAAATTAATATCTATCTGAACTAGAAAAAATAAAACAAAAATAAATTAAAAACCGAACAGATAGAGCCCAATGTCTATATTGCATTCATTAAACTTGTGGCTATATTATTTCTTAATACTTCCATTTCTTGTGCACCGGCATCATGACGACTACGATGAACTCCTTGTGTATCCTCCTCTATATATATCGGTGGTCTCATTAGCCATAGTGCTATTCTCATTTCCATGTTTATCAAAATGTTTATCACTTTCAGCATGTCTCCTTATGTAGTTATGAAGTGCCATGGTTGCAATGATTATCTTCACCTGCTTGTCAAATGGATAGTTAGGCATATCCCTTAAAATCTTCCACTTTTTCTTCCAGACTCCAAAAGTGCGTTCAATGACGCTTCTGAGAGAAGAGTGCACGTAGTTGAATACCTCCTTAGGGCCTGTCGGGCCACCACATCTACGAAAATCTGGAAGATGATATGTGTTATTTTTATATGGTCCCAAGTACCCTTTCATTTGGGGGTATCCTGCATCAACTAAATAATATTTTCCTGTAAAATATGAAAAGTATTTAACATATTAGGATGCGATATTGAAATAGAACTTGAATGTGAACAAATAGTAAAAAAGTATTAAAAACAAAATTATTACCACTAGGAGGGTTGGGAAAATTCCACTTAGGATTCCGTATGGCTGATAAGAAAATCCTTGTATCATGTGCAGTGCCTTCCCAACCTGCACATGCAAATATGAATTGCATATCAAAGTTACATGCAGCCATTATGTTTTGGGTCGGCATCCCTTTTCTTCCAATATAGGGTATTTGATCTGCAGGACGAATTGAAGCACGAACATGTACACCGTCTATGGCACTGATGCAATCCTTGAAACACAACAAAACAAAACTTTCAATATTGACAACTTAATTCACTAATAACATATAGACAATTCAAGTAATTACCTTAAAATGAGGCATATATCTAGAATCCCTCAATATCTGTGGTGCAGTGTTCTTGAACTCACGATCCTCTGGCTGTATGACTTCTATAGCCAAGTTACACACCATATCCAAAACATAAGTGAAATATCTACTCACAGTCTCACCAGAGTGTTGAAATCGTTCTTGTGCTAATCAGCTTCATCAGTCAATCTTTTTTTCCCTCTCCTTGAAACACCTTCCTTACCCCCACTTATTTCTATTGGAGTAAAATCCACCGAATCATCACTGCCTTCAAGTGGAATCACATCATCCTTGCATATGTCTGAATTCGGAGATGGAAGGTTTCCACAAGAAGGTGCCCAAGCATGTTCACCAGTGGCTGTAATGTTTGAAAACATTCTATCTAGCTTCTCCTCCAATTCAGGATTAAGACCTTTTTTACGCAGTTTTGCATATTCAGGATTGACCTAATTTTGGAGAGAAATGTTATCAAATGAAATAAGGATACTATAGTTCAATTGACAATGTAATCTACTGATGAAGTTACACACCTGAATCTTACTATGCCACCATTTGGCAGGTGCATCAACAGTACCCTTGCTTGGATTCCATCCTAAACCAGTTTCCTTGCCAACTAGTTCTTTCCACAACTTCCATTCAATTTTAAGTGAATCCCACTTATTCTTCAATTGAGTTTTATCATAGTTATTGTCGGTCTCTTTACTGAAGTTTACTACTAAACTCTCCCATCCTTCTCTGTCAAAATGAGTATTAGGACGACGTCCAGCATCCACCAACTTGATGCACAGATCACAAAATTTGGATACATTATAATCATTCCATACAGCTTTAACTTGTGATCCACTTCCCCCAATTTCATTAGTATTCTTCCTTCCCATCTCTGTTTTCAATGTAAAATTTGGTTTAAGTTTCTATCTCTATCTTTATTTTGTGAAAAGTGAAATAGAAATACCCAAAAAAAAAAAGACCAAGTGCATATCAATTGATGACAGTCAATGACATTGCATCCTAACAAAAGTTCTGTACAAAGCATGCCAAGAATTTTGGTATTCTTCAGAGTCTAAAATTTAACTACTGGTACATCAGGTATTACATAGTGTAGATACCTCCACTAGCAAGGCTAGTTCTCTACATCACCAAGCATAAGTAACACCCACTTTGGGACATCCACAAGACATGGCAAGGCCCAACCGAGACATGCATCGTGTAGCCCTATGTTCAGGCTACGCGGCGGTATCCGGAAGTAGCAAATCCGCCGCCGGGAAGCCACATTCCCGCCCTTGCCAAGATGCCTCCACAACATGGCTTTCTACATGCTTCTTGAACTAGCTAGAATTGTATGGTTGCTTGTCCCACATCGAAGAACAAGTAAAGGAGATGGCTTCCTTGACTTATAAAAGGAACTCTCCTCCCACTTAAACACCATTCATTCGATTACACCTCTTGTAATCTTGTTGGGCCGCAAGGCTCGACACACTAGTACACATTCAAGTGGACGTAGTCTCCCGCTAAGGCGAGAGGTGAACCACTATACATCTTGTGTCGCTCTCTCTCTCTCTCTCTCTTTACTTATCGTTAATTAGATCCCCACGGATCCAAGCATCAACACATAGACAATTAATGTAGAGACAAATTAGAAAAAAATATGCATATGAAATTTTCTATTTTGATGAGTTGAAAACAGATTCCACACAACAGATTCGGCAATAAACACAGAAAACTAACAATCATGTTTTTGTCCTACTAAAAGATTACTTTCTGTTTTGTATTCTGGCTACTCTACTGACCAAAATAACTCATACCAAGAGCTTATACCAAGAGCTTAATCAGGGAATTCTCTATAAACAAACTGTAAGCTACACTAATAATAACAAACAATTTCAAATATGACAGACACACTCTAGAGCTTAATCTGAGGATTCTTCGTAAAGATAATGTATACCAAGCAGCTTAGACCAAATTTACACTTTCTCCACAATAACTCCATAAGACTTCAAAACTGAAATTGTAGACAAACAAAAAGAAACTCTAGTTTACAGAATTTCAGGAAAATCACATTACCTGAGAAAGTAGAGAACCACAGCAGGAACAGCAAAACACGAACTTGTGCTTGACCTTACTGCCAAAAAAAAAAAAGGGGGGGAATAGCTTAAATCAAAGCAACTCCAGGTGCGCGAAACGATCAAAACCCACACTCACTACTCTATTCTTTCAGAGTTAAAGACAACTATGAAGGATAGATGAGCGAACCCAGCAGAAGTAATGGAATGAAATCTTAAAAATGGACTGCAGAAAGGGCATATATTACAACAAATATAAACATAAAAGTCAGAATCAAAATTAATCAATTATCCCCGTGATCTTCATATTCACAAGATCGATGCCATGAGTATATGAACAGAGGAAACAATAGAAGGAAAAAAAAAAAAAAATCAAAATCTATATCCTGTATGTATTTTCACAAGATTGATGCCATGAGTATATACACAGATCAAGGGAAGCAATAGAAGAAAACGAAAAAGATGAGAATCAAATAGGAAGAAATAGCCAAAGAAAAACGATCGATGATACCCGTCTCTTGACTCTATTCTTCCCACTCAGAGTGGCAGGCATCTGTTCTTGGCGCCCAGTGTTCTTTTTTGATGAGAACATATGTATATATATATATATATATATATATATATATATATATATATATATATATATATATATATATATATATATATATATATGATTAGAGCTGATAAGTAGTCGTCTCTCGGCTCTCTTCTTCCCGCCAATGGAGGAACCTAGAGTAGCAGGTCTCTGTTCTTGGCGCGGTTTCATATGTTCTTGGCGCGTAGTGTTCTTCACGATAAGAACGGATCTGAATACATGATAATTATCATGACTGATATTTTCTATAATAGATAAGGGTGTTACTGGAATTTTATAAAATGAAGATGTGTTTTGAGTGAAAGCAGCTTCTAAAAGCAACATTTCAGCTACTTCTAAAATCTGCTGTAAGTGACCCGTAATTTAAAAAAAAAAAACTGTTTTTTTTTAATTTACCAAACACAATAAAATCCGAAAGTTTAGATAAAAGCTGATTTTTTTAAAAGCAAAGCTGTCCCAAACGGAGCCTTAGTGTTTTTGGCTTATGAATCAAATCCCTCTGATTGTGAGATATGGTGCTGATAGTCTGATACTAATATATTTATCCTTTCCTTTTCTGTTCAAAAAGAAAAATTGGGTACCAATTCATTTTGATGACTCTTATCTATTCTCTTATCAGATCATACCAAAAGTGTTGCAAGTTTGGCAGAATCCTGGTGAGGAAATGCAATGTTTCACAATCCTAATGGATTAAAGGAAGATTGTATATTTAGATTCATAATTAGCAGTGGTCAGTGAACAATTGCTTAAGTAGGTTTTTTGTTGTAGTCAGGATCTATCCTAAATTGAGAGATCATGAACATTTTTTTTTTTTTTTTGTGTTTAATGGAAGTCATGGATTGTGTTTGAGTTTTGATTCACTAGCTGTAACCGTTAGTGTGACTACTAGGATAGATGCTCAAAAAGATTTTTTTTTTTTTTTTTAATTTAATTATATGGAGTCACCAATCTGGGATCCACAATCTTACTTCACTATTTTGTTGGGTCTTTGTCACGCCAGCAATACAGACCAACATCAATTTTGGTGTCCAAGCTGTTGCTATCGGTCATACGGTCATACCCACTAATCAATGGTGTCCACTAACAGGTACTGTGTTAATCAATTGAGAGTTAACCATACTGGCTGGTTATCCATTGACAAGAAAAACTACTGACTAATTTTCGAGTTTTCAAAAGTTCAATATATTATCTATCTGCTGGCCGCCATGAAGGGTGATAGAAATCCAGTATCAACTGATTCCTCTGATGGCTTAAGAAGATCGAAACGATTAGTATCAAAAAGACAATCGTCAACCAACATATATGATATCCCGAAGGAATTATTAGTTGAAATCCTTTCTCGACTGCCTTGCGCAAAATCTGTCTGTCTATGTAAGTATGTTTCAAAGAGTTGGTGGACTCTCACGTCAGATCCTTATTTTGTTGGCCGCTTTTTGTGGCTCCAGAGAAAGAACCAAACCCTAATACCTGGCACTATTATAAGCTATAAGGCCGAAGAACTTACCACAAACGGCGTGTTGGCAAGATTAAGGAGTTTCTTCACACTCAAGAAGAAGAAATTACCAGTGCTAGCTACATGGAATGACTTGGTTCTCTGCTGCACAGTCAGCGGAGGCTATTGCTATTACTACGTCTGCAATCCACGGACCATGCAACTGGTTCATCTTCCTCGCATCGCTCAATACCCTGGTTACCCTGATATATTAGACTCTCAGCCTGTGGGATTCATCTGTGAGCCCTACAATAAGGAAGACAGGGCCGTCGTCCACAGTGATCAACAACAAGGAAGGTAATTAAAATTAATGCCGAGTACAAGTGTAAGGTTGTCAGAATTCTTCCTCCTAATGAGATAAGAAAACCTTGTTTCGAATTCAAGATTCAGGTCTTCTCTAGTGAGACTGGTGAATGGAGAGAATCACTAGTGGCATGTCCACAAGGCTTTATTTATAACCAACTCGGGGATGTATCTGTCTGTGCTACCAATGGCATGCTATATTGGAATAATGCTTACTATGGTGATCTGCTCGTGCTGGAACCGTTGATCAACAACAAGAGTACTTCTACTACTGCCAATGATGAATCTGGCTATCAATTTCATGTTATTAAATATGTTCAGGAAGATGATGTTCCTTATCCTCATCAGCCATTTTCGCCTTATCACCTTGGCGGGCAGCAGGGACGTCTGCTGTTGGTGCGTACAGTGGCGAATGGATTCCCCGACATGGGCGCTAGGCTATTCATTTGGGAGTTGGATCAAGAAAGGGGTGGAGAACTCTGTCGTCGGAGGACTTATAATATACTGGACAAAGAATTTCTTGGTTTAGCGACTGGGGTGTCTTGTATAGGTTTCGACCAAAATGATTTGGATATATGTTATGTACTTGTATATCATCACGAGGAACTAGAAGGCCTTCACAAGTACAACCTTCACACAGGGGAACGGTCCATGATAAACAAAGAATTTTATGGGGACGCATTACAAGTTATGCTTCCGTGGTGGTCAGTTCCTACAATATCCGATCCCATGCCGGATAGGAATACTGTGATCAACGGGAGTGAGGAAGAAGGTGCGGCGCTCAGATATATAGCAAGATCAAAAGTGAAAAAAGTGAAGAAAACCAAATATGTGGATGGTGTTGTGAATGGAGAGGAGGGTGTGGGTTTTCAAGCTCCAAGGTTGAGTGGTAAAAAGCATGGCATTGATGTCAATGATGTGGAGAAGGGTGGTGCGACAAAGAGGTTCGAGGCTGTGGATGCAGCTAATGCTACTGAGGAAGTGCGTGATTCAAATTCCAATTCGTCCGAGGAATCAAGAGAAACCACCACACGAGAAATTATTCACCATGCTTTTGGAAACATGCAAATATTGCTTAAAAATGCCTCTAGTTCGTAGCTAAGTGAAGCAGTAACTCGATTGTTCCCACATTAAGTGGCTTGGCCACTTTACAGAAGATATGAAGGCAGGTTCTCAAATCGATTTAATATATTTTGGTGCCCGGAATTGTGTATTCTATAGATGTACCTGTACTACAGCTGTGTTCGAGAAACGAGAGGTCTACTCTCTATGCGAAACCTAGCCTGGACAAAATTTTATTCCCAGTGAATCTTCAGAATGCAGGACAAAAATCGAAAATGACAGGTTCTGTTATTGTTTATCACTATTCACTAACATTGGTTAACAATGGCTATATGTTGCTTTTGTTAGTGGTTAATTGCATTGGGGGACAAAGGCCAATTAATTATAACTAGCATTGATCTTGGCTTAAGCAGGTCATTAATTACCATCATTGATATATCTCTGTCTATCAACAATACAATCTGGCCGGGTAATGATGAGTCTGTGAAATCTGGGAGAGTAACAACATTAAGGTTGCCTGCGGTTTTGGTCACCAATGGCAGGAAATTTGATGCAAGCCCCACAAAATTTCAGGAAAGCGAAGTTCAATCAATGAGGTTTACATAACAACCTGTTTTCGACTTTTGGATCGACGAGTTTCTACTAAAGCATGTGAAATTTGTATGTCAAAACAAACACCGAAAAACATAGCAACTAAGCAGATATATAAACTTGATAATATATGTCTCAATTTGTCATCAGATTACTTCATGTCTAAGATTTACATAGAAAACGAAAGGAAAAATTTATGCTTACAATTTAGCCGGACGAGAGAAAATCCAAAGTGTAAAACCACAGAGAAATATAACAAGGGGAATTAGGTGAATGACATTCTCTCCTGAAGGATTGTGATGATGCATACCAATTTCTTTTTTGGTAACGTGATCACAATTTGTATCATACAGAGGCAAGTCATCCAGGGAAGCGACTGCTGTAGTATTCAGAAGCGGAGAGCTTAGAGACAAGGACGCAGGCGAAAAGTTCACCAAGAACTCCTCGGAGGCTCGCATAGTGCTCGATGATCGATGCATTCTTGGGTTTATAGGGTACAGAGAGGTATGCTATATGCTGGGGAAAACTAAAGGCAATAGGCTGTGCTCTATCAGATCTTATAGTAGGGAAAGAGGTAAACAATACTATATATAATGGAGCTTTGCCAACATTGTTAGAAACCCTGAAAATCAAGGATAACAGCTTTGCTTGCAGAGCCAAAATGCATTTGAGTGCCTTGAATTTGGCAAATGGTTGACAATTAAATACCAAATTCTAAGGTTCCGAATGGTCTTACAAGGATGTCAACTTAGTTTATAAGCAGCTTCCAGGGTAATTAAAGGTCTGCACGTTTCCATCACCATGTGCATGTGATGCCAAGGAGTCAAATACATACAAGATTACAAGGCAGAGCGTTATTTTAGTACAAGAATAAGTATTATAAACTGACAAAAGGTTTAAGAACAGTATTCTTCTAGGCTGTCATATGTAACAAACTGAAGGAAAAACTAAAGCAGGATATAGTTTCAACATGGTGGCCAAGTTGAAACTATTCAATGCCATTATAGAAAAAGCTCAATCAACTATTCCAATGGAATTCACATGCCATAATATGCTTATCTGCCAATATTTGAGTCAAAAGTCATATCAAATCTAACGTTGATATTGAACAATGACCATAGCCGCCAATCGCTACTAGGTCTCATGTACTAGATACCATTCCTCATAAGAAGCCAGAAGTAGATTTTATTTGAACACCAATAAGTTAGATCTTGAACACCATGAAATAAAAGATCTTGATCAGCAGTTGTATATTGTGACCAATAGTTAACTGACGCCGCCAATGTGTACAGATACATTTTCCATTATACAAACATTTGCTAAGAAAACAAAAGACAAAAATATATTGAAAGTTTAAAACACTAATATGGCATCGCAAAGCTACAGTAAGGGGGAAGAGGGTCACTGTAAAGACAATTCTTAGGAAGTTGACACAAGTTAAATAAAAAATAACAAAATTAAAAACACACAAAGATCCAAGTTCAGCAGAATGGCGGCAAAGCCTGGAAAACTCCCACAAAACTTTTACAGATGGCTTGTAAGTCTGATTCCTTCGGACAATCCAGACTTCCAGAAATATGCTGGTGGGGATGAACCTTGCCTCCAGTCACTCTATGAAATATCTATTTCTGAAAGGTGGGAGTAGCTGTCCTGAATACTGTTTGACCTCGCTGTTAAACTCAACCTCCATCAAACGATGATTTTCCTTGTTGCGCTTCATTGAGAAAGAACCATTCAGATTATCCCCTTCAGTGACACGGATTGGAGGGTTCAAGAGGAAAACCTGTTCAACAAACAAGGGATAAGCACAGAAGTAAAAAAATGTATAACAGAAACATGCTTCTGTCATGCCTTTGCTCAACATTTGGTTGCTGAAACTGTGCTATATTTGACCCAAAAAAAGAAAGAAATAAAGTCTGCTATGTATAAAATGAAGGGAACAGATATCATCACACACAACATTGCACTTATATGAACAAGTTATCAGGTGTGGAGTATTTATTTTTTGTCCATTGGCCTATCAATTTGCAAATTTCAGTCCCTAATATAAGCATTTGACTGCAGTGATACAGAGTTTACGATAATGTTGAGATTTCTTTTGAATTTTGCACAAAATATTTTCCATCTGCAAATTGATTTCTTGACGATAAATAAAAACATAGGACAAAGGATTCAGGAATAACAAACCTGTTGGCCCCAGTGTGTGCCATTATCTACACTGGGAGCAGTGGTCAACTCAATTTCATTCTGGGCTGGAACCTCCTTGCGTCCCTGGTACACCAGAACATATTAAGTTACATGTTATAGTAAGCATACAAATGTTCAGGAATCCTGGTATTCCAAAAGATAAAGGTGTAGTGAAGATTAGCTTACTCGGAAATGAACATCAAACCATCCTGCGAACCCACAGAGCCTTGTGTTCGGAAGAGTTACTGTAGATAAAAAGTTTGATCTCACTTCAAGGATGTCACTGACAGAGGCAGTTAAACAATCAATCTCTCTTAGTATAGCAGCTGTCCCTATAACTTGGTTGGGATGAAGGTTGTTCCACAATGATGTCTACAAAAATTCAACATCATCAATTTAAGATGTTAACACCATGAAGGAGCATGCTTTAAATTCATAGGTAAGGTAAAGGGAAGTGAAGATCATTAATTGTTTTCCCCTTGCTTTATATAATAAATAAGTAATGTGGCAGAATAATCATGACTGAATTTTTATTTTTTTTCCTTTAAAAAAGATAAACTTGTAGGTTTGAAAATCCCAAAAATCAGTGACAATTCAGAATGAAACAAAAGAGAAGTTAAAGTCCTAAGTGCATCTTTGAATTTAAACATTTCAAGGGGCCAGGGGTGGGAAGTTCAAAGGGAAGCAACTATGAAGTTTTGCAACAAGTTTTTTTCCTCTAGTAAAACTTAAATAACAAAATTGATAATTTAACGTTGCACAATGGACAATAGTGCACATCATAAGATAAAATTTCATCCACAATCTTATCAACACTCAATCACCTGAAGATAGTATTTCTTCTGCTCTTCAGCGAAAGGTTTTGTTAGAGCACCCATATCAACACCATAATAAGATTGTGTTTCATCTGTGAAACGATACCAGTCTTCCATCGATGATTCATAATCATTTTGTTTTTGATCTCCTAACCCAGACCTAATAGGTGCCACCCACATACGAGCATGACTAGGATACCTGTAGAACCAAAAATTTTATTCCAAATTAGATTGTAGAATCAACAGAAAAGTGCACAAAGATTGCTTAATCAACTTACAAAATCAGAGTGAACAGGCTCGAGATAAAATTCCCATCATAGTACAATTCCACTTCAAGAATCAAATTTAAAGACAGGTAAAAACAGAGATGTGGGATTTGGTCAAAACAGGAAAGCCTAGTGTTTAAAAGGACAAGCAAATGATGCGAGCTTTACTGCAAATGATTTCATATGACCTCTTGTGTGGCTTATTGGCTGCAGTTAATGGCTGCTACAACAGATGCGAGTGATCCGTTTTTTTTAAAATATTTAAGTGTGTAATTCCAGACAAACAGAAGCCTTGGCAATACCACAGATGACCTAAACCCAAGGAAACAACTACAGAAGTGTTCTTTTAAAACACTATTTTGCTTGGGGAGTGAAATTGCCCCTGCCCACACCCCCAACCCTCCTCCTCCTTTTTTTCATGTGTTTTCAATGCACATGTGCATGAGAATAGGAAGAAGGGGGATGTGGTTTGCAAAACAGGGGGTGCCAATTTCACCACTCCCCTGCTTTCTTTATAGACATGAGTTTCATGTTTCTCATAGTCAAGAGGTTTCTGAGTGAACACATGCTTCACATTCAGAGCACAAAGAGAGAACTATGGGTGCTTTTCCAGAGTTCCTACATTTTGACAATGTGACAAATGCGGGGTTTCTAACATAGTAGATAAAATATACTCCGTTACAAAAGAACTAGGCTTGAGTACATAGGGAAATTAATCAGCAAAAGAACCTACCATAAACCGTATATTCATATAATCGAAGTTTCAATCTGAAAAACCCGAGGGAAGTTGGCATTTGACTTGACCAGCCAAAATTTTCAACACAAAAATGCAAAGGAACACTTACATGACTCCAGTTGGCTTCAACCATCGGTCACGGGCACATATCACAGAGTCAAACATCGACTCACGCAGTAGGAAATACCCCATCCACTCTGAAATTATCACATCAACTGCACGACAGTACATAATCACGTAAACATGACACCGATACAAACATAAACTCCAAAACTTAACTCACAGAAAATCCCATATACGCCAAACCTTTCTCTGGAAGCTGAACATCCTCCATAGAGCCCTGAATCACCTCAACCACGTCTTGCACATTATTCGCTTTCACAAGCTCGCGCGCATGTTCCGCCATGTTAGTGGCTTCCACAGCATACACCTTCCTAGCACCAGCTTGCGCAGACCAAATTGCGAGAATGCCACTCCCAGTTCCCACATCCAACACAACCTTCACCACAGTTTAACCACATTAACCCCAAAATTCAATACTTCCAACAAAACTATCACCCTTCAAAACAACCACATGTCCACTACAGACCATACCCAAGTAAAAAACTTTAACTTTTTCATTAAAGTTCATTCCTTTAAACTTCTTAACACATCACTAACCCCAAATTTGATGCTTTCAACCAAATTAACAAGGTACTGAGAAGTCGGTGCTTACTATATAGCAAAGCTAAGTAAAAAGGTTGAAGCTTTATGCAGTAAAGTTTGAAACTTTAAGGGTTCTTAGAGGTGTACCTTGCCATTGAAGTGGTGCTTGTTCTGGAAGACGGCGTTGTAGTAAGCGTCCATGCGAACACGATCGGAGAGCATCTCCTTCTGGTGGTAGAGGAAGGCGTAGGTGCAGAAGTAATTGGCAAAGTCGACGCCTTTGTCCACCGACGCGCGGCCATTGCTGGTGGCGCCGCTTTGGTCTGAAACGACGCCGTTTGCGCAGCTCCCCATATGTAGTTGAGTAGTGTGGTGAGAGTGGTCAATGCTCTGAAAGACCAGACACGAAAACGAGAGAGAGGAGAGGGTTTTGGGGTTTTAGGGCAACGTAGTAGATATATCATGTAGTCGGGTCCATGGTGCTGCCTTTTTTTTTTTTTTTTTTTGAAGAAAAGGGGGTAGGAGCCCCATCAGATGTTATGATTATTGGAATTAAAGTACAACGACAGCGACGTGATGCCTAAATATCAAGTAAACTCACAAATATCTTTAAAGAGAACGTCCTCTATTATAATAGAGGGAATCTCTTCAATCCAAACATCATTAAAATAAGACGAGCCAGCAAAGTGTACTAAATGATAAGCAACACTATTTGCTTCATGAAATATGTGTCAAATGTGCACAAAATTAAACTCACTCATATACTACTTGGTCAATTTTTCACTTCATCAGCATCTTTTATCTCATTTTTTGAATCTCTTTAATAACAACTTAACAAATAGTTTTCTAGCAACTTCAAAGCTCTCTGATGGCTTAGGAAATGGCGGGACCAGCTGTTGGAGTCGGTGACACTCATGAAGGATGCCGTGGTGGATTTTGGGGAGATTGGTTCGGCTGCAATTGCGGAGATGTTCTTCAACCTTGTTAGGAGATTGATCAGTCGTAAGTAGGGCTGCCACTTGGTTTGGTAATTACCAAACCGACTGAATACCAACCGATACTTTAGGTTTGGTAAACCGACTTTTTGGTAACCGAGACCGATAAAACCGAAATCGAAAATTACCGAAAAAGTTGGTTTGGTTTTGGTAAATACTAAATCTACCGATTATCTAAATATTAGCTTTATATACTATGGTTTTAATACACATACATGTATATTAAGAAATAAACATAAAAGTTTTCATAATAGTATGAACATTACTCAATATACTACATTAATTAATAGTACATGTATTTTGATTAACCTAGTCCAAGATGTTAAATAACCTAGTTTTATTGAAAATGGGTAAAATTTGATGTCATATATACAAAAAAAAGCTATGATTAGTAGATGAATACGAAGTTTACGGTTATAAAATTGAAAAACTTAATTTTGTTATAACAAAGAATTAGTTGTTCTAAGTTGGTAATACCGAAAACCGAAATACAGAATTTGGTAGATATGATTAAAAACCGAAAATTTTGGTTGGTAATTGGTAGCTCAATTTTGAAACAGAAAGCTTTGGTTTTGAAGTTGGTAATACCTATAACCGATTCGAACCGACCGAGTGACATCCCTAGTCGTAAGACAAGGGGCGAGAAATGTCTTTCCATAACCCTAGCTGCGGTGTTGGGACCTCTCAATCATTGTTCAAGCGGATGGCATGTTTATGTTATGTTTCAAGAGAAAGGAGGAGTGAAATAGGGTAGTACATAGTGGTCCTCGGCATTTTAATGGTTGTATGGTGCTTCTGAGTGAATATGATGATTTGGGGGATGTTGCTAGAGTTCCCCTATATTTTGAGGGAATTCACTTTGGTAGTGGTGAGGAAGCTTCCACCGCGTTTGAGGATAAAGGAGTCTGTGATCCTCTTGGGATATTTGATGGGAAGATATTTGCGCGCTGATTACCTTGCACTCTAACGTTGCGCAGTTGAGCAGCCTTTTAGAGGGGCTTTGGATGTCCAACACAGACTGTCAACCTCAGATCATTCTGATTTGCATCGGCGGTGGTGACAGAGGTTAAATTGCTGTATGAGAAGGTGAAAAGCTTCTATCGTGCTTCTGGCTGGTTCATGCATGGACCGGAAGGTTGTGATCAATTTTTTGTCCATCAAACATCAAAATTGAAGGAAGCGGTGGCAATGGTTAGAGCTTCTAGAGTTGGGTCATCAACACAGGGAGCAGGGAATACGGGAGGGCAGGCTGGCGGCCGTATTGCCTTATCTACGATCTGGTCCGGCGAGAGAAGTTTAGGTTCCTAACCTTAATTTGAGAAATCCATAAAGATTTATTATCATTCCCTCCAAATACTAGAAAAAGGTTTTATATTATTTGACTTCTCATCCACCAAAGACCCGGATGATCAATTATAAAATTTTGAGCTGCACATTCAACAAAACTATATTAGTAGCTTCCCCACAGTGGTAGAACTACGAAATCGTCATTGGATAGGTCAAACAATTTAACAATTTCAAAGTTTTCTACTGGTGATGTTTTATTATTATTTTTATATTAAAGGGCTGGTGCGGACCGTACGGCAGCCCTCAAACCTTGATTAATAAAACTGTCAAATACAAGGAGGGACATTGAGCCTAAACCCCTTATTACAATAAGCATCTAGAGAACATTCTGAAATAATAACAAGAGTCTCTACCAAATTAACTATTACAAAGTTTTCTACCGGTAATGTTTTATATTAGATCATAGATTGACTAATCATAACTTTTAGAACAAAATAAGGAAATTAACTAAAAAATGACAATAAAGTGATATGTTTTAAAAACATTTAATGTCATTGATATCGAAATTCTAAATTATATGGTATCAATTTGACTAAAGCCAAATTTGATTTCTCCTATTTCTTTCCGGGATTGTTTTCGCTTTCAGATTTCGGCTTTATATTTCGTTTTTGACTCCTTATGAAGAGTGAGCAACCCAACTGACCCAAATGCGACACTAGTACAAACACTTAACTGGGTTTGGTTTTTTCAGCTTTGAAGCTCAAAGGCTGCCTTTAATGGGTTCCGAGCAGAATAGGTTTCCTTAGCAGGAACAGGCAAAGTCTACAGTAAGTTCATACTTACAAAGAAACTCAAAAAGCCTCGATCGTCTTAATCCCCAGGAAAGCGCAAGTCAAAAACCAGCTCCATATGTGTAGCAGTGCCCACCTTTAGGTAATCTCTCGATTGATTCTCATTCATATGTTTTTTTTTTTTTGACATTTTCCATCAATCTGAGTGCTTCAGCAGGTTCACTTTGGTAAAACTGATAGTTAATACTTGTTTTAGGTTCGCATTTGTAATACCCGGCATTGAGAAGTGAATAAAGAATCTGTGAGCCCCGGAAAAGTTTATAGAGCTTAAGTGATATAGTTCGATAATTAATTTACGTATTGATCTCAATAAATGTTAAAGCACTGGGAATATTTTCAAAACTTTTCACAAAGTGAAATCTCTAGTTTAAGAGTTGGATAATAAAGTACACGACACGACCAGTTCGTGAAAATTTTCGGGGAATTTTCCCGAGTACCGAGCTATTTACGGGGATTGTTTGAAGTTGTGGGAGTTAAGAAATAAAATCAAGAAAAGGAAATTTGGTGGAGTGATGTGGGCCGTTGATCCATTCACCGCTTGATCAGGACCGTCTATTGTTTAATGGACCTATCTACATATATGTGTGGATCAGATCAAGGAGAGGGGGAGAGAAACTTCTGGCAGACCGCCTCATCTCTCTCTTGAGCTCTATCTGGAAGTCTCGGGAGGAAAAAAAGAAGGAAACGGAGGGGAGAAAAAAAAAAGATGAAGAAAACCCATCCATGGGGTTCCTGATCGCTCCCAACTCCGTACCAGCTCTCCTTAGAGGATAGATGGAGAGAGAGAGAGAAGGTTTCAGGTATTAAATAAAAAGGGTCAGGATGCTACAGCATTTCCCTTAGCTGCATTCTCAATGTCATAGCTTGTCACACCCCAAACCCGAGACCAATATTATACTGAAATATGGTACCCGAATTCGTGATGTGGGTTATTACAAATAAAACTTCCTCAATGGATAAATTAAAGTAAAAGAATTTGCAAATAAGTCTGAATAATACTTTTATTAGAAATTGAAATTATTATTTTTACAATACTAAAGCTGAACAAAATATATTACATTATTTCTTTTGAGAAAGCGGTAGAAAATAAAACATTCATTTATTTAGAGAATCGCCCCATTTTCCCCAAGCGTCTAATCGCTACCTGAAAACAAGAAGGTGTAGCATCATGAGCAACACAAGCCCAGTAAGTACACAACATACATTCTTATATTAATGTGTCTTATAGGAAATCAAAGTGAATAACCAAGTAAAAATGTACCGGGAACCATTTATATGTTCATACGAATTCTTAAATATGTATATGTATACGCACAATACACACACACATATATACAAATATATTCATCCGTGTGAATGGTTTATAATAAATCATATAGTCACATCTCCTTATTGAACCAACAATATATTGCAGCATTAATATGTGAAATAACCTCAAAGAAATGCATGCTCAATTCTCTTTTTCACTTATCATCGTAACATATTAATAATATATCGCAGACAGATATTTGATCGAAATAATATAAGTACACTTCTCTTCTTAGTGAATTTTCGGATTAACTGGCAACGAATCATAAATCCACGTACTAGGGTATGTCTACTATACCCAAAGCACGGGTAAGCCGTAGCATACTGAGGACACTACCAAAGTATGTATACCCAAGGTCGGCTACTTCCTTCCTATGAGTATAATAGTGCACTATCTATAGGGACTAGGGCCCAAGGCTAACTTCCACATAACACCAAAACACGTTTACCAGTAATTCACTTAAGCACGGGGTAGTACTAATCACCCGGCTTCACAATTGTACTTCTCAAACATAATCAAATCCTCAAAATACAATCTTTATGAATTATAGATCGTAATATATATGTATATGTACACACACATATATATAGAGACATATACTTAGGAATAATTTCATATGAAAACATATGTAACATAATTGTATAACACAAATAAGTAAATTCACTAGTAAACAACATAATAAAATAAATAAGCTTATACATAATTGAAATCAAGTAAAATATTAAAGCACAAGCATTAAATGAGTAAATATACACAATTAATAAGCTTGTAAATAACTGAAATAAAGTAAAATAATAAAGTACAAGCATTAAATAAGTAAATATACAGAATTTAACAAAATTATATTATAGTTAGTATTTCAGTTCTGATGTCCAAATCCATTGAAGTTCATCAAACTTCAAAATGTGTTATGATGTCCATCACAAGTCCGAATTAGTCAAATGAGTACACCATGTCAAAGGGTTTTTCACAAGGAATTCAATGGAATAAGTCATGTAGTCCAGATCAGAGGGATATAGTCCAGAAATGGTGAAGAACCATAACAGTGCAGAAACCGATATTTTTGTTACTGACCTTTGGTGTTTAAGTCTTTACGTTCTGTGTATTTTACCATTAATTCTCAAACTCTCCAGATCACAAGTAGAGGTCCTAAGCTTCAAATTGATATAAAGTTTGTAGAAAACGGATAAGAAATGAGGGAGATATGAATTTTTCAAGTTGTGATGGCTGTATGAGATTTCCAGCGAGTTTAAAAGTTGAAAACTTTGATTAGCCATAACTTCTTCATTTCTTAACCTTTTTTAGTGATTCAAAAGCCTAAACTGAAGAACTTTTGATGAGGAATTTAATACTGTAAATATTTTTAACAAAACAGACTTTTTTATATACGAAAATACAGGTTTGCAGCAAAGCAGATCCTTTTCCATTTTATCATTGATTATGTAGTTTGATAAATCTTAAAGACAAAAGAATATAGAAATGTATTCATGTACTTACTTAAGGAACTCAGAAGGTCTTGTGATCAAACTTTGGACTTCTTTCACAAAAGGAAACTTCTTAAGGGAAATAGGATGAAGGATTTGTGTGAGGAACTTTTAGTTGGGTTTTCTCTTCAACTAAGGGAGTTTTTGATCAAATTTTGCATTTGATCTTCAAGTTGAGTATGATCAGATCATAATGATATATATAGGCTAGAATTAAGCACTAAGATAAGTGAGTGACTAATATTGTAATGCAAGTGGCTAATCCACTTGTTAGGTTAAATGATTAAAAGGAAGAGTAAAATTAAAAGAGTAGTAAAAGAAAGAAAACATAAAGCAGCTTTGCCAATTATATATATATATATATATATACATGCACACATCCATAAATATATAGATACACATTTACCTAATTGATAAGTAAAGAACTTTAGTGCTTTCTTAAGGTAAAAAGAAAATATCAATAATTAGTACTAAAATGACATGCATCATAAAAATAATATGGATGAGAGTCTTGAGCTTAATAACAAAGTAAGACATTTCGAATATAACTAATAATATAGTACTCTATGGTTGACACTAATTTTCGGGTTATTACATAGCTTGCTAGTCATGAGTACCCATTAAATTTGATCTCCCAGGAACTACCTAGTTGTATGGAAATTGAGGTAGCGTTGTTGTTCAAGTACAAAACAGCATTAACTACAAAATTGTTTTCCATCAGTCTACGAAACAGACTTTGGAACCGCAGACACTCAAGGTCTTGCTACCATCTCTACAGCTTGCTGATTTTTGGAAGAAATCACACTGCCCACATGGCAAATGCACTTCGCCATCCAAATATTTTTTTCATTTTATTGTGTAGCTACAGATAAGTTGGCAACGGTGACGGAATATATGGTGAACGACTCATTGAAACAAGTTTATCTAAGGAAAGACCTGCAAGATGAATATTCTTTGTCTCCATAAAATAATATGATATGTCTTTTCTTTAATTTTCTCTCCAGTATTGCATAATCCAAATATATAATTCATATTTGTTTGAATTATGTATAGAGATTTAAGATAAGGTTAGTTAAGATATTTTACCAATAATATATGTGAATTTAAGAATAAAAAATAGGCAGGGTGTGTGAATAGAGATTTAAGATATATTAATAACAACACCCTTAAAGAAACCCAATTTAATTATTTATCCATTTCACTTTTCATCCAAATGAACAACAAACCACATCTCTTGGTAAAGAAAACAGACAATTGCTTCAGTCATTTTTTTTCTTCTTCAAAAGAGATGGTTGTCAATTCATTAAGTGAAGAAATGTAGGTAACAACATATCTCACTGTTGAAGCTGAGCTGAGCAACATACTGTCACTGTATATCGTACTAGATCATTAATTACGTTCCCTAAGTGTAAATATTTTCGGAGCAGGATGAACAACAGGAAGTGCACATACCTAGAAATGGTTTAATTTTGTCATCCACTATCATGTGACATTTGGGACAGTCAAGTTGGGTGTAATTTTTGTAATCGGCAATAACCTAAAAATGGTCACTTTATCGTCTTTTGGGGTTCATGTTGGTGCGAATAAAATTCAGTAGAAAATCTCCTCACCTACTTTGCTGACTAGAGTGAGAGTGAAGGCTTCTTGATCAGGAGGTTGTGCCTATGCCCTCGGGATATTAATAGGCGTTGGCAAGTCAAGTTGGAAGGGGAAAGATATACATGCAAAAGACTCTCTGATACCTAATTTAGTAAGTGTTTAAGTTGTTTACAATGAGATCTGCTTGGCATGGGGAGTTAAAACTGATATGCGAAAGCTTGAAGGCACCATGTCCACCATCAAAAGTGCACTCTATGATGCTGAAGAGAAGCAATGGAGTAACAAGAGGGCATAAAGTTGGCTGCAACAACTTAAAGATGTGTTCCGCAATGTTGAAGATGTGTTGGATGAGTTTGAGTGCGAAGCTTTGCGGAGCGAAGACACTGCGAGAAAGGTATGTCGATTCTTCTCGCGCTCTAGTCCAATTGCTTTTCGTCTGAGAGTAGGTCATGAAATCATTTGCCAAGTTGGAATCGGAGGTTTGGGTAAGACTACACTTGAGATTGAGGGTAGGGGTCATATATTGCCTGCTTTGAGATTGAGTTATACTCAGTTGCCTTCATACAAGAAACCATGCCTTGCTTATTATGCATATCTTCCAAAGAAAGGAATTAAATGGAGTTCTCTGCAATTGATCTATTGTTGGATGGCTCATGGAATCCTTCAATCTCACGATAAGTATCTGGAGATGGAAGATGTTGGGGAGTAGTATTTTAAGGAATTATCGGCGAGATCGTTCTTTGAAATTATTGGAACTGACAAGGACATTAGTGGTTTCGTGTCTGAATTTTCTATGCAAGATCTTATCTATGACCTTATACAACCCCTTAACTGCCTTCTCAATGTCATAGCCAGCTAGTCATGAGTAACCATTAAATTTGATCTCCCAGGAACTACCTAGTTGTCTGGAAATTGAGGTAGCGTTGTCGTTCAAGTACAAAACAACATCAACTACAAAATTGTTGTTTTCCATCGGCCTGCGTAATAGATTGCGGAACCACAAATGCTCAAACTCTTACTAACATCTCTACAACTTGCTGATTTTTGGAAGAAAGCCCACTGCCCACATGATAGATGCACTTTGCCAGCCAAATATTGTTGCATTTTATGGTGTAGCAAAAGTTGGCAATGGTGACGGAGTATATGGTGAACGACTCATTGAAACAAGTTTCTCTAAGGAAAGACCTATAAGATGTATATTCTTTAACTTCATAAAATAATATGATATGTATTTTCTTTAATTTTCTCTCTGGTATTGCATAATCCAAATATATAATTCATATTTGTTTGAATTATGTATAGAGATTTAAGATAAGGTAAGTTAAGACCTTTCACTAATATAAATGTGAATTTAAAAAATAAAAAATGGACAGAGTGTGTGAATAGAGATTTAAGGTGTGTTAATTACAACACCCTTAAAGAAACCCAATTTAATTATTTATCCATTTCACTTTTCATCCAAATGAACGACAAACCACATCTCTTGGTAAACAGACAATTGCTTCGATCATTTTTTTCTTTTTTCAAAAGAGATGGTTGTCAATTCATTAAGTGAACAAATGTAGGTAACAACATATCTCACTGTTGAAGCTGAGCTGAGCCACATACTATCACTGTATATGGTACTAGATCATTATGGTAATAAGATAGTAAATATTTTTGGAGCAGGATGAACAACAGGAAGTGTACATACCTAGAAATGGTTTAATTTTGTCGTCCACTATCATGTGCTTAAAGATAGGAATAGGCAATTAAGTTGGGTGTAATTTCTAGGTATGTCACTTCACTGTTGAAGTTAGAGTTGATTCCTTACCTCGATTGCTATCTTATTAAGTACTTTTTTTTTAAACTTTTTTTTTTATAGTTAAAACAGGAGCCGGGAAGAGCAAAGTGCTCTCCCACCCCAAATTAATTGAAATAAAGATAATGTAAAATCTAATATGGTGGCACAAAAGTCATACCCCTGAAGAACAATGTGAATGACATCAAATTTAAACAATACAACTAGCACAAAGAGAAATAACAAATCAATGAAAACGAAAGTTAGGGAGACCAAGCTTATCTCGTCGACATTGGTCATGAATGAAATGAGGAGGCTCGTCCCACCAAGTCAATGCAGACAACGATAAACCAGTATTAGTAAGAGCATCTACCACCTGATTACCTTCCCTGAAAATATGAGAAGATCGAAAGTTCATCTGAGATATGCGATGCAAACAATTACCCCATGCCACTCGTAAACACCATGGAACAAGATGAGGATCTCGTAGAAAATTAAGCACAAGTGTCGAATCCACCTCAAGCTAAATATGCTTCCATTCCCTAACCCAAGCCAGCTCAATAGCTTGAATAACTGCCATGACCTCCACATCAACAGCTATCAAGGTTTGAAGCAAAAGCACCAAAGAATGAACCATGAAAATCTCTAAAAACTCCACCAAAACCCACTCTCCCTAAAACACTTTGCCATGCACCATCAGTATTAATCTTAATCCAACCCAAGATGGGAGGGTGCCAATTAACTTCAATAATCCTGGGAGCTCGTCAAGGACGACAATTTAATCCAAAATTCTTCCAAGACCCGAAGCTCTGTTAAAGAATTAGACATACAACCTGAGGCTAATTTGCTAGAAGCTTTCATGTGCCCCATAATTAATTGACATGCTGGGTCAACAATAATGGTACAATCATCATGCCTCATTTTATTCCTCACTTTCCAAATAAACCACAATGTATTGGTATAGCATATTAACCACAATGTTGTTACCTTAGTAAGTACTTATAGATAAGCCTGAGTGGATATTTTGGTTAGTGCGCGTAGTGGTGTGCAAATTCCGCGAGTCACTTGTTTAACACCACCCTTAAGATGAAGTTGAGGAATACTTCCCACTTGCTACACGGTTATGCTTTATTTTACCTTGAGGAATTTCTCAGATAGGTTGGGCCCCCTCCCTCTCATCCCATTTCTTGATTAGAACCTGATTTCACCTTACCCACATTAGTCTCGAGGGGATTTCGTCTCAAGAAATCTTCCAAATAGGTTGGGATACATACCTCTCTCTTGGCTCATTTCTTGACTAGAACTCAGTTTCACCTTACCCAGATTCACTCCAAGTGGATTCGTCCTCAAGGAAATTTCTTAAATAAATCATGCTGCTTTTTCTCTGAATTATTTCTTGATTAGGAACCGATTATTTCTCATTTCTTGATTAAGAATTCATTCCAAAGTTTTACGCCCCATAGTTCATCAAGCATTTTCTAACTCTACTTGTTCCATCATTACAAGCATATTATGAGATAGTTTCTGATTTGATCAGAAATATGTTGTATGTGAGCAATCAACATTACTTGAGATCTGTGAGAAACCCATTGATGATATAGCTATTACTGAACTATGTTGTGTATACTTGGATGAAAATTGAGATCACCGGTGCTTTTCTCCCACCTTTGCTTTCCCTTCTCACTCTTGACCTCTTGTATTTGTTTCTTCCTCTCATTCAACAAATGGAATTTAGCCATTAGAAGATTCTAAAACATATTAGTACGTGCAAAGTCATGTGTTTTGTTTGTGACAAGTCTTAACCCCACTTGATTTTTCAATTACATACTGATCGACCCTAAGGTTTTATCATTTTGATACGAATCTAAACCTTTGGAATATTGCACATTGTTGTTTTCTAATAGTGATAACCGCATTTGCCATATGATACTAATCCTCATGTGTTGTCCAAACTAATCACGCGTAAATTCAAGTTGCAATGCCTGTTCTCCCCTTAGCATAAACTAAATTTAGTGCTGTTGGTTTCTTCACCTCTATGATCCGTGAACCTTAAAACTATTATTCATATGCAGATTCCAGGACTCGGTCCTGCAGTCTTATTCCTTTGGAAACTAATCTTCAATTTTTTCAAGCTTTGGGATTAGTATTATATGATTCAGTCAGTGTTGAAATATATGAATATTATTTCAATGAAACTCTCTCTGTCTTTAGCACCATCAAGGCCAAATTAAGCAATGTGATTGTGTTACCTCATCAGCAAGCGTTGTCTTGATGACTTGGGGGGTTTCATTATCTTAAAGAAATTGAATGAGTCAAGAATTTAAAAACTGATCACTAATTTGTCTATGGTCAATGACCAGGTCAGATCACCTTATGGCCGGGGAACTTAGATGGGAAAATGGCTATTTGATTTCACAAAAGTGCTTCTTATTTTCTGCAAAATGTTTGCAAATAATTGGCATTAAATATAAAGATGAAAGTCAGACAAGTAATTATTAGGTGAACTTCTTGGTGGTTTCTTTGGCTCCCATTTGATTCATGAGTAGAAAATACACTGACCCACATAATTCAAACTTTCAACTCTTGCAACTCTTGGCTGATCTGTAGATGGAAACGCTTCTACATACCCTTTGATTAAATAATTAATGCAAAACATGTTAGACCCTAGCCATTGAAGGAAACTAATAAAATCAGGAAAAAGGACCATGTTAAAAGAGAGAAGAAATAAGTTCATTACTCTCTCTCTCTCTCTCTCTCTCTCTCTCTCTCTCTCAATCTGAACCAGAGAATGAAGCTTTGATTTGATGGAGGACAAGAAAGCAAACATAATAGCTGCTTCATCAGTCATCACCCTAATCATCTTCATCATCGTTGCTCGCGTGTGTCTCAAGCTTTCTAGTACTTTCTTTCTCATTTGTGGTGCAGGAATTGCTGTAATCATTGCTGTGTTTGCATGGCTCTTAATCCGACACCACTACAATTACAGGCGAAAACAAATGGAATCGCAGTACAAATCCGAAGGCCGTGAGCTAAGGATAGAGTACAGCTTCCTCCGAAAAGTAGCTGGAGTTCCCACAAAGTTCAGGTACAATGAGCTAGAAGAAGCCACAGACAACTTCCAGGCATTGCTTGGCCAAGGGGCTTCTGCGAAAGTGTTCAAAGGGATTCTCAGTGATGGCACTCCTGTTGCAGTAAAAAGGCTTGATGTGGAGGAGCGCGGCGACAGGGAATTTAGATCAGAAGTTTCTGCAATAGCTAGTCTACAACATGTGAATCTTGTGAGGCTTCTTGGATATTGCTGTGTTAATCCAGCAGGGCCTCGGTTCCTTGTGTATGACTTCATCTCAAATGGCTCTTTGGATAGTTGGATTTTCAATAGAAAGGTAAGGCCTAATCCCCGCGGAGGGTGCTTGTCTTGGGATTTAAGGTACAGGGTTGCTATTGATGTTGCCAAGGCACTTTCCTATTTGCATCATGATTGCAGGAAAAGGATTTTGCACCTTGATGTTAAGCCGGAAAATATTCTCTTGGATGAGAATTTCCGAGGAATTGTGGCGGATTTTGGTTTGTCAAAACTAATGGGAAGAGACGAGAGTAATGTCATGACAACAATAAGGGGCACTAGAGGGTACTTGGCTCCTGAATGGCTTTTGGAGCACGGAATTTCAGAGAAATCGGATACTTATAGCTATGGAATGGTGCTTCTTGAGATGATTGGAGGTAGAAGAAATGTGAGCTTCATCGAAAAGGGTACTCATGGCAAGTCTCATAGGAAATGGCAATACTTTCCCAAAACCGTGAATGAGAAAATGAGAGAAGGCAAGCTCATGGAGATTGTCGATCAGAGACTATTAGATAGTGGAGGCATTGATGAGAGGGAATTGAAAAGGCTTGTTCATGTAGCCATTTGGTGCATACAAGAGAGGGCTAGTCTTAGGCCTTCAATGTCTCATGTGGTTGAAATGCTTGAAGGGGGTTTGGTTGTGGAGCAGCCTCCTGATACCCAAATGACCATTGTTGATTTCTTGACAGTAGATGAAGAAGAGTCCCAGCCACAGATCAATGGTCATCACAGGCCAGACATTGCTGCTGCCTTGGCAGCTCGTCAAGTAGATAGCAATAATGAAAACTTATCCGCAGCTTACTCATATGCAAATGCAATGTCTGCCATAACACCAAGATAGCTCAACTCCTTTATGCCTCTTTTGCTTAAAGATTGGTTCTTTTAGACCTATACCAATTTTTTTTTCCTCCATGGTAAATTTTCTGCAGCTTGTAACATACATGAGCTTTTGTCTTGTATACCCAAAAAAACTAATGAAATTGATATTCTGTATCTAATATGTGAATTAAATGTGTGATCGTAGAAAGTCAGAAACTTTGAATCTGATTAGTCTTGAGGGCTTTGCTTGTGAAAACTGCTCTGCTAAACCTTGAATGCCCATTCCTGATCACCTCATTGAATCTTTCACAACCACTTTTTTGGGCAACTTGGCAACCCTCTTAAAACCCTTAAAGACAGAGACATTTTTTTTTTTTTGACAATTAAAGACAGAGACTTTGATCAAGTGGATCATTATGCACATTTGAAAAGTACAAGTTTTACCATTTCCCAACTGCTAGATTTTTCAGGATTATAACAGGAACAGTTACCCTGTCACTTTTACCAACTAATGGTCTCTAGAGTCTAGAGATATCAACCACCAGGCATTAAAACAAAAAGGGAGAGGATTAGAAATTGGAGAAGATTACAAGGGTAATTCAGTCAAATTATACGATAAGGTCAAGAAAGTAGGGACCACCCTTAAAATAGGACCAAATGTCCACCAACTTCTCATCTCTAGACTCTAGTGTCTCGGCTGTACGTCAAGTATCAAGTGGAGTAAAATCCATCAAAGATCATGATCAACGGTTGAGATTCCTCTTCATTTGAATGCTATAGCAACAAGAAACGACATCAAATAAAACGACAAACAATGAAGAGGGGGAAGCAGAGAGAAAACAGAGTGTGAGAGAGGAGAGAGGAGAGAGGAGAGAGGAGGGAGGAAGAAAGATCAGCCACCAAAGCTAATTGAGGTCTGTAACAATGGTGCAGAACCCTAAAACCAGTTTTTCAATTAATTTTTCTGCTCAATTTCATTTGGGTTTATCTATCAATTGTGTCCCATATTTCAAAGTTACCATCTTTATGATTCTGTACTTTCATACTGGTTTGCTCTGTGTTGAATTTCAAGCTTTAGTTTATGAGTATTGGGTCGCTCAAGTGTTACCATTTTTTGTTTATAGCTTCAATTATATACCTTTATGTTTCAGATGGTATCAAGGTAGAACCTTTATGATTTTGGTTTTCCATTTTGACATTTCTAGTTCTGGTTTCTGGGTTAAGGGGGTGACGTGAACAATGTTAAACACTTTAATCACACCTGGGATCTCCAATTGGCATTTCTATGTAAGACATGGACCTCATCTTAGGTGATCAGATGATTCACAGGAGTCATTGAAGCACCATTTGGCTCATTAAATTCCCAAACTTTTAGAACACTTTCTTGATGTTGTTTGTATTAGCACTTTGTTATGAGATTATGGTTATTTCAGTTCAATAAGAGAGGAAAATGCCAAAGTTTAGGTGTAAACTCTTTTAACGTGTTCTAAGAGTATGGCCTCACTGTTTTTCCAAATCCTTGTGATATAAGGTTAGCATCTGAAAAGTGATTTTTTTCCTCCACCCTTTTTGTTTGAGCTGTCGACAAGTTAAGTTATTTTCGTCCTTTTGGTGTCAGAATCAAGTTCTTTTCTAAGCTGTAGGTTTTGTTCCGACATGTTAAGTGTAATTTATATGTTTGAACATTATGGTTTTGAAGTTGAAATGCTAAAGCAATTCAAAATCAAGTTCTTTTCTAAGCTGTAGGTTTTGTTCTGACATGTTTAAGTGTAATTTATATGTTTGAACTTATGGTTTTGAAGTTGAAATGCTAAAGCAATTGTAGGTGCCTGCAAAAAATCAGATTCTGACTTTGGTTTTTCAATTACAAACAAAAAATTGAATTTTTACTGGTGTGGTTGTTATTCTGCATAAATCCTAATTATGAATAAAGATATATCATAAAAACTAGAAGTGTTAACATGCGGTAATCTTGACAATTGGCCATCTACATAGCCTTGCTGTGGTTCTTGGATCACCTAGGCCTATAGGTGGGGTTGAGGTGATCCATGAGAATTCTGATTTAGCTATAAACAGGAATTAGCTGATAAATCTGAAATTGCTGGTGTTTTGTCATTGCAGGTTCTGTGCTCTTTTGTCTTTACAGTTTCTGTAGTAGGAGTGTGGTTGGTGCTATTTTCCTTGAGGGTGCCTAATATGAGCTTCACGTCTCCATCTGTGGGTTCTGGTTAGTTTGTTTCCCATTACTTCCACATCCTTGTTGAGAATACCGTAGCTTGCCTTTCTAGTTATCAATTTCTCTTGGTGTTCTATGTTGGTATTGAGCTGGTTTAGTGAACTGTTTAATTAAAAATGACATACTGTTGGTTCTGTTTATTATCCATCCTTTCCTATTTATTTTGATTGTAACCTGATTTCAGGTGGTAGAACTGTTAGAAGGGCATTTGAGTTTGGAAGAACCTATGTAGTCCGACCTAAAGGCAAACACCAGGCCACCGTAGTTTGGCTACATGGCCTTGGTGATAATGGCTCAAGGTGGTTCTTGTTCCCTTTGCTTCTGTAAACTATTTATGAGAAAGTTGACAATGTTGAATTCACATTCAAGTGACTTTATTTTATTTATTTTTCATTTCATACTAGATTTATCCATTGTTCTTTGATATGCACTTCATGCTTAGATTTTAATTTTAAGCTATACTTTTTTTGTTTGCAGCTGGTCCCAGCTCTTGGAAACCCTCCCTCTTCCAAATGTAAGAATGAATACATCTACACTATTGGAAAAGTTGAATGTTCCCATTGTTAGCCATACTTATAATATTGTGATGCAGATTAAATGGATTTGTCCAACCGCTCCTACTCAACCAATTTCAGTTTTTGGTGGTTTTCCTTCCACTGCTTGTAAGATTCCTATTTCCTTATACTTGCATTAATATATTTAGCCTTATGTATTCATCTTGGAGTGGCATTTTGTTTGAAGAGAAATTATTGATTCATTATCACCACTCATAAATAGTGACACAAAAAGAAAATTTCATCAGTTATAATTAAGTGAAGTCTTTACAACTTCTCAAGTTCCCTGAATTGCTTGTCTTATACGAAACAGGGTTTGATGTTGGAGAACTCTCAGAAGATGCTCCGGATGATATGGAGGGCTTGGATGCTTCAGCAGCACATGTAGCTAATTTGCTGTCAACGGAGCCCGATGACAGTAGGTTTCCTCCTGCTAGATTTTAGCATTTGAGTCGTATTGGATTTCATTTATAGTCTGTTTTGAGTTTTTATGTTGTGAACATCTAGAGAAGCCTTAGAGATTTCAGCTTCTCAAAATCATTATTCCCCCACCTTAGGCTTTTGAACTATTTGGTATAGCTTTACCTTCATTGAATCTCAATAGATAACAAATCAAGTTTCCTTCTGCTGCAGTTAAACTTGGAGTTGGAGGTTTTAGTATGGGTGCAGCTACAGCTCTGTACTCAGCCACCTGCTTTGCTATAAAGAAATATGGGAATGGTACTCCATATCCATCCAATCTGAGTGCAGTTGTTGGACTCAGTGGATGGCTTCCATGTTCCAAGTTTGGCTTCTCACACCTCCTCATCTCGTTTAACCCCTCTATCTTCTTTTGCAGTTAGTTACAAGTCCTATTCTTTTTCAGGACCTTGAGTAAGAAGTTTGAAGAAGCAAGTGAAGCTGCAAGACGTGCTGCCTCCTTTCCACTTTTGTTATGTCATGGAAAAGGTGTTTTGCATCTCTCATATATACATTTCACTAGTCTTATTTGTCTTTTACCTATACCGGTTTAGTTGTTTGTCCAAGTTCACAGTGCTCTGCCAATATGCTCAACATTATATCAAGTATGATTGCTGCAGGTGATGATGTGGTTCCTTATAAGTTCGGCGAGAAATCTTCACGAGCTCTGAGTGCAACTGGCTTTCAGGATGTGACGTTCAAATCCTATAATGGGTATATGGTCTTTTTTTTAAGATTTTGTGGAAAAGCTGTTATTGTGGTTCTATCAAGGGAAAATAAGAATGTTCTATTCTAAAATGCAGGCTTGGTCATTACACAATTCCTGAAGAGATGGATGAGGTTTGTGCTTGGCTAAATTCAAAGTTGGGGCTGGACGGAACTCCTTCATAGTTTGCTTCCATGAGAAATCTCAAGCAACATCAAGAGGCAGAAAATGAAGGGAAGATGTTAGAAACATGGAATTTTTAGTGGTTTGCTAGCGAGTTATGACCTATATGTTCTTTAAGGCTTGTTATTGTTTGGCTGGTTGGATAAAATCCATATTCATATGTAATAGGATATTCATTATTTGGATCATGAAACATGCCGTTTGAACGTAGCTGGTCACTGCTTTGTTTTCCTTGGTTCCTTGCTGATATTTTAAATAACAGAAAGAGAATGCAGGGTAGCAGAATATCAATAAACCAAACTTAAACTGAAGTTCTCTATGTCAAATGTTGGTTCAATTTTGAGTTTGAGTTGAGACTCCATGTTTTGAAACCTCATAGTTGTTTTCCCACTTTCTCAATGGCTGATTCAGCTAAAATTTGACTACCATGCGATCTGAGTAATTCACTGATTCCCATTCTTTGGTTATTGCTTTCCTATTTCAATTCAACCCTTTTCTTCTTTCTTCTTCTCGATTCAGTGCATTTTATAAGGAGGCCTGGGGCCAACGTGGAGGACCAATCACTTTATTTGCAGAAGAAAGAAAACACAAGGAAGCAAAAACAGAGCCGGAGAAAACCAAATTCAGATTGAAAACAGAGAGATAATTTTCACTAGCAAAACAGCTCCCATTCCAAGCCTTCATACACAAATCATAAATTACAACAAATTACCTTCAACTTTCAGATTCCACAATTCCGAAAAATGGTACTGCAAAATGAGGTTGAAATGGTAATAAAAAACAAAACTCAAAATTAAATCAAATCAGATCAACACTTGTGCATGCAAACAATCAGTACAATTCAGGCAGCTCTGATTCTGAAAACAGGGGCAGCTACTGTCCTTCCTAGTAAGCCCATCCATATTACAGACAGTTTGAAGAATAACAAGCCTAACAGCCCCCTGCAGGAGAGTGATTCTTTCCTCTTTTTCAAAAGAATTGCGATTTTATATTTCACTTGTGAGTCTCTTTAACAAAAGTCACATCCCCGCATCCAGACATTGGTGACACTGCAGCCAATGGTGACAGCAGACGCTTTTCTTGATCGTCATCAACTTCTGTCGACTCACGAGGCGTGGTGATTGTTAGAGATTCAGTACCATCTTCTTCTGGACACAACCAAACCAGAAAAGCAGCAAAATAAGTTCCAAATGTTAAATTGTGTAGCAACTAGAGACTCTAATATTGAGTTGAAAATACTACCTGACTCATGATGGTATTCAGGAGTCTGTTTAACAGTAGTCACTTGAAGGCTTTCTGGAAGAAGACAGCTGCACAAGGAACCTGAAATTCCAACCAAACATGGACTTAACAAGATCTTCACTATTGATTTAAGCAAATGAAAAATAAAAATAAAAGCCCATGTGTGAGCGCTTGTGTCTCCAGAAATGACCAATCCCCAGAACATGAAATGAAATAAAGACACAAATCAAACAATCCAAATCCAAACCCTCATGCATGATATCATTTTGCAAATTTAAATGTCAATCAGCACACCAAAAATGGGTGATTTTCTTTCCAGCAAAGACATATTACTAATTGCTTTGGATTTATGTCCATTTTTCTCAACGACTAGGAGACTGCAGTAATTAAACTTATTCTCATAAATAAAACATCCAACACACATGAATTAAACGAGTACTAGAAGTCCATAGTATAAATTCTCTTTACCTAGCCGAGCAAGCCGGTTCACCCATCCAGGAATCCGTTTTTCTGTCAACCGACATGCTATGTCATCGGTAAAATGGTTGCAATTCTTGGAGATGAGGTGATATGTATCCCCATGATACTCTGCAGCAACATTCTCAATAAATGTCCGAAATTCAGAAGGAGGCATGTTTATGCGACCAAGTGAAATAGAGCATCGGTAAATGAAACCCGGGCAGGCCTTTGGTTCCACTTCAAAAACTCCACTAACTGGGAAGTCATGGGCTCCAAAACCATACTCTTTACCATGAACTGTTCACCAAGGAAACATATAATATGGTTAAACAGTATCTAGTAAAAAGAGAATCAAAAGCTACTGATCAGTCCATTCAATATTTTCAAACAGAGGATTCTAGTTTCTCTTCTTTTATAAGAGCTACTCCCATGATAACATAATTCCAAACAACCATACTTCCCTATGTGTTTGCAACTTCTAGATTCCACACAAGAAAAACTGATTCATCTATCACTACATCAAAAGCTATCTTCTTGTACACGCTCACGCTCCCCCACAAACACATATCCATTACATTTCACCCAGCAATTCTTTCATCCAACATACACAAAACATAAAAGTGGCTATAATCCCTTGTTTAATTAGACCGAAGACCCCCACGGTCAACACTAGCCCTAACCACGATCACCCCATATCTAACTTGCTGCTATGCATCTACTTACTATTTAGTACAAAAGATACTCATGTACTCAATGCCCTAATGCAACATTAAGCTAGCATCAATGCAAATCCAAAATCACAACGCAACAAAAGCATGTTTCCGTCAAGCACACCATACATTTCATTACAAACCAGAATGATATTACACACAGTGGTATCAGGATTTAGACCTATGAGTTTCAAGTTCCAAATTCCAAACAGCACATACAATTATACATCAAGGTTTAAAGCACCAATCTTGAAAAGCTACAAATGCAAATTCATCAAAACTAGGAATACCCAGAAAACCCAAAAGGCTAACAGAACCATTGCAAACATAGAAAACCAAATAACACCCAGATCACCAACAACCAAGAAAGAAAGATTCGATTTTGAAAAAGGGCGAGACCTTCAATACCGGAGTGGAATATTCCGAGACCGAACCAAACAGAATAATTGTTGATAGGGGTGAGGTCGTAGACATTCAAGACCACCGGAGTCTCGTAGCTCTTGTCGTTCCGATCAATCCCACTGGAGGTGCTCTCGGCCCCCATTTTCCTCCTCCCAGAAATCTATTCGAAATTCCAAAACAGCCCCAGGTTCCAAATTACCAGTCCATTTTGAGGGCCTTTGGGTTCAGAAAGAAACACAGAGAGAGAAATAGATCGGTCTCCGTCTCCGTCTCCGTCTCCGGCCAGAGAAGAAAGGTAAAAGCTTTGGGACTTTTAAGGAAAAAATTTAATGAAAGAGTGGGGAAACATGACCCAACACGGTCGTTCGACTCCTTTTTCCTTTTCTTTATTAAACTCTTGGCTGTCGTTGTATAATGTCGCGCGAGATAAGGTTTTGGTCACGTGGTTTAAACAAAGAAAAGAAAAACACGTATAGATGAACAAAACGCAAGTTCACTTGATCTGTGTCCAAATCATCTGTACGTGTTTTGTTCATCTATACGTGTTCAAATGAACAAAATGCAAGTCCGTATCGATATGTATCTGTGTGTCCAAATTCTCTCTATATATTTGACACTGCTCCAAAAACTTAACATCTTCAATAGGTTGTATTAGTCCGAATTGATTATTATCAGACGAAAAAAGAACAGGAGTCGTCGGTTCGGATATTTATTGTGTGATAAGATGAAGATATAAACAATTTTACTCGAGGGTGTTGAAAATCATTTAAACTTTTACTAGGCGTGATATTAGTTTTCAGTATCTACACTGACACAAGATACTTGGTATTCATTAGCCGGATATCCGCTAGGATTCTCTTGATCCTCCCATTTAGCTCCTCAACATTGACCAAAGACTCTGGAAAGATGTTGAATTCACATAACCAAATCCACCGGTCTTAATCCACAACTCTGATGATGCTCTGTCTGTGGCATTTGCAAGGGATTTGTTGTTTAGATTTTGACGATGCTTGATCTATTAAAACCATGTTCTAATTGAAGCTAAATAGTAATCGAACTTTCAACGAAGCAGACTGAATTGTTTACTTTCAGCTTATCATTATAAAGAGAGAAAAAGAAAAGACTTGCGAAAACAAATATATAGAATCAAGTTTTTCAGAAAATTACATTTCTTTGACAAATCTCAGCAACGCTGCTCCACGCTAGGAAGGAGCAGATTCGGGGGAGGGGAGAAGCAGACCAGCTTCCGTTTCATTCCTTTAAGTTAATCCACCCGAGTCTAAAAGCACGGGCACTTAACCACGAACATTTTCTTTAATCATAATTTTAATCATCAGCAAGCGACTGACAGCGGCTGATTACAGAACTTTAGCAAACTTACTTTTCAAACCCTTAAATGAAAAACAATTTCGCCGACTCTACATTCTTCTGCAATCATGGCTGGTTGTTGTCTGGGCTTGTCCGTCGCCTTTGCCGGAGACGCGCACTCTGCCTCCTAGTAGGAGCTGAGCCACCATCTGAGGAGTCATTGTCAGCTTCTCTTGAAGACGACGCAGCTTCACCCTCGTAGCTTTCTCCCCAAAGTCTGGTAGCCCTCCTTCTCATACTAATTTGTGCTCTAGTTCTTGTGGTAGGAGACCAACTGCTGCTCCTCGAACTGGACCCAGACGTAGGTCGGTAGATTCTAACTAGAAAGAATACAGTTAGCCATCCCCCATCCTGTTCTACTGCCAAGCTGCTGTCATCAGCCCTATCCTCTCCCATAGAAGATTGGAGTGTGCTGAGCAGATCACCAATGTCCCTCTGTCGCTCCAAACTCCTCCAGGAACGCTGTCGCTCTGGGTCAGCCTCTGATGGGCGTGCTTGCGGGTGCTCCAGCCTTGCATGCTTTCTGAGATCTGTATAGGTTCCGCTAAAACTGCACGTCTCACAAGAACAGTTTCTTGATTTTGCATTCATGAAACAACGAGCAGGCTCCACAATAATCCAATCTTTCACCTCCCCACGGCAGAGAGGGCACACAAGCTTGGGCTGTTCCTGGTGTTCACAAGATATGGGAATCATGGTTGGCGGTTCTTCCTCAGTTGCAACACTTTGCACATCAGTAATTATTGATTCAGAAGTTTCAAATGGAAGCAGCTGAGTATCTGAAAGCTGAATGTCTTCTTCTGGCGGCATCTCTGATGAGATTTCTTCTGAAAATGACTTGCAGAACTGGTCAAGACAGTTTGAATGGCGGTAGCTTGTGTCACACATGTAAGGGCGGCACCCCTTCTCAAAAGATGAACATATGAGCAGAACTGCATTGTGTGGATGTTCCAAACAAACTGGGCACCTGGCTTCTTCCCACTCCTTCACATTTTCCTCCGTTTCTGAAGGAATTTTGAGTGAGGGACGCTTTGTATGACTGGAGCTGCATGGATAAGGAGATGCTCTGTACCTCTCTCGAGACACAGAACGGTCCCTTCTTTCCTTAGGCATTTTGAGCTATCAGAGATGCTTCACGCTCTTCCCAAACTATAGTGGCAGATTGAAACTAAAAAAAAAATACCAAATCATAATATGAGCAATACGGATAACAATCTGCTTGATACAGATTACAGACAAAACTTTAAGTGCATACCGAGTATGTGCAACGGGAATATCCATTACATGTAAATTAGAAGAGTCAAAACAAATTCACACAAATAGGGGCTAAAATGCATCCGAGGACCTAGAATTTAAGCCAAAAAAGAAATACACCACATTTGAAAATCAGTAGTTTACGAACAAAGAATGAATCGGTAAATATTCCTATGAGCATTGAAAACCAAGCCAGACCGGCATACTTTCTACGAAGCAACAATTCAACACCAAGCCTCAACAATACTTCTACAAGAAGCTAAACACTGCCATTCAAAAAAAAAAAAAACAACAACAACACAGAGAAAAAACTGACTATATTCAATGATTCAATGTATCTCTTGTAATTGACAGTCGGAAAACCAAACCACGAGTAATGCAGTTCCGATAATCACACAAATAGAAACTATCTTTTGGCATCCAGGTGATTCCTTGCTGTTCTTTTCTTTCAAGGAAATCATATACAGTTTAACAACAAAATTCGACTGAAACTATAGATAAATCTACATCGAACATTGACAGTTCATTACAGATAGGACCTCAATTGCGATACTCAACAATTATTCACAGCTCAAACACAAATTGAGAAAACTACCCGATAATCCTCAATGAGTTAATAAACAAACAAACACCCTTATCACCCAAAACCATGAACAATGAAGCAAAAACCCAAACTCTTATTCTCATTTTCCACAATCGAGGATCAAACAAACCAAACCCAAAACCCAATTTCACCCAAAAAAACAAAACAATGGAAAACCCAGAAATCAATCCGAAACCCCCCAATTTCCATCCAAAGACCACAACTTTAAACAAAACCCAGAAGAACTCAGAATCGAGACAAGAATCAGATCCAGGTGCAATCGGGCCTGAGAATTGGGTAAGAGAATTACCGGATTAAAGGTTCAAACTTTGGAACCCTAGCTTGAATTTGTCGGATTCAATTGGATTGACTCGGCGACGACTATAAAAAGCGCTTTAGAAAAAAGCAGCTGGGGATTATTGTTTTGAGCAATAGAGAGAGAGAGAGAGCTGAGGAGTTCTTTTTTTTTGTTCTAGGGTAACTGATTGAGCAGAGCAGCTACCCACAGACAAAGAAGAAGGAGAAAAAGAAAAAGAGAAACCAGTGGAGGAAATATATATATATATATATTTCATCCCTGACTCGGACATCGTGGTCGGTCTAAGGGTGTGAGCTGACGTGGACCAATATTTTCCTTCCTTCTTTTTTTAAATTTGAATAGATATTTGAAAATTTGAAATTGATTATTATTAATAAATACTTTGGGATAATGATAATTGATTATCAAATCTAAATCTAAATTTAAATTTTGAATGATAATTGCCATAATAAATTGCTGGCTCCGATTATGTTGTGGTAATCTGTTTTTTAATTATGACACGTTTTAACTTGTTTGGAATGAAGTATGAAAGGAAAGTCAGCGTCTACTGCTGTGGAGGGATCGGTTGCTTGTGGAAATGATCATTTATCCAATTTCTGCTTAAAAATTACCCACTTACTTTACTAACAGTTTTTTAACCTCGTTTACCCAAAACACTCTAAGGGATTATTTCCCTAATATCCAATTAATTCTTTTTTATTTATTTTTGGGACTTTTTTGCCCTCTCTTTCTTTCTCACTTAGAGGGAGAAGTCATCCTCCACCTTGCCCGACTCCGGTGACCAGTGGCCGGCCGCCGACCGGTGACCGGAATCCGGCGACCGGTGACAGAAATCCGGAATCCGGCTACCGGACTGGTGTCGGGATTCCGACGTCTGAATTTATTGCCCCCCAATAATACTCAGTAACCATATTATTGCCCCCCAATAATCATATTATTGCTTCCTAAAAAAAATTCTGTTTATTAAATAGTGGTAGTGTGTGAATAGGGGTAAAATGGAGGGCTGTTGGTTGGTATACTGGGGGGCAATAGACAGATTATTGCCCCCCAATAATCTATTGACTCTATGTTATTATTTGTGAGAATTATGTTTTTGATAGCTGATACGTTTATTTGTGTTTATAGAGTGGAAATGTAGTGTACTATGTTGGTCTATTGGGGGGCAATAGACATATTATTGCCCCCCAGTAATGTGATTTTTAGGAGTCAGTAATGGCGGCTTCATGACATCAGCCCAACACCAAGCCATCCGGGTAACCCAGATTACTCTGGGCACCCAAAACAGGGCATCAAATCAACCCAGCCGGCCACCGCCACACGTTATCCTAGTCGTCGCTCTCCGTGGAGCCGTCGCGGCGAAAACACATGGGACGGCTGCTGGGGTCGGCGGCGGTCTTGAGGTTCAGGGCGAGTGTGAGTGGCTTCGGGGGTCTGGTCGAAACGGGGGATAATGACCATGGTGCTGCGATGGGTCAAGGCGGAGGAGCCACCATGGTTAGGTGAAGGATTGGAGCGCGGTATTCGGGCAGTCTTCATCTCGGGTCTGGATTCACGATCTGGATCCAGGCTGCGTGGGGTTGGGATAATGGAGTTGGATGGCGTCCTCCTCTGGTGGTCCGACGGTGGGGATAGAGCGGCGGCGGTGGAGGCCCGACATCGACGGTGGAGTGGTGGGCGCGATGGCTTGATGGTGGAGGCCCGACATCGACGGTGGAGTGGTGGGCGCGATGGCTTGATGGTGGAGGCCCGACTTACCGAACCGGAAATTTTTGATCTGCAGACGTGGAGAGAGAGAGAGAGAGAGAAATCGGTGATGGGGAGGTGAGAGAAAATAGATCGAAGAGAGAGTTGAGATGTAATTTATTAATTAAAATAGGGGCAAAACTGTCAATGGATGTTAGATTTTTTTTTTGAGAATGAAAGAAACATTTTATTCCAGAATAACACGATTACGTAAAACGGGAATGACCGGGGGTGGACATAAGTTCCCCACTCTCCTCCCTAAGAACACCCTCAGTTACGAGTCCGTCATCCACGATGACATCCATGAGCCAAAAGGGCTCAACCCCTAACCAAACCAATCGCCCCTCAACTCGGGCTACAGCATAAAACAACTTCCGAGAGTCACGATAAATCCCTGCAACCAACATTACACACAGCCACTTCCCCTTCATCAACACCGTGTCCCAATCCAACCAGACCACGTGCAAGAGCAAGTCACTACCACATTGACAACAAGAAAACACCGAGAATAAAACATGTAGTCCCCGGACATAACGCCATATCAACGACACTTCATCCATACTAACCCAGGAGACAAAATACATCCTCACAGCCAACCTCAAGAGGAAAGATACTCCTTTCAACACCATGACCCAAAACCGCCAGACCACGTGCAAGAGCTTCTCCCCATTACTTTGACCACAAAAAAGTAAATTGAATTCCTGGGAATGACACGACACAACCACCATACTAAGACTCCAGAACCCTAGCTCGAAAGAGTAGGGACTTATTAGACTAAGCCAAAGAACTAAACCAAAAAATAAGACCCTAAAAGAAGACCAATAATACCTACCCCGAACAACTATCCTCTCCAAGACCGCCGCCTCCATCTGCCCGATGGCCACCGTCATCCCGCTGCAAAAGCATTGGGGGTTAACGAAACACGACCACCGCCCTCTTAGACATAGCAACTTGATGCCAACCCAGCCACCGATGATCACCCATCCAAAGACCCCAAACATCAATTCAAACCCATCACCCAGTTTCAGATCTCGAGCCCACAAGGTCTCCAGCCATCGCCATCTTCCAAAAACACCGCTGCATAGCCTCCATAGGCTCGAAACCGTCAACCACCATATGCCCTGATGTATTGCTCCATCTTCTTGCTGATCCCGGAGGTTCCACCATGTAATACCGCTACATCGAATGTCAAACCCAACCAGATCGCAACCCCATCTCCAAACTGCAAACCTGGGTCCCCAGTTCAAAGAAGCCCCGCTCGATCCAGCCATCAGAAAAGCCCACACCGCCTTCAGAGAAGAGAGATGAAGCATGCCGGTAAAGGGTACCTGCCCATAGCTCCTATGACCCCAAGAGAGCCAGACAACAGCCAATCCAGATGCCCGTCCGGCTGCACCTGCCACACACTGGCAAGGCATAACGCCGTCGTTGATGCGGGGAGGCCGCCGGACAAGCAAAATCCAATTTTTGTGAAAACCAACCCTAGCGCGTGAGGCGCGTTCCAATAGGCGTTGAGAATGGACTAGAACTTTTTACCGAATAGGACGAGTAGTCATCTATTATATATGTCAATGGATGTTAGATTGGGTAAATGGGGTTAAAAAAACTCTTAGTGGAGTAAGTGGGCAATTTTTTAGTTGAAAATGGGTAAGTGGTCACGGCCCCTTAGTTTAATTCTGTTTTGGGTCGCAAAAACCAGTGCCTTAGTTGGAATCTTTTTATGTAAGCTTCGAGGTTTCTTGGTTTTTGTTAGAATAAAGGTGCGTAAATTTACCAAAAGGTAGGTGTACTCGGGATTAAAAATTCTTCTAGAATAGGGTTTCATGAGGTTCTAAGGAACGATTCTTTCTGTCGACCTCAAAGGGGTGTTTCGCTTTTGTACTGCTTGCTGAATTATAATGAAAGGGCTGACCCTATTTCCATAAAAAAAAAAAAAAATGAAAGGAAAGTAATTTTATTATTTTGAAATCAGAATGAATCAGGGTTGTCAATAGGTCGTTCGTATTGAGTTGGGTTTGTTACGCTTCATCATACTTTAGAAAATTCGGGACAAAGTCATCGAATCTCCATACCTTCAAAACTTCATTCTTATATTTCTTTTTTCCATTTTCATTACAGAAACATTCTACTAGTGAATTATTCATGGACACTTTCTAGTACTTGTATGGAAATTGATAAGCAAAGGTAGGAACAATATAAGAACGGATTGGTGGCAACGTTAAATAGGCCAGCTAGGTTTGTTTGTGCAATAATAGCCAGCCTTTCTTTAGGGCCACAATCACAAAGAACAATGAAAGCTAATAAAAAGGACCATCACATTACAGCAAGGAAAACTTCCTGATAATTCAATGTCCATAAATTGAAGGCCATTTTCAAATGCCTCAAATTTTTGAGACAATCAGATTTTCTTCCTACTAGAACTCTGATGAGGATTATGTACAGTTAAATGCAACAGTGCAGGACCATTGCAAATCCTCAAAGAAACTATCAGCCTCTTACAGAGGCAACAATCTTGTTCCACCCAAGTGACGAATTTTCAAGGACAATCCAACTACTGAAGCTCGTTCTTTCACGTACTTCAGCACGCTATATGTAATGCTAGTCATTACCGTATTACAAACCGGTGATTGCAAAAATTTCACCCAGCTTGACCATCCCTAATGCTCTAAGCACATGACAGTGGCTGGCAAAAATAAGCCATGTCTGAGCATGTGCACTTATTGTTGTTCAGCCTGCCCCAAAATATTTACACTAAGCGATCTAATGATCTATAGCCCCTAGTACTAGAGACCGAGGCAGTATGTGGCTCGGCTTGGCTCAGCTTCAGTGGTGTCATTTGATGTTCAAAGCAGCAGACATTGCACGCAAGTCCTTTGAGATTTCTGAGAAGGGTGGCCTAGATTCTGGATCAGATGACCAACATCTCTCCATCAATGATTTCCATGTTGGATCACACCAGCTTGGTATTTCAGGACGGAGATTGCCTTTGATTATACCAACTAAAAACATAATATGAAGGTGTTTTAAAGTTTCAAACAAAGCTCAAACAAGAATATCCCAGTGTTTTCACAAGGAAATTGCACATTACCTATTATTTCCTCTGAGCGCAAGTTTGCGTAAGGCTCCTCCCCAGTCAACAGTTCCCACATAACAATTCCAAATGAATATACATCAACCTACACACAAGTAGGGGAGAAGTCAACGAAAGCCAATATAGAAATCGACAGAATACAAAATGTAAATCAACATTCTAATCATTTAACATTGAACATTGTTTACCTTTTCTGTCACCAAATTGTTCTTGTTGTTGCTATTCAAAAGTTCTGGAGCCATCCATGGTACTGTGCCTCGTACGCCACCAGAGACTAGTGTCCTCTGCTTGATTTTCGATAATCCCAGATCACCAATCTGAAATTTCAACATTATAAGGGAAGATTACATGGAGGGAGAAAAAAATGGTGGGGCATAAGAAACACAAATCCTTCTTCTCAGTTGGATACCTTGCATACTGGTCGCTGAGGATCCCTCATATTCACTAGAAAGTTATGTGATTTCAAATCAAAGTGGACTATGCTCTTCTCGTGAAGATATTCCATACCAAAGGCTGCATCCATTGCTAATATCAACCTCTTCCTACGATCAATAGTCCTGTAAGGGTTTAGGGGTTGATAACCAAAGACTAGTCAGTCAGGACATACAGTACACTTTTAAAATTTAGTTGTATTACAAAGCAACTAATAACTATTTCCACACTTAAAATGACAGCATAACACTCAAGTTCTCACAGTCTCACCAATTCAAGAAGCAGGAACTCAAACTACTTAAAATCTATGAGGACTTTTGGTGCACAAAGTGAGATAACCTGTATCTTATTAAACTTTCATGAGACTATAGTAGAAATCCAATAATTGAAAATCATTTGCTATCACTTTGCATTTTAAATGGTATAGATTATCTCTAGGTTGATATTAAAGATTGTTGATCCTCCGACTTTCAAATCCCTAGGTTTTGTTTATCATTACATGTTCTAAGCTATGGAGAAAACATAATTCAAGTATACATAACAATTAGCAAGCTGCATATTGGGTAAGAAACTGAAACAAAATTTGACTAATCAATTTACATTATGCAATACCAAAACGAAAAGAAGGCAATATTATATTATTTTATGAAGACAAGATATTATTCATCTTACCGATCTTTCCTTCGCAAAACTTGTTTTAAGGAGCCATTCACCATATACTCTGTCACCGTTGCCAAATTTGTCACTGGTCCATCTGTCACTACACCATAGAATGCCACAACGTTCGGATGGTGAAGTTGACCTAAGATATGAGCTTCCTTCCAAAAGTCAGCAAGCTGCGGAGAAGAGAATAGTAAGAGTTGGTGCACATTACACAACATACAGGTATACATCGATCAACTATAGTAGCAAGACCTTGAATATTTCCTACAAAGAGTTGACAGATAACAGGCTGGTATGCTTTCTTTCTTTCTTTCTACTCTGATAAGCACAAATAACTATGAAAGTTGCAAGCAATAAGTAACAAACATAAATTTGAACAAATGAACTGTGGGAGGAAAAGTATAAGATCATTACCAATCGATCTTCCAATACGCCATCTGTAAAGCAACTTGGCTTGATCTTTTTTATGGCAACATTAGATCCCTTCCATTTCCCATGGTAAACTGTTCCATATGTGCCCGAACCAAGCTCTTTTATAAACTCAAGGTCAGAGTTTTTGATAGTCTGAAAAGGTTGAACACAACACTGATCAATCTTGTATATTTATATTCCATTCAGTCTCCGCGGCTTATCAAAGCAGAAAATGTATAGGTTCCAATAATTACCTGTAGCTCTCGAGTGGCTAGATGAGTATAAAATGCAGCCAGATCGTTGGAGGTTCCACCAATTACTTTGGAGTAATTAAGACTTTCTCCATGGTTGGCCTACGAAAACGCAATCACATGTCAAAGCTGAGGAAAGCTTACTTCTAATAGTCAAAAGAGTAAAGCTACTAAAAACCTACAAAATTTTTCCTTCTTTTTGTTATTTCTTGGAGTTGAAGGAGATAAGATGTTTTCTAGTATTTACCTTCTCGGTAAAGCTTAAACTAGATGAAGAGTCCTGTCGGACCTCCTCAACATGCACACTGCATTTCTCTGTCTTAGCTGAATTCTGGAATGAAGGATTAGATGCAACTCCATTTGATTCCTTGACTTGAGGACCCAAGATAAATTGTCCTTCATCCCTGAGATCTTGAGGTTTTAGCAAGGTATCAGAAGTCACCACACAGCTAGCATGAGAAGAGAGCTGAGGACCTTCCACTTCTTTGGACAGTGAAAGGTTACGCAAAGAAATATTCACCGAACATGTTACTCCATTATATAAATCTTGCATGTCATTACTGCCATTTTTAGAATTGCCTGAAGAATTGATGACTGTTTCCTCATTAGGCAACTTATTATCAATAGTGCCAGAGGTGTTACGACCGTTCACAATGTCTTTCAGGCATGTCTCCTTGTCAAGATCACGATGAATAGGCTCGCATTTGCTGGTCACTCCATGAACACTTTCGTACTTTCCAAAACCAGAAACAGTTACAAGATTTTCCTGAGTGTCCATAGTCCTCACAGATGGAAACAAATTGTCAGTAACATCACAGTTCAAGAGTGATTGATCACCCACTCTAGTAAACGCACCATAATAACCTAAGCAATATTCCTTGGGATTCACATTCATATGCTGTAAAAGTCCAGGGCCATACTCTTTAATTCGCTTCTGGTTAGTATGTTGGACACCACTCAAGGACCTGTCTTTGATTGAGCTAGAATTCATCATCCTCACCCTTTCTGCCAATGCATCCTCAGAAAAACCGGCATAATGCCTGCATGAATTGGGATGATACACTCTCACAGACTGCCCCTGTTTTGCAATGCTCATATGTGGCCTAAGTCCAAGGAAGCATTTCCTTGTCGAAAGGCGCCTCCCATCCAATCTAACAGTTAGATGGTTCCCCATCTCAGCTGTGTTGCTCTTATGGTTCCTAACACAAAATGGATTATACCGCTGATGTCTAGTATCATTCGCGCCAAACCTATGGTTCCTAATGCTGCCACCACACTCCCTATCGCCGGCATACAACTGATTCACAGTTTCCAGCGGAGAATCACCACAAGAATGACAACTCAAACCATCCTTCACTAAATTACAACTGGCTCCCCAAGGCATAATGTTCTCTCTGTTCACTTTAGCAATTCCGTTCTTCCCCACATCCTTCTTAACATCACAACCATTACACCCCGGCTTCACACCGGAGTAATTCACCGGTTCCAAACCCTGCATTGCCGAGACTGACTGATCAGCCACCCCAACCTCAACCCCAACCCCATTACACAAAACCTGACCAGACCTCCCCAAAGCTTGATCAACCGTCAAATTCACATCTCTAAGGTTCAATGGATTAGACCTAGCCACTGAAAACTGAGCCACGTTGCCAGAATTCAACTCCCCCATTTTCGGTTCATCACGATCAGGGTCTAAATCTATAAGCAGAGGTTCATGCACCTCACATTTCCTAGTCTCACCCAAGCCACCAACTTCCATATCACTCTCACTAAAACCAAACCCACGAACCAAACCCGATTGCTTGGCCAGCAATTGCTGCTTCAACACCATCTTCCTCAGCGATTCATCGCCGTGTTTCTTAACCGCCGCCTTCTCACCCTCCACCCGGGTCCGGGTCACTGACCCAACCCCATGACCCGATCCGACTCCGTTACTATAACCATTGCTATTGCTACAAACAAAGAGCCAGAGTCTGGCGGACTTACCGTAGCTCTCGAGCTTCTCGAACGCTTCGACCATGCGTCGGACGTCGTCGTCGGAGTCGATGCGGACGAGCAGGGCGGCGCCGGAGCTCGATCCGAAGTCGGGGAGCTGGTACTTGATGACGAAGGAGGCAATGTTGGGGGAGAGATCGGCAATCTTCGACCGGAGCTTGGAGAACCCGACGTTCCGGTCGACGGAGATGATCCGGGTCTCGCCGCCGATGTAGCGGAGCTTCCCGGACGGCGGCCGGGGGTGGAATGCGCCGTTGAAGCTGCAGACGAGCTTGAGCTTCTTGGGCTGCTGGGTGTGGTTGGTAGTAGTGGGCTTTTTGCGACGAGAGAGAGGTGGTTCTTTCATGGAGGTCATTAGAGAGAGAAAGTGAGGAGAGAGGTGGAGAGTGATTCTTGGGGTGTTGAGGAAGACGGAGTTTGTGCTTATACTTGTATGGGAGTGTGGCGGGGAATTTTTACGTTTTTGGGCTTGAGTTTGGTTGTAATTTCCAGATTGCCACTCTGTTAAGGAGTTCAAAGTGGCCTGCTTCAGCTTCTGAGTTGTGACTTGTGTCTTGTGAGACCTTTCTTTCTTTTGTGGGAATCTTGTGAATTTTTTGGCCTTTTATGGACGGGTGAATAGTCAATTCTTCAATAATTTAATGACAACATAAGATAAATCAATTTTTAATTATAATATAACATAAAAGGAGGAAGATTGAATAATTTTGATTGTAAGATGGAGAATAAAGTTAATGAAGAAGCATTTAATGTACTTTGTTGAAGTCCACTTGATATCGTACTTATAAACCAATTACTAATCATAATAACACATAAAAAATAAGATTAAATCTTAATTGTAGTAAAGTAAGTACGAAACACAAAAAACGATGGAATGTGTCTATCCACATCTTTGGAGAGATGAAATAAATATGCAATTAATTGCCCTCAATTAAGAGATCTAGCAATGGTATCACTAGCCAATGAACGTATTCACAGGCCAAAATCTACTTTAATAAATACTTTTTATACATTCTTAACTTAGAATTTATGAAAAGACATTTTCCAAAAAGAAACAATGCTTTCATTACTAAAATGTTAGTTTACGATATAGAATTATCAAAACACAGCAATAAAAAGACCGATTTTGAAATAAAAAGATGTAAAAAGTTTTAAATATCGATTGGTTTGAATCATTGACCAACTTCTAAAATTTGCTATTTCGAGCTAATAATAAAATAATATAGCCAGAGACAGCCTGAAATTAGGGATCATAAGTAACAAGCAAATTAATTCAAAGATTTCAAATAAACCAAAGAGGTTGCGATCATGAAGATGGGGCAGTAACGATATTAGCAACGCATGCAAGGGCATAAATGTAAAAGTACGGTGAAAGGTTCCGTCTTCTTCGTAGTATGAAATTCCAGTATTTTGCCACTTGGCTCGTTGGCTGTTGTGGCTCCGTACAACGACATAACCTCCCTTTTTGTCTTTTAGTCCAATTCGGATTTAGGGCTCTAAGCAAACAATTAGCACATTATTATTGAGTTTAATCAAAATTAATTTATGCTGCATTTTTCGGACTTGTGAACTTTATATCTCACTATTTTTTCTCCAAAACTTCTAAAAAAAAAAAAAACCAACAAGCGTCATTCTAACATATTTTTTGTCTTCATGATGTTTTTTTTTTTTTTTTTTTTCCATTTTGTTGCGAATGACACATCAAATGTTTTTGACAGCTATTCGAACTACTATTTGGGATGTCCCGTGGCTCACAAGGACATCTATTACCCCTATGCGTGAGAGATCGCTAAAAATTGTACAGAGCTTTCCAAACTCTCAAGTTATTGAGTTTTTGTTTCATGCTTTTTATCAATATTTTAACACCTCAAAATAGTTTCTGAGTAAGTTTATGAACTTGACAAATCCTTTGCACATTTGATTTTGTACCACTCTTATACCTTATACGTGGCTGGCATTTAAGTATTGAGTAGAAAGTACAAGCACATTGTCGACCAGGATTAGCATGCTCATTTGATTGAGCTATACATGGTTGATTTGATTGCATGACAATTGTCATAAATCTTCAAATTACTAAAATCGAAAGACGTGTAAACAAAATATGAGATAGATGGCACAAATAGTTGGTGAGTCATTCATTTTGTGCTTCGAGTGTCCTTAAATATTCCAACCTTTGGTTATATTCTTTTTTTTTTTTTTGAAAAGACGTTGGTTATATTCTTTATCCTTGAGACAAATATTGATAAATCAATCGGGCGTGTTTGTACTTGCACATATCTATGCATACATTGATTATACTCCAATTGTATCGAGCAGATTTGACATCTAAGATAAAGTTGGGCCGTCCCTTGGTTCTTCCCAAGCCTTTGGGTCTCCTCGTTTGTCCATATCCGATCTCAGAATCAATACCAATCAATCCTTTCAGCTACAATCACTTTTTTCATGGGGAATTCATAGGGCTGTAAATAGGCTCGATACAGCTCATGTTCGACTCGTATTCGGCTCGATTTTAGCTCGTTTGGCTCGTGTTTGTAAGATAAATGAGTAGAGCTTGAGCTCAATATTAAGCTCGACAAAAAAACGAATCGAGCTTGAACAAGGATATATTCGGCTCGTCTAGCTCGTGAGTAGCTCATTTTTCATGAGTACTCATAAAAATTTATAGTATAAATAAAAATATAATTTTTCTAATCTCAAATCTTTAATTTTTTTTATTACATTCCTTTCAATTGGAAGAGAATCTGAGAATTTAAGTAAAATATATTCCAATAGAGTCAAATTTGGATTCTTATTTTAAATTTTCTTCTTCCTTTTTTATTTTTTAAATTTAAAGTCAAATGAGCTAAGCCAAGCTTATTTAAGCTCGATCTCATCCAATAAATCAAGCCGAGCCGAGCTGAGCTTGGGCTTAAGAAAAATATTCAAGCCGAGCCAAGCTTGAGCATGGAAAAAAAAATTCAAACTTTAGCCGAACATGATCACTTTGGTATTCGCTCCGACTCGGCTCATTTACACTCCTAGGAATTCATTCCTGGATTTAATCACAAATCAACTTTTAACACGAGAGCCACTTCAACTTTTTCCGTGACCGATCAGGAAATTCACTTGGTCGTTTGCAAAAGTAAAGATCCTCCTTCATTCTCAGAAGACCATCAAGACATGATAATAAACTTGAAGAAAAAAAAAGGTGGAAGAATTCATATAAGATAAAGGAGACTTATACATGAAAATGATAATGATTCATCACAACAAAGCTGAAGAACTAACACTATTCTGCCTCTTACAATTCAACTGTATCCCTTCCCTAAACAGTTGAGGCAGCGCTGTACCCTGCAATCCATGAAAAATCAACACAATCATATTCAGAAATGGTAAAGTTCGCCTCTTTCCTAATATGTCAATCTTTTTTGGCCAATTTAAAATATAATTAGCAAAGATTTACAGGCAAATTTGAAACAAAAGCTTATAGGGAAGAAGTAACCAACCTATTCCCATCACAGGTTGGGCAGAGACAAGGGTTTATGGCTACTGGGTCATACAGAGGCGACCATTGAATGGTGGCGTTCCCTTTGCATAACTTGCATATGTAAAACCCTTTTCCTTTACAAACCCCACAAGGCAAAGCAGTCTTTTTCTGCCACCACAAAAACCCACCAAAGAAAACAACATTTTCAATCAAATTTCAGAGAGCAATTAGTAAAAGGAGGATAAAGTATGAAACTTTGAAGATTAGAGAGTTGGGGTCTTGGTTTTCATACCCTTCTGGATTCGACGGCGAATCGTATGGCTCCAATCGTGGCGGTGGAAGCGAGATTGAGAGTCAGAAATCCGGCAACGATTACGGCGGCGCCTTTCCCCACCGTCTGCAGTGGCTTCGGAATCATTTTGAGTTTTGGTTGGTGGAGTTTCAGTTTCACTGAAGCTAAGGTTGACCGGCTGGTCAGGACTGAGGAAGTAGCTGAAGGAAAACACTGAGGCCTGTTTGTTTTGCACTTTTGCTATAAGGTGCTATATTGGCCCAGTTCATCTCAGATGGCCCGACCCGGCCCACGTAGACAATGGGAGTGTGTTTCTTTTGTGGCGACGTGGCGTTGTACAGTGTTTTAGAGTTTGGACTCATTACAAATTGTCTCAAATAGTTAAATGTGAGTGTTTCTTGTACAATTTTTTATAGTATTCCCGAGTTTTGAATCTTTAGAATCGAAAGTTGTTAGATTAGTTCATTGTGTATAAAACACTAGAACGTACAATGTTTTAATCTAATGGTGCCTATCTCCTGGCTCAAGACTACTCCAGAGCACCATAGAACTTTCGTCCTAACTCTACTTTCGTCGGGAAGATTATGAACAATATAAGATTCTATGTTACCGACTGTAGTCAAATTCCTTAAGACTATGAAAGCTTACTTTAGTAATTTTTTTCGATGAAGACTTGGATTAGTATTTTGGATGTCTCTTCAATGTGGGAGGCTATGACCTTATTATTTTAGTTCAAAAGGGGGGGGTTGACCATTACAGTTGTGAGAAAGTGGAAGCTGATAATAACAATGCTAGAGAGCAAAGATCCATGCACATAACCTTAGCTAAACACCAGGGAACACTTTCTTGGATTTTAGATTCTAAATCTGTATTCGTTCATTCGGATTGTCGTTGATTGTAAAAACAAAGTTCAGCTTTTAGTGCATTTTACTCAAGAAAAGCCGTACTCCAAAGAATTGCTCTAAATTCGTATAAATAAAAATAAAAAATTGCTCAAATTTTCGTAGCTTTGCATTTGGAAATTATTGTTTTCGCCACTACTATAAACCTCATCAGAACTTAGATTTCAACTATACATTTTCAGTCTCTATAATTTGTTTAGCAATTAGCATGAAAATATTGAGAGCTGCTTCTGTTTTCCTTTGTATATTCTTCTGCTTCTTTGTTTGCTCATCTCATGCAACAGATACCCTTAGGCCTGGTCAGTATTTGAAGAGATTTGAAACCTTGGTTTCTGATGGTGGAGTATTTGAGCTAGGCTTTTTCTACAGCCCCACTAAGTCAGTTGAAGGATACTTGGGAATCTGGTTGAAGAATGACAAAAAGAAAAGGCCAGTTTGGGTGGCAAATAGAGATGACCATCTTATGGATCCCTATGCAGTTCTCTACATCAACCCTCAGGGAATGGTGATCAGTGATAATAGAAATTCACCCTTTTTTTTCACTTACGGAGCACCTGCAACGACTAATAGAACAAGCGCAAGAATTCTTGACTCGGGAAACCTAATCCTGATGGAAGGAGGAAAGATTGTGTGGCAGAGCTTCGATAACCTGGTAGATACATTTCTTCCTGGAATGAAAATGGGGATGGTTAGCATAACCAATTCTCAGTTGAAGCCTATGTTTCTTTTATCATGGAAAAGCGCACATGACCCTACTAGTGGTTTTCTTGGTTTCAGCTTGGATGACAGCTCAACTCAAGTCAATGTCTGGCATGCTGATGGTAAAGATAAACAGATTGGCCATTGGGACGGCCATGAGTTCAAGTTTGTTTTCAAAACCAGATCAGATAATTACAATTTCAGCTATGTTTTGAACAGCAAGGAGCGTTATCTTACTTTCAACAACAAAGAAAGTACTGTATATTCATGGTTTGCATTGGCTTCGGATGGTAAGATCCTGGAGTTCATTAAGGTAGGACAGAAGATTTCGGTTGTGAGTCATTCGGTATGTGGTGACTGCTGGTTGGTGTCATCAAGAGAAAGGAAGCTGTTGCTGGCTGTCAAAGTTGTGGTTCCCTTGACTTTCTTCATTTTGGTCCTGATCTTGTTCCTGTATTGTTTGTGGAGAAAGCGCAACTCTTTAGGTACGTCAACCAAACTGTATTGAACTGAAATATAGTAAACTTTGCCAAATTATAACTTTGAGTGTACTACTGGACTGACTTGTCTGTAATAAACAACAGGAATTTACAGATTCTATATTGGCAGGACAGACAGTATGAAGCTACTATTGTCACAGTTGAGTTCTGATGATAGTGGTAACAGTTCACCTGTTATAGAACTTGGAAAGACGAAGGATCATGCTTTGCCAACGCTTAGCTTTTCCTGCATAGTGGCATCCACTAATAATTTCTCAGTTGCTAACAAGCTTGGAGAAGGAGGTTATGGGCCTGTTTATAAGGTGTTTGCATTATTACCCTATACTGCTGAGTTATTAAGGCATCTTGATATCGAGGGTTTGCTGTTTTTTTTTTTTTTTCTGCTTGGATCAACTATTTACATATATCGTCTCACACATGTGATAAAGTTTTGCTGGCAACTTAGAATGTATTTGATCTAAAGTTCCAGTGAAATGACTGTATCTTCTGTTTGTCCCAGGGTAACTTACTGCAACACGACATTGCGGTCAAAAGGCTTTCCAAAAGATCTGGACAAGGATTGGTGGAGTTCAAGAATGAGTTGCAGTTAATCTCTCAGCTCCAGCACAGAAATCTTGTCAAGATTTTGGGTTGTTGCATTCAACGAGAAGAGAAAATATTAATATATGAGTATATGTCCAACAGAAGTTTGGATTCCTTCATTTTTGGTTTGTATTTTAACTCTGCTCATTGCCCTTCTTTAAATTTAGTTATCAATACTTTTCTCATTTTGTGAAATTGCTACTGATGTAGATCCAACTAAGCGAAGACAACTGAATTGGAGACAACGCATACACATAATCGAAGGGATTGCTCAAGGACTTCTTTATCTTCACAAATACTCTAGATTAAGAATTATTCATCGAGACCTCAAAACTAGCAACATTTTATTGGATGCTTATATGAACCCCAAGATATCAGACTTTGGGTTGGCTAGAATCTTATCTGGGAATGAATGTGGAGCTGAAACAAAGCGGATTGCTGGAACATTGTAAGTAACTCTTATATCCTAAAACTAAAGAAACAAGATACAAATAGGTAAACTAACGCACAATGCTGACATAAACTTATTTGATAAATCTCAAATGATCTATTTTATCTCTTAATGGAATCAGTGGTTATATGTCTCCCGAGTATGTATTGCAAGGCCTTTTGTCAACAAAATCGGATGTATTCAGCTTTGGAGTCATCGTGTTGGAGATTATGAGTGGCATGAAGAATGCAACCTTTTATGAGTCAGATTATTCTTTGAACTTGCTAGGACATGTAAGTGACAATGTATAGATGGCTCTCGATCTGGATTTCTTATGTTTTTGTTCCTTAATTTATTCTAAAGTTACAAATGTGAAACTTGTTTATAGGCCTGGAATTTATGGATATCTGGACGATGCGAAGAGATGATAGATCCAACATTAGCTGATTCAAGTTCAAGGGATGGTCTTGTACTCTGCATTCAGGTAGGTCTTTTATGCGTTCAAGATTGTGCAGAAGATAGACCAACCATGTCAGAAGTTGTTTCAATGTTGAACACTGAAGGAGCTAGTTTACCTAAGCCAAAGCAGCCTATGTATTCTAACTTAATGTCGACGTCAGAGGTAGATAAAGCACTAAGAAGTGGAGTCCCTTCTGAGAATCTCTTGACATATTCATCAATAGTAGCAAGATAGCAGCTAGACTATTTGTATACCTAACTCGTAACTGTTTCTATGAATTTAATCAACACAAATACTATATCTAATTTGACAGCCATTTCAATATTTTCGTAACTGATTAGGACATCCACTTCATGGTTTCCAGCAGTACAGATCTTCAATCTCAAAAAGACTAACAAATGTAAAGATACAAAAGGTAGAATATAGATGATAAAATTTGTACATGATTTCACATAAATTATTCAACTTGTGAAACTTGTGGAATACAAGACAAGCTACACTTTCTTTTATTTTTACAACGTGCAGATTATGATCAAATTTGCTGATCATGATCATCAATAATATCCTAGTAAAAAAGTCAAGGAGCATTTCAAAAGGCATTGCAATTCGGCATCATTTACCCATAATTCATTTCCCTACCCCCTCATTCCAAAAAAATCAGTTAAAGGCATAATACCCTCTTCGTCTTCATCATAGTTGTTTGAGGTCTTGTCCATAGTAGACGATCTGGGCTAAGATGAAGATGAATCAGTCGGAGAAGAGGCAACCAGATATCTTTGATGCTTCGTGGCTTAGTGCTATGTATATAGTGGCGAATAAGACCAATTCATAAAATATTTTCCCAGAATGGGTACTAAAATTGCAAGAAATTGAGAGTATTGTCAATATTAAGGGTGATTGGAACGAGTATATTGTGATTTGGTCTTATTTGCAGCAATTCAAAACAGCCTTGATATTGACAATACTCACAATTTCTTGGAAGGTGTTACAACATTCTTTTGGCAGGGCGCGCACATGAGAAGTCCAGTGTTATATATCATGGTGAAGTTGTAGCCTCCTCCATCCTCATGTGCAAAGTTTCCATTCTGAAGGCCTTTTATTTGGTCCTTTTTCGGTTCTAGGTCCTTTTTCGGTTCTAAAGACAAGGAAAGTGCTCTCATCACCATCACTTCCCTACATCTTCTCGGCAAGTGCATGGTGTTTCCTAATTCAATCATGATCACAGAATACATGCAGATTGTATTGTAAGATTGTAAGAACAATTCTTAGCTAGGTTCACCCCTAGGGTGAATGAGCTCATTCACCATCTCTTGCGATTAACGCATAAGAACTTTATAATTTTCTAATCCAACCATTCATGTTATATAATGTAATATAAAGATTAGCTCTGTAAAAAATCAATCAAATTGAAGACCTTTTAGTTATTCATTTCTATGAAATACATGGACGGTTCATCATAGTAGTAGTAAGTGTTGTTAGAACCATCCATTTGTTTGATTCAATTAGATAATTAAATGATTTCCGATTCGATTGATTTTTTATAGAGATGATCTTTAAATGATAATATAAGATATAGACCATTTAATTATAAATTTATTAAGTAAAAATATGTTAATCGACAACGGGGGTGAATATGCTCATTCACCCTAGGGGTGAACCTAAGAATTGTTCGTATTGTAATAGGTATCATGGATACCTTCAAATCCTTCATTTTAATTAGGGCCAAAGACCTAAAGCAAAATTCACGAGTTACTTCTCAATAAACTCTTCTCCGACTTCAAATATCATAATCTCTGTAACATATTGAAATAAGGTTGTATTAGTTACTGAGATTTTTGGTTTTCATCATGTGCCTTGGGCTCTCTAATTTTCTTCCAATGAAGTTTATTTATATCTCACAGTTGTCAATAGAAGAAATCTGTCATCTATATAAAATTATATGAAAAACAAAAACAAAAACAAAATTAGTCTAAAATTGTGTTCAATGTTGTGTATATATTGGTAGTTGGCCAACTCCAAGTCAAATACTAATTGGGCTCCAAGTTTTATCACTCCGCCACCTTCTTAAATACACAAGTTGATCAAAGCCTTAAACAATGCCTATAATGCAAGTTGAAGCCTTGGATGTATAAATGAGTGCTCATACAGACTCCCTATTAGCATAGGGAAACATGAACATAACACAAAGATACACAAGATGAGTTATTAGATTACAAAGAAACCAAAGTTAGGAGAAAGCTTTGGAAAACAGGATGGGTTGGTATGGTATTCCAAGATGCGAGGAGGCAGGAATTGGACAGTGAAACAATTTTCCTTGTCAAATTCAAATTGAAATGGTATGGCATCACACCTCATGATCATACTCCCATGCTTATAAAATTGATTAGGTGGATCATTGGGGATGACAATGCAGACATTAATTGTTACCTCCTAGATGGAGGAAATGATAGCCTGCTAGTTCACCAGGGAGTTCTGGGAGCTCCGGCGGCTGCACCTCATGGATTAGTGTTATTGTTTCTCGGTTCATCTAAGGACATAGCATACAGTCATACACTGCTATACGATCCAGTTTAGAGGTCTTGGAGTGGGAGGTAAACATTATCTTGTTGTTATGGTGTTCCGGCAGGTCTAGGACTACTGGACTAAAGCTTGGCCCCAAAAGGGAAAAGGGCCGCCTCCGCACATACTAGGGACTCTTCTCCACTGTTGTTTGTTTGACTCGTTAGCCACGTCGAAGCAGCACACCAGCACCTTGGCATTAGAGATGAAAAACTTGGTGCCCGCAATTGCATAAGACATGAAGTGACCATAGTCAGATGGAAACTCAGGCAGTAGGGACCAAGTCCCCTATTTGGTGTCAAATACCTCAAATGAATCAGGAGGATAGTAAGAAAACTCATAATTGCATAGAGAGTAGATTTTGCCGGCCACCTCCACCGTCAACGGTTGGTGTTTCCCTTGGTTTAGAGTCCCATCCATTTTCACGATCCCCTTCTCGAGATGCTTGGTATCAAACACATAAGCTTCTCGACTGGAGCCACATCCACTCAAAGAGCGCCCAGGAGGGTTTTGTTTCAGGCTGCTGACGAAAACAATATGGGAGCCCAACACACCGCAACCCCCAAAAAATGGGAAGGTCATTTCCGCCCTTATAAGCTACTTAATTGTCTTAATTCTAATTTCATTTTGGATGATGACGATGAGAAGAGAAATCGCTGAGATTGATGGCGCGGACAACAAAAGCATCCCATTTCTCCTCGGGCTTATGAATGGACTGGTTAATTTCAAAGCTACAAAAGTAGAGGGACTTACGATAAAGCTCCTCCGCCTTCAAGCTCCTGCCGCACCGAACAAGAGTGCTATGATTCTTCTTCACCTTCCCACTGCTTGTTTTCACTTTCAAGTCTTTTTCACAGTGCCGAATCGTCTGAAGCTTATGCGGATGCCTGTGCCGCTTTTCTTCTTCTTTGCCAGAGCTTTTTAGGTTAAATGATTTTTTGTTCATGGCGTTTTTTCTTTGGTCGTTCTGATCTGGCACAATGATGCGGTTTAAGCGATAGTTTGGCCTTTAAATAGTCCTAATTACAATTGTATCAGAAACCTAATGACATTAGGAAATGATTCCTAGTCCAATTAGGTTTGGATGGTAATACTAATGGCCTCCAAGTCCTACAGACGACTGATTGTAAGATTTTGTGGACTTATAAATCTCTATTAGGAATGCAGCAACTTGCTTCTCTACCAGAAGAATAAGTAATTGGATTGAGTTACATTATTTCAGCTTATTAGCTCCTGCATTGAGGATACAATTATTGATCACTCATTGTATCGTAAGTAAACTCTTATGTACATGAACTAGGAAAGATAGGCCTATGACTATTGGGATTAGGAATGCCTTTATGGGAAGGTACCTATCCCAGTTGCCTATATAAAGAAAACATTGGTCCCTGCTCTAGCTATCAAGAAGCATACATTATTCTTTACCCATTGAAGATTGCATAAAAGGATAGCTCAGAGGAGAAACACCAAGAACGAACAACAAGATCAACCATGTCTACACCAGGTTAGTTTGTGTTCTTAACTTGAGTACATTATACATATGCATACATGTTAGATTTAAACTTATACTGATAACTAATGTATTTATGCCATGTTCATCTTTCTAATTCGTAATCCAACTATCCGGCTTTCGTTGTACTGAATGTTCATTCCAGCCTGGCATGCGACCCTTGTTTATGGATATTTTCTACAGCTCTAAATGGTTAGTAGGCAATGGTCGATCAATTGATTTTTGGCATGGTAATTGGCTTAATGGTTCTTAAAATTAATATTTTTCTTAAAATTATATACTTTATGAATAAAATTTATAGCTTTAGATATTAGATAATTTTTCATTATAGAGACATAATATATTCTTAACTTTAAAACTATAAGAAAAACCTGTGTTAATGTTCTCAAAAAGAAAAGAAAACAATTGAAAAAACATAACTTCCCAGCATGCAAGTTTCGAACCTGGGACCATCTGCAAAAACCATACATGCTTTGCCACCACACCAAGTCGACTGGCTAAGGTTTATTATGAACTCCAAGCTATTTATCATCTTTTTCATGTACATAAATAAATAAATAAATATAAAACTGAGTGGGGCACGGGACCCACTGGGTCCCCACGTGGCTCCGCCCCTGCTCCTTGTGCTTTAGATACCTTTGTTCACAATCTGCAAGGTTTACCGAATTTCCGTATTAGCTAAATTCTGGTGTGCTTGACAGATTTCATGCAAACGTGGTTTTTGCTGCATGGTTGCTATATTCATCAGTCTGTAACTATTTTAGCTCAGTACTCACTTTGAGTACTTTATTTCATTTTGTTCTCAGAGAGGTTTTGGTTATTGTCCCCCTCTCTCTTCTTGTGATTTTTTTTTCTTTTATTAATAAAATAAAATAGAGGGACGGGCGGTGGGTTCCTGGTTGCGATGACCCCCTTTCTTTTGAGATTGTGGGTGAGTGCCAGTCACCCCAAATCAGCTATCGCAGAGGAACTAATATCGTCTAATCCTCTATTTAATTAAAAAAAAAAACTTATATAGTTCTTTTGCTGGCCGTAGTGAAGACTTGAAGAGCTAGCGAGCAAGACCTAGTTGAGTTCTAGGGCACAACCTGTTCAACTTCGGAGGTTTCAAATTATGGATCCATCTCGAGATTAGTCAGAGTTGCCTAAACACCTATTGGATTCAGTTTTAGGGAGACTAGAGTTACTGGGAGATTATTTGCGATTTGTTGTAAATAATTATGGCTAATATCATGTAAATAGATGGAGAGTCATATATGTCTTTCACTATACATTAGTGATTGATAGGATTGTGAATAGGAGTAATTGACGTTGCTATTAAACGTTGCTTATTTGTATACATCATGTACTCCTATATAAACCCCCTCATGGTGAGATGAATAGACACAATCTGATTCTCTGTGTCCAAACTCTCTCTCTCTCTCTCAAAATTATTTTTGTTTTACAACACGTTATCAGCACGAAAACTCTAACCCAAGCCCTAGCCAGGAAAAACCCACCATGCTGCAGCCTGTTTGCACGCCCCGAAACCTCTTGATCGGGACCTCAGATCAAAATCTTTCCTTCATCAAAGTTGTTCATCTCTTCCTCTTCTATCTGTCCTCCAAATTTCAGCCCCATTGGAGTCGTTTTGAGACCTGTACACCATTCGAAGTAGGAGCTGTCCAGAAGAGGCAAATAGCTCTTGGATTGGCTGAGAAGACAACCTTCTCAGTTCTGCACACATAAGCTGAAGATTCATCCGTCCTTCATCAAGTAATGTTTTCCAAAACCTAATTTTATATTCATGCTTCTTGCTTATTGAGCCTATTGATTGAATATGAAAAATCACCATAATGCATGAACCCTAGCAAATCCTACATGATTTATTTACTTGGTATACGTATTTGTATATATTTGTTCATGTGTTTGAGATTGTTTGATTGGGAAAGAAAAGAGAAAAATTTATGGACTGCAACTATATATCTGTAGTACATGGTCCAATAGTACCAAATCAATATCAGTAACATCAATTCAACAAGAAAGAAAAAAAAACAGATTGTGCAGTTGCTGGGATTCGAACCCAGCTAAAATAGGTACCAACTCAACATGTTGTCCGCTGTACCACTATGGCAAGTTAGTATGTGTTAACACTATTTAGTATTAATTCTGCCAGAAGCAGATTTGAGGCCAATTAATTGGTGATTGATCAATCCGTGTTTTGTTTTTGATTGATTTTATCCAAAGCAATTACCATAGTAATTTATGCTCATTACCACAATCACTTCATTATCACATTGAGACAATTCTGAATTATTGCGTGAATTATGGAAGAATTATGGGCTTAATTTTTGGTTTCACATATTTGAATTATGCCATTACAATTCCTTATGCTAGAAGCATTATGGGCTAAATTATTACCCGATTATTACATAAACATTATGACAAAAGCATTTGCCCAATTTATTTATATGAAATGCCAGAAGCATTAATGAGATTTGAACCCATTTCCTCAGGTACTTAATGAACCAGAAGTTCACACATAAATATTGAACCAGAAGTTCATACATAAATATTGAACCAGAAGTTCACACGTATCGAACCCGTAGTTTCGATAACATTGAAAGGTTATGAATCTTTCCAAGTAGGCGCACCCAATTTGATGCGATGTCTAGGCAAGATACAATGAGGCTCTGTACTTAAGAGAGCATCACTCCACCCAAACCTCATACTCTTACCTGGTCGTATTTAATTGGAGTTACCAAAAGGGTTGAGTAATAACTTTTCATTTCTTGGCAGACCAGCTTGAGCCCAGCGGGCCCACTCTCCCTCTGCGGGACCTAGCAGCCCAGCAGGTCTCACACACCATTTGACTTATGCATGAAAGCCCGGGTCACTAGCCCGCAGACTAAGCCCGATAGGCTTCACTATCAAGCCCACTCCTTCTTTGGTCCAGCAGAATCAAATAAAAGGAAAAATGATTTGATATTGTAAATAGATTCACCATATTTAATATGTGTAATTAATTGTCAGAAGCATTTATTCACATAATTGTGTGATAATTAATATGTTATATTACTAGCATGCAATTAATATCTCAATTGATTTGTGATTTTTATTTATCCAATTTGTGAGATTATTTCAATTTGCTCAATTCAATGTTATTGTGTTACTTGTCTAAATTTTCGCACTAGAATATATGTGTAGAAAATGCAGGTACCTAATGAACTAGAAGTTCTAAATGAACCAGTAGTTCATACATATATCGAACTTGTAGTTTCGATAATGCCGTTTAAGAAACTTGAAGTTTCCTTCATAAATTCACCACACACGATAAAACCAGTAGATTTTACATGTCTAATCCGATTTTCCATACCATGTTATAGAACCTGAAGTTCTCATTACTTGCTTATGGATGATATTACCCAAAGCACTAATATTATTTGTTCCTTTCCTGTAAGAAATGTCAAATCTCAACATGTTTAACTTTGTTGCTTTGGAGGTCTCCAGAAGAAACTATCTGAAGTGTGTTTGGACCCAAAATGAACATTTTGGCCTGACAAGACATGTGTTGGAGAAATTGAGCCAATGTCAGTGGCTCAAGCTATATATTGTTGACAAGCTCGAAATATATGTTTAGAGGCTAAATAAAGCCTACTATGGAAGCATGGAAGCATGAAAAGTTAACTTTAGCACATTTTCCTACTTCGGCTAGGAGAAACCGAGCTAAACAAGGAAGGAGGGGCGGAAGACTAACCAAATGAAATCTAAATAAGCTAAAAATTTCCAGATTAATACTAGATATCTCAAGGATAATTTCTTATGAAGAGTTACAGAGCTAGTTTTGAGTGGAAGGCCTTCAAACAATCAGTCCAATTTTCTACAGAAGCAAAACTGGAAAACTGGACCTGTAAGAGGTCCAGCAGCATTTCCGGCCCAATTGCATGGAATAAAGCTCTGAAACTTTGTCAGGATGATCTACACTCATAGTGGAACATTTTTTATGAAGAAGTCGAAGGCTCATTCTGAAGTATTGGTGGAGAAATAATTGAAGGACTAAAGGGGAAGAAACTGACCTAAAACCAGCTCAACATTCATCATGTTCATGTTTCCTACCCACATGAAGAAAGCTAGATGCTTTTCTCTTTTTCCTTGGATATATTTTTCTTCTACAATCTCTTTAATAGATCATCATCACTTCCATGTTTCTGCACCTTCATGCTTTGCTTTCATTTCATCATTTCTCTATCTTTTCCATATTTTACAAATCACTTTCATACTCCACTTTCATTATTTTTCTTCCACTCATCATTTCACTCTTCTTTTTCTTCCCTATATAAACACCTTCTCCTCTCATTCTAGGGGGACATTCACAACATCAAAACATCTCTAAGATGATCTAAGTTCTCTCTAGAGCAACCTCTCTAAGAGCAACTCCTCTCCTTCTCTTTCTCTTACCGGTGATCACACTCCTAGTCCTAGTTTTCTCAGAAGCCGACTTTCAGTGCCACCAAACCCTCTGCCAACGTACTTCGGTCCTAGTCTCCTCGGGAGCCGACGGTAGTGCCGCAACCACAATGGTTACAGAACCAGCCAAGCAAGGGTAACGCCCTAGCAACCCAGCCAAGCTAAAGTCACGCTTTAGCAAGTTCTCCTCACTTCCCAGTGGTTCTCGCTCTGCTCGATCTATAACATCGAGTATCGATTGTGATTTTCAAGAAGCTCAGCAAAAGTCCTCGCCACGAGGCACAAAGAATCCCGCGACGAGGTTGGTGCTCTCCTCGTCTACAATCGCTCAACAGAAGTCATGTCAAGGGACACCCCCGACGACTGCACCCGACGGTGCTGGCACGCCCGCGCAAGAAAATGGACTGTTGACCAGCTGCAACAAAATTGGAGCCAAACAAAGTGAACTCAAGATGTGAAAATTCATCTGATTGCAAAGAAGATGAGATCAACAATCAATGCTAACAATGTCGTCATTGAGGCTTTTAATATGAGTGCCATAATTTTCGAAAATGAAACATATGGAGAAAACACTCCAAGTTGAGTATCTGATGAAGAGGATACACAGACTCTTTGGGTCGCTCTGGAAGAGCACTTTCACCATCAGATGACCATTTTCTTGCTTGAAGCAAGACATGATCGGCATAACGAAAATAGCCCATATGACCGTCTGCCACTTGGCCAAAGCCCAAGAGGCCACGTAATCAGGCTCCACGTGGCCAAAGCTCACGTGCTAGGAACCATGATGCCATAACTCAGCAAGCCCGAGTTGAAAGGAACACTGGTCCGGCCCACTGCCACCAGAATCAGCATGATCTTTGTTATCAATGTGGAGGAATTGACTGCTGGTCCCGCACCTGTTGTGCGATAGCCTAAGCAGTAGATGAGTATTACGCCGGTTGCGGAACTCGAAATACCAACTTTATTAAAGGGTCATTTTCTATCGATTCCACACTAGAGATCACGGATTTTCAGGCAGTTACTGAACATACCGAGGATTAGAACTCGAAGACATAGGTATAATTGGCCCCTTGTGCCATATCTATTTCATCTTAATGAATGAAACATCTTCGGATTTTGGTGATTTATGTTTTTCAATTATTTTGGATTATAGAAATGTGGTTATGTTCGAATATATTTAATTCAATAAACTTATTCATACATGTGATCCATTGAATTAAATAAATGAATAGGCATATTCTGTGGGGAAGTTTGTTGTCTGGTTAAAAGTGCTATTACACACACCATACTCCTAGATTGGAGATATTTTTCAAACTTATTGTCTATTCATACCTCTGTGACAACCGTATCAGGCCAATCCAACCTGATAGAGGGTTATGGCAAAACCCACTATATGTTGTCCAATGGTACTGAACCTACCATTAATGAGGCCTTATAATCTCCACGTTCCAGAAGAACGTTATTGAGTATTAAGGATATTCGAACCAACGGTTATCACGCTGAAACCATTGAGAAAAATGAGTGTAATATCTTTGCATAACCTCCAAAGTGTGTGGCCAGAAGCGTACATTGGAGAAATTGGAATATGTTAGCTAGAAGCTAACTAATTCAAGCAACTACTTGCTATGACATGACCGTTTGGGACACCCAGGTCAAAGTATGATGCACTGTATCCTCAATTCATCGCAGGTGCATCCCCTTCTGAATAAGGGTCTTGTATATAATGACACGCTATGCCATACTAGACCATCATATGCAAAGACACTCATACACCACCATTTTTCTGCACAGAATGCAAGGGAAATTTGTGGACATATATATCCAACCACCATGTGGACCAGTTAAATATTAATGGTTTTGGTTGATGTATCGACAAAGTGATCACATGTTACACTATTGTCCACAAGAAAACGCTGCTTTTGCTAAACTCTCACCCAGATCATGAAATTAAGGGTTCACCACTCGGATTATCCCATAAAGTCTATAAGACTTGATAATACCGGAGAGTTTACATCGAAGTCTTTCGATGATTATTGCATATCCCTTGGGATTGATGCTGAACATATAGTTCCCTATGTTCACACCCAAGATGGTCTCGCAAATAGAATCTTGGTAATGCGCACCAAGCTTCTAGTTTTTGCGTGGGGCTATGCAATCTTGCATGCAGCTATGTTGGTCCCGTTGAGGCCCACTGCTACACAACCTTACTCCGCGTTACAATTGGTGACTGGGTACGAACCTGATGTTTCGCACTTACGCGCATTTGGGTATGCAGTCCGCGTGCCAATTGTGTCGTCACAACGTACAAAATTGGGTCCTCAACAAAGGATGGGCGTGTATGTCGATTATAAATCTCATCCATTATGTGCTCTTTAGAGCCCTTGACAAGCGATCTCTTTACCGCTAGATTTGCGGATTGTCACTTTGATGAGACAGTCTTCCCGCCGTTAGGAGGAGATAAGAACGTCACCGTTCCTGATGAACGGCGTGAATTAACATGGAATGTCCCCACAATGTCTCATCTTGATCCCCAAACCGCATGAAAATACTGAAGTGCGAACAATTCTAGATCTATAAAGACACTTTCTCTGATCTAGCTAAAGTGACAAGATCACATATACCTGCTGCAAATGTGCCTGCAAGGATAGATGTCCATGTATGACATGTCGCCCCAGATGGACGAGGTACGACCATGGCGGCTAACCAGTCACATGTCCCTGCCCAGAAGCGAGGTAGACCACTAGGTTCTAAGGATTCTTATCCCCGGAAGAGGGTAAAACTGGCACCAACGAATCCACTAGACATCGCGATCTCAACTGATCCATCTCACGAGACAATTCCGGATTATGGGTCCGTCCTAGAAGAGACGACGTTGGAGGACGCTCTAACGTCTGAACCCACTCCCGAGAATAGAGAAATCTCGGTAAATTATGCATGCTTAAGTGAGATCTGTAATCGGAATGAGATTATCATCGATGATATATTTGTATTCGCAGTAGCTACCGAAATTATAAAGAGCGATGACATCGAACCTCGCTCCGTTGATGAATGTCAATGTAGAGACGACTGGCCAAAATGGAAAGAAGCAATCCAGGTCGAATTAGATTCCTTGACAAAGAGAAAGGTGTTTGGGCCTGTAGTTCCCACACCTCCCCATGTTAAACCTGTAGGATTTAAATGGGTATTTGTAAGGAAGCGTAATGAGAAAAATGAGATTGTGATACACAAGGCTCGTCTAGTGGCGCAATAATTTTCTCAACGCCCTGTGATTGATTACGAGGAGGCGTATTCTCCCGTAATGGACGTCATAACGTTCTGCTACCTTATCAGTTTGGTAGTTTTCCGAAAAACTGAATATGCAGCTTATGAATGTGGTCACAGCTTATCTCTATGGGGATCACGATACAGAGATATACATAAAAGTTCCTAAAGGACTTAATATACCCGATGCAAATAGTTCTAGACCACGGAACACGCTCTTCATTAGTTTTGAGGCGTTCACTTTATGGATTGAAACAATCTAGACGGAGGTGGTATAACCGTCTAAGTGAATATTTGGTCGGGATGGGATATGTGAATAATAAACTATGCCCATGAGTGTTTATTAAAGAAACAAGTTCCGAGTTTCCAATTATGATGGTCTATGTCAATGACATAAATTTGACTGATACTCCTGAAGAAATCAAGGAAACCGCAAAACACCTGAAGTCGGAATTTGAGATGAAAGGCCTTGGGAAACAAATTATTGTCTCGACCTGAAGTCTGAGGACAGTGCAGATGAAATTTTGGTCCATCAACCAAATTACATCTAGAAGATGTTAAGATGATTTAATGAGGATAAAAGCAAGCACACCCATGGTCGTCTGAAATCTAGAGAGAACCGTATCGTCCTGCAGATGATAACGAAGAGATATTGGTGCCAGAAGTCCCATATCTAAGTGCAATAGGCGCATTATTGTACTTGGCTCAATGCCCTAGATAGGACATCTCATTCGATGTGAACTTGTTAGCTAGTTATAGCTTTGCGCAAACACGCTGCCACTGAAATGGCATAAAAGACATTTTTCGCTACCTTAGAGGTACAACAGATATGGGCTTATTCTATCCCTACGCATCAAGGAATGGATCAAACCCCCTTGATCCTCAGAATGATGCTCGCCTTGTTGGATATGATGATATAGACTATCTATCAGACCCGCACAAGGCACGTTCTCAAACTGGTTATGTCTTTACCATTGAGAATACTGCAATTTCTTGGAGGTCTACGAAATAGACACTTGTTGCTACCTCTTCGAATCATGTTGAGATACTAGCTCTTCACAAAGCAGTATGTGAATGTACATGGCTAAAAGCCGTTACAAAGCATGTTCGAAGCACATGTGGAATGTATTCCACTACTGATGAACCAACCACTATCCACGAAGATAATGTTGCTTGTATTGAGCAAATAAAGACGGGTTTCATCAAATGAGACAACACCAAACATATTGCACTGAAGTTCTTATTTAATCAGCAACAACAGGAGCATCAGAAGATTGAAGTCAATCAGATTTGATCTGAAGATAATCGTGCAGACCTCTTTACCAAGTCACTACCAAAGTCTACATTCCATAAGCATGTTCAAGGTATTGGTCTACGTAAACTATCTGAATTACCTAACATGTAATTTTCAGGGGGAGTATCCCGAAGCATACACACTTGACCATCGTGTACTCTTTTTGTCCTTCGTCCAGGGTTATTTTGTCCCACTGGGTTTTGTTACCTGGCAAGGTTTTAACGAGGCACATCTTTAGCATGGTCACCCCACTTATACTACATCCTGAAGATGTTTTGATTTGACATATATGCATTTGCTCATCTTTTCCCTTCGACCACGGGTTTCTCCCACTGGGTTTACCGGGCAAGGTTTTGGTGTAGCAACTCTAATGCATACCTCTCGTAGACATACTATCTACTTATGATGCTGATAAGAAGACTTCACCTATCTCTGTTGTGATACGACTACTCCACATTCACGCGCGTTGTGCTCTTTTTCTCCTTCGACCAAGGTTGTTTTTCTCCCACAGGGTTTTTATTACTTGGCAAGGTTTTTGACGAGGCAACTTAGAAGCGCTCAGCCTAGGCAACACTATTGACATGAAATATCCAAGGGAGAGTGTTGTAAATAATTATGGCTAATATCATGTAAATAGATGGAGAGTCATATATGCCTTTCACTATAGATTAGTGATTGATAGAATTGTGAATAGGAGTAATTGACGTTGCTATTAAACGTTGCCTATTTGTATACATCATGTACTCCTATATAAACCCCCTCATGGTGAGATGAATAGACACAATCTGATTCTCTGTGTCCAAACTCTCTCTCTCTCAAAATTATTTCTGTTTTACAACACGATTTAGTATTGTCTGTAGATCATGGTATTGGGTAGCAAAGGATAATAAAAACAAACTCGCTACAAGGCAGTGTTGCCATCCTCCTCCAATGCTCTTGATTAATACTGACAAAGAAGATACATGGAAGGTCTACAACGTCATGGATAATAAGCTTCTTGATTTGCAATTAAGATTTAAGAGTGCCAAATACTCGATTTTGTGGGTCTTCAAAAGGATGGTTGATATTCGTGGAGAACGACTATGCAGTAACTCTTGTAAATCCATTCTTTAGGGTTAGAGGGAGGAGAGAGAAACAAAATTCAATTATCCACCTTCCTCCATTGTTGCCACCTAGAGAGACAGACAAATTTTATCGTGAACACTTTGATTATTATGTTTACAAGGCTATAATTTCAGCAGATCCGATACTAAATACAAAGGAGTGCATTGTTGTCGTCGTAACTCAGCCCTTCTGGCAGTTGGCTTTTATTAGACTCGGGAAAGACTCAACTTGGACTTATGTTGACGGACGTTACCGTGCTCGTGGATTTGATGAAGTTGTTTTTCTTGAAGATAAGTTTTATGGTGTACGTTCAATCTGATAGCAGAGTTTTATCTTTAAAGGTTGACACTCATGTTCACTCCAACCTAAAATTTGCTGCACGCCGCATTGAAACAGACTATTGGTACAAGAGTTATCTAGTGTATTCAGTTGAGAAAGAATTGTTGTTAGTTCATAGGCATTTTGAGGATGCGAGACGTACAGTGAAATTTGTAGTTTATAAACTGAATTTCAATAACCGTAAGTTGACTGAGATAAACACTTTAGGTGATGTTGCTCTCTTTGTGGGTGATAACTCTACATTTTCAGTGTTGGCGTCAAGCTTTCGAGGATGTCTACCAAATTGCATATACTTTACCCATGACAGTAATACGATAAAAGTACACTTGGGGCCTGATGGTCCTCGTGATTTTGGCGTGTATGATGTCGAATATAGAAGTTTTTAAACGTTGACACCACACACGTTTCAACTCTTGTCAAGATGAGCAAGCAACCGCCAATTTGGATTTTGCCAACGTTTCAGCTGTAAGCTCAAGAGTAGCTTCTTTTTGGATATCTTTTCATTCTTGATTAATTTGTCAAATTCTCGAATTATAAGCTAGTTGATTATGTATCTTTCTTGTTTTTATCTTTTGGTTGTGCTATTGGTTTCCTTGATCAATGAAAGAATGTCCATTGTATTAAAAACAAAGCTGCACACCAAATTGTGCTTTTTGGGCTGCAGTTGGTTGGTTAATTTTGAGTTGGTGGAGTCTGATTCCACCATAGCTCTTACTATGGCAAGTGCATGGTGTGATGTTTCCTAGTTCAATTAGGAATATAAATCTTTAGGTAATACATATTGTATGAGATGCTTATTAATTACAACTAACTACATGAATTTACGGAATCCACAATGGCACGACAGACAACATGATGTTATTACTATCGCAGTTGACTTCTGATTATAATGTTAGATAGCAGTTCAAATGTTACAAAACTTTAAAATAAAAAAGATCGTGAGTAGCATAAGATAGGCCAACCATGTCTGGAGTTGTTTCGGAGTTGAGCAATGAAGACGCTAGTTTAATACCTATGTGTGTATTCCACCTTAGTGATAGAAGTTGACAAACCATTAAGGTGGAATTCATTCTTCAACAATTTGATCGGTAAAAGCCAGATAGCATCCAAATAAGGAGCGTATGCCAAGACATATACAGAATTACTAAAGTTCTATGTGCCTGTTCCTTCATCGATTCAAAAGCCATATGAGATGCTCAATATGTGCCTCCACTTATATCAATATGAAAAACTAAAAAGCCACCGTTCCATGTATTTTTAGCAACTCTCCCCCTTTCTTTGGCTACGTTTGATAATATCCAAGGTTAATTTAGGTCAAAACCTAACTAATTTAAGCCTAAAAGACTTTTCAAAAAAAAAAAAAAAAAACCCTAAAGGTATATATATGGAATACCAACACTTAGGCATGAAGACAAAATGAACGTTACTATGTTAGCTTGCACCCCATGACTAGGAGCTGCCCATTCTGATATGTCTCACACGATAACTATATCCAAGACATAAAAAGATCAAATGCAGTTCCTCAGAGTGTAATGTATCCAATTTTTTCCTGAAAATCTATTCACTTGCACTGAAACTGATGAATACCAACAAATACATAAAACTTTTGTTAAGAAACCACTGGGTTCATAAATTTTTTAGATTCATATCATACAATTGTGTATATATACACTGTGATGTGGGGTTGTCAGATTGGCCATGTTTTGCTCTGGGTTAATTATGATCTGTTACATTATTGGAGGAGTGGAAGTTCTGTTTAGACAGTGATATATGATATTGCTAGTTTCCATCTCCTCATTTTGTCCATTTTTCTTCATGAACACCCTTTTTTCATGTCAATCCTTAATCAAATGTTATATCTAAATTTCTAGTTTATGTAATTTGGACCACAATGAAGTTTTGATATTCCATTTTCTTACATAGCCTTTGCTGGATACATGATTAAAGAAATGAATGAAACTTTTCTTTTTCTCTTTCAATATGATCATTTGCAATGATGCAGTATTTTGGCCCCATCCAAGATCCTATAATTCAAATCCAACTTTCATGCAATACAGAACATAACCAAACCAGTAAACAGAAAAAATGAATTCTACCAACCTGTTTTCTAAGAGATTTTTGGTTCAATCAAAAGAAATTGAAATAAAAATCAAAACAAAAGTTGTTGTATATCTTTAAGAGTGAGGGGAGAAGAATGCATGGGGCAAGTGATGGAGCTTTGAGCCTTCATATATATATATATATGCCATTCTGCAACCCTGCAATTCTTGCCAAGTCTGTTGCCTGAAACTGAAACCAAAAACTGAAAGCGATAAGATCCTGCTGAGAAAAGTGAAGAATTGAAAGGTAGAATTATAGAAAGGGGTGACAATTGGTTTTAGGATATGAAATGTGCAGAGGGAAAAATTCAATGTGTTTCTGAAAAGGTCCAAAGTCCAATCAAATAGGCAGGAATGACAAGATTTGGTGTCATCCAATATTCACTTCATCAATCAAACCCATATTGCTTTTCTCTCATTTCTTTGATAGAAGTTTTGTGATCAATAATGATATGAAATGATCTGTGCTCATTAAGGTCCCACAAGATCAGCACCATGGTCTATGGAATGGGGTAGTGAGCAACAAGAAGTCCAGAACCACAGTGATTGGGTGATCTTTGTTGTCTGATCTAAAGCTGAAAAGTGGAATATGGTGGGGGGATTGATGAAATCCAAGATTGTGCATAACTAAATGGGGATATCCAACTAAATACAAAAATTAGTACTTAAAGAAAACTAATTACTATCCTATAGTCTTGTTATGTCACAGTAGCCGCCCCCTCGAGAGGGATAGAGCCAAACAGAGCGAAAAGAGTTCTTCATGAAACGGGAAATGAATACTATTAGCCCCACATAAGGTTTGTAAATAAGTGATTGTCTGATAATGAGCAAGAAATATTCACCTATCTTAAGATGCATGAACTATAATTCAGCAGTCCGATAATAGTCTGCTATAAGAATACAATACTTGTAGTACTAATCACACAAATTACCCTAAAATGGGTCATTCATTTAAGACTGAGTTGCATTACTTTGGACCCAATACAGGTCCCCTACAATGTCCATACATGGTTTCACATGCTTGACAAGAATATCATAAAAGAAAGAAGAAGAAGAGATATAAAGGGAGCACCTCCCCAAAGAGTGAGGTGGATATGAATTTGGGGCACGGGTTTTCGGTGCACCCACCCCCGGCCCACCAGGCCTTTGATCCCCGCCTTTCCTCAGATTCATGTGGGCCACGGTTGTCCCCTTAATTTACCAAAAGCCCCCTCACTTTTTGAAGTAACTACCATTCGTTCTTTACGGTGGCAATTTGACTGGCCGATGAACTGAGACCGAGATAAAAGAAAAGGACGCTGGACTGGTTGGCACGACATGTCGTTTAAGGTAAGCGTGGGTTTGGATAATTGCAACTTTATCACTTTTTACAACGATGGTTTTCTTGAGAAACGGAGTAGGAGCTTTTAACAGGAAAGAACCAACCCTTTTTGACTGCATCTATGGAAATTCACATGTATTGAGGGAAAATAACGAAACCGCCACGGCCGAAGAACCGTAGTGGTGTTCGGGTAAATCGACACAATGCTACATATACGATCATTAACATGTTTAATTGGTATTTGAACAAATCTTTAAATCAGTACGTGTATTGACTATCAAAATATACGTTCATTCATATTTCGTATCTTAAAGTTAATTGAAATCTTCATTTTGACTGATAGAGAAATATTATAACTTAATCTTGACATATCTTTCTTTCATATATCATTTTAACCATGAACTCGATCTAGAATTTCCCTGCTAGAAACAGAAATACGTGTACATCTCCACGATTCACGAACAAGTACTAGTGCGATTCTTAGACAGAAATATCATATATATTCTTCCATCGAAGACTTTTACATAAGAAGTTGACAAGGTGCTAAACTACACCAAATAAAAATCAAAAATCTGGGCAAGATAAGGTAGAAAACTGAGTTACAGGTTACAATGCCTGGTTTTGGATCTTTTATATGATGAAAGATGCGTCACCATTTTTATTTTGGAAGTCACTTTTGAAAACAAAGCATAGTGGTTGTGTCAGCTGAGATGCATGCCTAGAATATCCATCGAACTAAAAGCTCTTTATTTTGTTGCAGTCTTTTGCTTGGTTGAGTAGTAATCTTACACCAGAACAAAAATCCAGTATGGACTGCACTACTTACTGTGCACCTAAAAGTGTTTCATTTCTGTGTGCAGATAAAATTAATTTTAGGACCAAAATAGCAAATCCTCTGAATCCTTTCTACTTTTTGTGGAAGAGCCTCACATGATTCATCCAGAAAGTAAAAACGATGGCATTGCTGTAAAAGTTTGTGGTAGTGGAGGCACAGTAATTGGTACGTACCAGCAAATTTTCCTTTAACTACCTCTCTATAATTAGTGTAATTTGTTCTGCAAGTGTTCCAATTTTGCACAAGTAGCCTCTAGCTTAGACCCCCTTCATTGTATTGGAGTTTCGAATGAAAAATCGAAATTGTTTTGAGGTATTTAGCAAGGATGAACAAGACTATTGGCAATGTTGGTAATGTTATCAACATTAAAATGAGATTTAAGACGTGATATTTTTATAAGAAAAGTCGTATGACATAAAAGGTGACGAGCAACTTAAATTGAAGCACACACTAACTAATTAAATACCAAAATGTAGCCATCCTAAATTCCTAATGTAGAAGAGTAAAAATGTCATTTACCATCTCTATTAGGCTATTAGCAAAAGCAAGAGTTTGTAACTACCAAACAAAGTAGTTAGGGTGCTAATTCCCACAAGCTCCTCTTATAAAAACCCTCTCATAAAGCAAAGCAACAGAGCTTCAGAAAACATATACATGCTTTCTTCTCCGCATTTTCTCAAACACTTCTACAATGGCAGCAATAACAAGTACTGAATCATCCGACTATGACAGTAGCTCTTCCTCCATAACCATGCCGGACTCTAGCCGTAGCTGGATGAGCAACCTCAGCTTCAGCAGCCGGCGCCGGAGCTCCGTCTCCGTCTGTTCCTCCGCCACTTCTGAGGCCTCCCAACTCAGCTCAGCTCACAAGCCGCACAAGGCGAACCAAGCTGCATGGGAAGCCATGAGGCGGCTCCGGAGCTCCAAAGGCCGAGTTGGTCTCGACCATTTCCGGCTCCTCCGCCGCCTCGGCAGCGGCGACATAGGCAATGTGTACCTTTGCCAGATAAGGAACCCCACTGCCGCCGTGGCGGGGCTGCCTAAGCAGCCGCAGTGCTTCTACGCCATGAAAGTGGTGGACAGAGAAGCACTTGCAATAAGGAACAAATTGCATAGAGCTGAAATGGAGAAGGAGATTTTAGACATGCTTGACCACCCATTTTTACCAACCCTGTATGCTGACTTTGATGCTTCTCACTACTCCTGCTTGGTTATGGAATTTTGCCCCGGCGGTGACTTGTATGCTGCCCGTCAACGCCTGCCCGGAAAGCGCTTCAGTATCTCATCTGCTAGGTACGTAATTTAGGTAATTATGTATAAAACAACGTCGTTTTAAAACTTTATTATTTTAAGCATTCATTTAGCTCGAAATACATCTTATTGGTAAACTACTAGTGCATTACTAATTAGTTAACTTTTTGAAGAAGCATTAACTTGTTCTAATTAAATGTGTGATTTTGTTACTGATCTTGTGCTTATGTTGAAAATGACAGGTTTTATGCTGCAGAGACACTTCTAGCTCTCGAGTATCTGCATATGATGGGCATTGTTTACAGAGATTTGAAGCCTGAAAATGTGCTAGTTAGAGAGGACGGTCACATAATGCTTTCGGATTTCGATCTGTCTCTTAAATGCGACGTCGTTCCAAAGTTGCTGAGGCGTAAATTGGACTTGGAATCCAACACTGAAAAGATTGTAAAGAGCTCATCTATGCCATCTTGTGCAGCTCCCATGCAGCCTGTCCTCTCTTGCATTTTTTCAGCCTCCACCAAGAAAAAGAGAGCCACAGTCACAACAATAACAGAACATGTTGGTGATAGTGATGATCAAGGTGTTAATCAATTAGTACTTGATCCGGAATTGGTAGCGGAGCCAATCCATGCCCGGTCCAAGTCATTTGTTGGAACACACGAGTACTTAGCACCGGAGGTGATCTCAGGACAAGGCCATGGGAGTGCAGTTGATTGGTGGACATTTGGGGTGTTCTTGTATGAAATGTTATATGGGAGGACACCTTTCAAAGGTGAAAACAATGAGAAAACCCTCATCAATATTCTTAAGCAGCCATTGAGCTTTCCAAAGCTAGTGCTTAATGATAATAGGGTTACTAATAGTAGCAGCAGCAAAGAGTTTGAGGCAGAAATGGCCAAAGTGCAAGACCTTATAAGCAAGCTTTTGGTGAAGAATCCCAAGAAGAGAATAGGAAGCTTGAAGGGTTCTGTTGAGATCAAAAGGCATGAGTTCTTTAAGGGTGTGAATTGGGCTTTGATTAGATCAGTTAGGCCTCCTCAAGTTCCTGCTAGCCATGATCATTTGCATAAGATTAGGACTAGTAGTAATAGAGGTAATTATTTACCTAAGTTGAGCAAGAAAGAGAGGGATGAACCATACCAGATCCCTCATCATCATATTGACTATTTCTAATTGCTTAGATATTTATGTATTATGAATGTGAATAGCTAGGTAAAACAGAAAGTATGCCAATTACTTATCATCACGCTTGACATCAAAGAATTAAGAATTTATTTCCTCTGTTTTCCTACTAATTATATATTAATGAGAAGGGCTTTATGTTTTTTGTTTTTGACCAAGTGTTAGATTCTTTGTCTATGTATCGTTGTATTGTATGATATTGAATAGTGAAATTTGTGTATAGGTGTAAAAGTAGATGGATGAAGGGATGATCCCCATAATTGTCCCAATGTGATTTTCATGAGAACTCCATGAAGTCATGTGAGTACAATAATTACTCTTGTCATGATGGAAAAAATTATAATAAAAAGAAATTGATATCATCTTTTTATAAAAATTGAAATGGTCTGCTTTATGCATATGGGCAACTTTGATGGCCACTCCTCACATTCACATGCTCTTTCTTCACCAAGAAAAGAACTAAAGAAATCATCATGCTTCATTTGCTTCTTTTTGTTCTTCTAATGTTTTTGTTCATTCATGGAAAAAAGTCCTTTTCTCCTTTCAACCTTTATTCATAGTTGAGAGATTCCAATAGAGTAACCCATTTTCAATAATTTTCCAACCAGGGCTCCATTGGATTCAAATGAACCTTTTGTTTTGTAGTGAGATCGAAAAGATCCTTTAGTATAATATCAGACCCTAGCTATATGCATATCGATCAAACTTTCCATGATGGAGTGATATTATTTGTATATATATGCAGGCACTGAGTCGTCACTGACCCAACTCAAGCATGCGTAGTAGAAATTAAGGCATTTGATCATTACGTGTTTGTGTATCAGTTTAATCATAATCCGCAACGTCGGGTGGTACAGTCTAATATATAAATCCTTATACATGTATGATATCACAGTAAGATGTCAGTGTACTTTTGGCTTTTGATAGCTAGCTAGAGTTCCAATGGAGGAAGTCAACGATATATATATATGCAGGAAAGGTCAACAGAGGTTTCAAGAGCTGCCCATTTTGTCCATACCATTGATGGAAACTCCGACTGATCGATCTAGTTTGCAGAAGCACGCGTGAGGCTTCTTCCCCACTCATCACGTACGAAAGGGATAGCCCTATCTACGTGTTACAGAGAATAAATATATACGTACATACGTACGTACGTATATGTCGAGCTAATACTTGTGTCAGCAATAGGGAAGCTATCATTAATTTATCATGCACATGCATCAGAAACCAAAACTTCTTTTCTGCAATTTGTTTTTGGGTTTCCCTAGCTACAGGCCGTTTAAGTGGTCGAATTTCAAGCCAATCTGTGGTACCAATTGCAAGACCAGTACGTACTTAGCTAGGGCATCATCAACAAGACAACAACCTCTTTAGATAAAATTGTAGAGGGTAGAGCATGGTGATCGATCAAAGCTTGTCCACATCTTATATCATTCATGGTGATCATCTCCTTTATATTCTTCTGATAAGCTAAAGCGTATCTATCCAGAAACATGAAAACAGCCAAGTTTTGATGATGTCCAAACGAGTTTAGATGAACTCGTCGGAACTACTCTTATTCACGTACATTCTACATTGTAATTTTATAGTTCGGACTACAAAAATTAATGTTCTCTTAATAAATGTATTTTTTTTTTTAACGGAGTATGTGAATATTGTTTCGATGTCTCGATTGGAAACTATTCTATACACTGACGGTGTAAATGACCCAACACTTATAAGATGATCTCAACCCTCCTCAATTGGCATATTTTATTTTCTTTCGAAAGTGATTGAGACTTGCTCATCAATGCAATTAGTAGCTTAAATGCCATTAATTATTGGGTCCGGATCAAGGGACACCATATTTTACACAACTTTTTACACCTCTTGTGAACCATTAGATTTTAAAAAGTTTAATGCTCCGGATTTGTTATTTGAATGATGTCAATACAACACTAAGTGATGTAAAAAATGACATGACATTACATATCTCTAATATCATATATAATTCCTATAAAGGATGTGGATTACAATGATTAATTAAAACAAGAATTATTATACAAATTTGTTGTTTTGCATTATACTACTCACCACTTTCCTTTAGCCAACACATCATTACTTTGACTAGACAAGCTGCCTTTACTCATGGCTTTCCCTCCTCCAAAGAATCATATAATTCAGAAATCATTTAACAATTCCAAAAACATTTTGTTGCTTATCATTTTAGCTTTTTGATGATAAGACCAAAAATGATGTAGCTTATTTTGTCTTTTTTTTTTTTCTTTTTTTTTTTGTTACATTAATCCAACAATCTTAGCCAGCACACATGATCGGACTAAGAGTTTTACCTTCGATTTGAAGGCATTAGGGATGTGGGACTAAAATGAAGAATAATTTTGTGGGGTACTAAAATATTACCTGTTAGCAGCCAACCCCAAAAGTTATAGAATTATTATTCATTTAAGGCAATTATGATTGCGATTATTAATAACAATTATAATGTTTCTTTTGTTAATTTGGATGTAGAGCATCATCAGATCAGATCAGATGGTCATCTCAAGTATCTTAAAAAGCATATGATGACCAGAGGATCCAAATACTAATTTGATATGGATTTTGATACATAATACTCCTTGTTCCACATGACAATAGTTAGTTTTTATCAATTCTTTCGAACTAGCTAGTACTGCTTTCGTTATACTTTTAAAACTTCTATCATGTTTGTAAATCAATTTTTCACAGTGTCGTGATATATATCTTATGTGAGACACATTCTGTAGTGAGTAGTCCTAAATCTTAATATGGCTTCAAAATGAAACCTTACAGTAGGCCAATCTCCCCAGATTTGTTTTTGGGTCCATACAAGTTGGGTTATCTGGTGTCCCACTCACACACTTGGTTTTTGCTCTTTGGGCAATTGAATGAATAGATTATTAACCAAAGGGGAACCAGCCCAGAGGGTGCTGAGCGTACTAGATTTTGGCATGTGCCTTAAGCTTAGAAAACTAACGTCCTAATCATGATGCTAATGTGATCTTAATTTAGCTCTGAGAGAACAATATGTAGCTATTTTTCTTTCCCAATTTCCAAGTTCAGAGGCTACTTTTTCAAGGAATATATAGAGAAAAGCTTGAATAAACAAATGGAGCTAGCTATAGCTCCCTGCATATGTTTGGGCCAATTTTTCCACACCAATATGTTTATGATTAGAAAGTCACAGCTAAACTCAACCGTGTACATTACAACCTACCAAAATTAAGACTTTTCTTGAATAAAAAAATCAAGTACAAAAGTTGTCGACTTTTGCTCTGCTAGGGTTTCCTCCCCGAAAGACTGATCGAGTTTAGCGCAGCGATGGCAGCAAAGGGTGCGGCGGTGTCTCTTGCCTTTTCGGAGGAGGCAGTAGTGAACCTGGTGGGAGGCGGGGATGTGATCTCCGATCCGTTTTTTTACCTGTGTGGGCGTTTGCTGATCAAGAAACCGGTGGTTATCCCATCGTTCTCGGCAGTGATGACCGGAGTGTGGCGGCTGAAAGAGAGGGTTTTGATCCGTGAAGAGGAGGGAGGGATCTTCGTGTTCCAATTTAAGGAGCAGGAGGTGAAGCACCGTGTTCTTCACGGTGACCCATGGTATTACAGCAACTCGATGCTATTGTTGGCTGATTATGACAGTGTTGGGGCTTTAGCTGAGGCTCCTCTGCATTTTCTAGAGGTGTGGGTGGCGGTGACAGGAGTCACAGGACTGAGAGTGGCTATGCGCAATGTGCAGGCTCTCACCTAGATTGGCAACTTGCTAGGTACTTTCGTGAAGGTTGATCATGTGGCGGTGCAACGTAAGGAGACTACCCAAAGGATCCAGTTAGTCCATGATGTGCGCCAACGAGTCTGAGCTCGGCGGACGATCTGTTTCTCGTCTGAGGTTTCGGTGGACCTGGAATTCCGCTATGAAAAGTGCAGGGGAATATGTAAGGGTTGTGGTTTCTTCACTCATGGTGGAGGGGCATGCGACTAGATGTTGGTGAAGGATGCGGCGGTGTCGTCGCAAGCGCTGCAAAAGGAGGCGGTGTTTCCATCCATTGCTACGGTGGAAATCCCGCAGTCGTCTCTTGCTCTGGTGGAGGCGTTGCAATCAGGCTCAGTGGATGTGCCAACGTTGGGATCTGAGGCAGTACAGGTGACCGAGCTAAGGCAGGAAGCGGCGGGGATGGAGCTGAACTCGCAAGTGGCTGTCCCGAGTTTTTTGGCGGGAAACCCTAATTTCAAATTAGGGTTGACCGCTGGGGCCGGGTTGACCAATTTGAGAGTTGTTGGGACGGGTAATGGGTCAGCTGGACTTGAACGCTCTGGGCCTTTTGCTGATGGTCTCCTTGGACACTCATATAGGGTTTTGGGTGTGAGACGGCTTCGTGAGGAGGAGTGGCTTGAGGATGGGAAGCGCTTGAAGTTTTCTGAAGGCTTAGTTGAGGTCCCAGTCACTGATGGGAAACTTCCAAAGAAGAAGGGTCGACCACGCAGTCGTCGGAACAAGCCCAAGTCTACACCCACCTCAGGGGTGGACGCTGGGGGGTCGTCTTCGGAGGAGCTGAATGCCCTACCTCAAGAGGGTTAGGGTTGCAGACCTACATTGACCCGAGGAAGCTTTGGCTATGATGCTTGCAGAGACGTACACCATTGGGTTTTTAGGCGTTAATGCTTCATTATAGTTGCTTTGTTTCGGGTTGTGTAGGTTTGCATTTTTTTTCTTTCTTTTGTTTTGTTTTTGCATTTCATTTCCTAGTCCTATATCTGTTTCTTGAATGCTTCATTCTTGGATGGTGTAGGATTGGGGAGTTTTTTTCTTTGCAGTTCCTTTAGGTTTGTAGTTTTTTTGTTAGGAGATTTTGGCTGCTTTGTGCATTCTGTATTGTGCTTGAACTTGTATTATGAGTGGTTTCGTGGAACCCTCTAGCTTGACGCAGTGACGTCGTAATATATTTGGAACCTGATTCCATTTCCCTCAAAAAAAAAAAAAAAAAACTCAACCGTTTACATTTGTAATTAACTATCACCATTGGCTATTGGATTAACGTTCAGAATTGATCAAAGGACTTTTGCTGTTTTATTGGCTGAATTGATTGAATAAGTTGCCAAAAAAAGAGTTGGTAGAATAAGATTACTGCCCCTGTCTTATTTCAATGAGGTAAAGTATGATATTCTCCACCAAAAAGAAAGCTACACACAACCACTACAATGTTCATTAATGAAACCACTGACCCATAGCCACTGGCCACCCACTCAAAGGCAAAACCATGAACTCATATAAATAGAAAGTATGTACCAGGAAATATGGTTTCTTTGAAATATGGTTTCTTCCGTACGTGCATCAATACATTAACTTAGATTAATTTTATATAATTTTCTGTAAAATAACATAAATATAAAACTAATACATGACCATATATATGAATTTTTTTTTTTTTTTTTACGTTAATATCATATATGGAATCGAGTTGAGTGCCACTGACCACTACTGTGGCACTGTGGATCAGCTGCAACAGGTGCAGATCGATCTATGAAACGTGTTCTAATCTCAGGAACCCCTTGAGCACACGTGCTACAATCTCATGAGCAGTTTGAGTTTGAGGTGCATGAAACCAGAGATCGATCCTTTGAAGGGCTACCCATGGTTTTGGCCCTTCGGGGCAGCTTTGTCCTAAACCGGTTGCACTTTTCCTCTCTCGTTTCAAGGGAGAGAAACCGAAACCGACTTACAGAAAAGATGGAGTTCTGCCTAATAAACTACTATGGTAATTTGAAAAAATGAGTCATATATACTTATATATTTAAGATTCTTATGTCAGTTCTGCAACACCAATGGATAATAGGAGCAGAATCTCATCTCTATGCTCTTCACCTGATCGGTGAGAATTTGTTTTTACATTTGTATCCTCTATACATCCATTTGCCTTTGGACCCAAACTTTCCCTGATAAAACCATGGGCATTTGGGGAATATAAAGCAACAGAACAAAACCGACCATTCATTGAAAACAAGTGACTCAGATACCAGAAATCATTGAAAACCAGCTGCTCTCTCACAACACTTGGACCTCTCTCAGTAACCAGCTACACCTAAATCCCCCATAAATATCCACCCATGCGTAACTTTACCATTCATCCAAAGTTTTCAGGAAATAGCTTCTCAAAATTTCATCCCAGCTCTTCTAACTTCTATCATTCCATTTATTCATCTACTACCACTACACGTACTAATACTCTTGCAATGGCAAAGAATGTGGCTCAGTCTCCCATGGAGAAACGCAGCCTGACTTCATTTGACCAGCAGTTGGCTAAGCGCTGTTCTCGTGGTATGTTCTTGTTTTCCTACCTCACCTTTTTGACCAACTTGATTCATACATTGTATACATATCATATACATGTATTTATGGTTAGAATTTATACCAGTATGAAGGTTTGAGAGGCATGTGGTAATTCATGATGTTAAGCATCATGGGAACTGGGAGTAGGAAGTTGTATTACTTGTATATATCTCTTGCCTTGAGCCTGTAAAAAGTTGGTTACAGACTGATATCAGATATATGCTTATTATGAGATTAAGATTTTGTATTTGATCATGGTCCCCTTTTTGCCAAAGAACACATAAAGGGCTTGTTCTTGATCAAATGGATAAAGTATAGGACCAGCCTATCAAGTGGGGGACCCTAGCTAATACCCGGCTGATATACTAGCTCGTAGTTTTTGTATACAAAATTTCTTTTCTTAATTTTCTGAAGTTTAGAACAAATGTGCGAAGATCACTAGCTGGCCTAAGAATTTCTTCTGGAAGTTTAACCTTTAACTTTTTTAATGGATCAGAGGGTGTAAAAGCTGGAGCTAAGGCAGCTGTTGTTGCTAGCATTGCCACTGCAATTCCAACTGTAAGTTTCTTTTGGCTCCATATATTTAATATATACAAGTATGTGAATATATATGTATGAAGGGGGAAGCTATGATACCCAAAATTAACTAATTAAGATTATGATTTATATGCAGTTTGCTAGTGTGAGGATGCTGCCATGGGCAAAAGCCAATCTGAATCCCACTGCTCAGGCTCTCATAATCTCCACAGGTTTTCAATCTTTGCCTTCTATCATAATCCTCATAAAAAGTTTCTTTCTTTATGCATGTATTATTGTATCATTATCAGTAGTACTTTATATATTGAAGAAAATTTTGTTGATTTATTTTATTATGACAGCGGCTGGAATGGCATATTTCATAGTGGCTGACAAGACCATTTTGGCAACCGCAAGGAAGAACTCATTCCACCAAGGATCTAACTATGAAGCATAAATTCCAATCACTGACTTGAGTTTAAATTACTGTTGTTGTTGTATCATCTTGATAATAAATAAATAGAGATGGGTTTTCATTGTAATAGTAGTAGAAAATTTATGTACTCGATTATCAACCTTTAATATAATGCACTTTTCTTCCATTCAACTGGTTCAGTTTCTATCCAAATTTAATAATAGAAACTTATCTGCACAAATGATCAAAAATGGCATTTTAATTAAATTGCATCCACGTACAGAGAGGAAAACACCTGCATTTCCATCGCCCCTTAAGGGATGTTCACCAATTGTCATTACATGAACAAGAACCATCTCTAAAATGGTGGAAGCGATTCCTATCTCTTGCAATAATTTCCCTATTGAAGATCTTGGATATCAGCTTTGTAGCTGAATGACAATTTCCACATACTCGAAGATTCTTTACAATTCGAATAGTTGTGCCTGGCTTTGTGCTGATCAAACCAAAAGCAATGGCCAACTTCTCACTATGATGACTCAAAATTCCTTCCTTCCATTCCTCATCCATATCATAGAGTACCTCAGATGTATCAGGCACAAAACCAGCCATATCCAAAAGCCTATCCATTTCTTTCAACATCTCATAGATTTCTTCACTTAAAGGATGCACTTTGTCACCAACAAGAAACTCATGAACAACACTATCCAGCTCAATAGAAGTACTGCCAGGAACTTTCTTGATTCCCGTATCGTTCAGCGTGGTTCTTATTCTGGCTACATCATCCCACCTACCAGCACTTGCATAGATATTTGATAGCAGCACATGAGCCCCAGCATTTTCAGGCTCCAATTCGAACACATGTTTGGCAACATATTCACCCATCTCTACACGCTTATGGATTCTACAAGCCCCAAGAAGAGAACCCCAAACAGCACCATCTGGCTTCATCTCCATGGTCTTCATTAGGGCCTCTGCTTCATCAAGTAGCCCAGCTCGTCCTAGAAGATCTATCATACATCCATAGTGTTGTAGTTGCGGTGAAATATGGTAGTCTTTGGTCATGGAACTAAAATATTGGCGTCCAAGGTCTACTAGACCACCATGGTTGCAAGCCGAAAAAACTCCCACAAATGTGATATCATCTGGTTTGAATCCTTCATCAGCCATCTTCGAGAAAAGCTCAAGTGCTGCATTTGCTTTCCCATGCATTGCTAAGCCAGTTATCATTGCATTCCAAGAGGCCAAGCTTTTGGCTTCCATACCATCAAAGACTTGTTTTGCTGCCTCGATGTTTCCGCACTTTGCATACATGTCTATGAGACTGGTCTGGAGAGATGTATTGGTCAAACACTGCAACTTATTATCTATGTAAACATGAATCCATTTGCCAAGGTCAAGAGCTCCCAAATGAGCACAAGCTGGAAGAATGCCCAAGAATGTGACATCATTAGGCTCTGCATTTGAACGTAGCATTAACCGAAAGAGTGCCAAGGCTTCCTTGTACCGGCTCTCATGTGTATAACCACCAATCATCACATTCCATGAGATCACATCCCTCTGTTGCATACCATCAAATAAACCTCTAGCTGTGTCCAAAGCACCACACTTTGAGTACATATCAATAAGTGCATTAACAAGCCTAACATTTGAGCCAAGTCCCTGGTCTTCAATCCAAGAAGCAACCCATTTTCCCAATTCAAGTGACCCCGACTGAGCACAAGCAGAAAGCACAGTAAGCATAGTACTCTCATTAGGAACCACATTTGCTTTTCGCATATCCGAAAACAAAGCCAACGCTTCCTCAAACCGACCGCTCTGAGCATACCCCGAAATCATTGCATTCCAAGACACCGCATCTCTTACTAAGATTTCATCAAACAAGCTGCGGGCATCATCCATACAACCCCTTGAAACATAGCCAGTAATCAAAGCAGTAAACGAAACCGCATCTCTCAGATGACTCTTATCAAAAACCAACCTTGCATTGTCCAATTCACCACTTTTCGCATACATGTTGATCAGAGAAGTGTGCACAAACGCATCAGAGCCAACTCCATGCTTCAACACATGCCCATGGATCTGCTTCCCTTCCTGAGCTGCCCCAACTCTCGCACAAGACTTCAAAACAGAAGGGAATGTGTAAGAATTGGGTTCAGCGCCCGAAAGAATCATCCTTACATAGAACTCCACGGCCTGTAATGGTTTCGAGCTCAAGGAATAGCCTCGAATAATTGTGTTCCAAATAATCTGGTTCGGATTCTCAACGCATTCGAAGACCGACAGGGCATAGGAGAGGTCCCCAAATTGCGAAACGGCGCAAAACTCGATGAGCTTGCTCATAGCAAAGTGGGTGTTGTGGAGGCCGGTCTTGATGATGTGGGTGTGGACTTGTTTGAGATTTTTGATGCTTTTGCATTTGGAGAGGAGAATGAGAGATGGGTGGGTTTGGAGGAGGTTGTACGGAGGATCGGAGGCGGGGAGGACGTGAAGGGTGGAGGGTGGAGTGGTCAGCAACGAAGATGAAAACGAAAACACCATATCTCAGCTCTGTGGTGCAGAGCTGAGTGAGAAGGATAAGGATAACAAAGGGTGACAGGTAACTATTTGAAATACAGTTGGTAGTTAAGTTATGAACATTACCCGCCAAAATTAGATTTTTAAGGCCAAAACTGTGAGAGAATATATTCTGACCAATTTAAAGGGCATTTAACAAAAGGGCTGTCGTTCGCTCGCCCAATTTAAGTGTCTCCACAAGTAGCATCACTCTTTCATAAACCTGCTTAATTATGATAATGACCACAATCTACCATACCATTTGGAGTTCATCAATTGAAACTCCTAAAGCAGATTTAATTAACTTCTTGTAGTGCAAGTACGAAATCATCCATGGTGACCTTAATGCTCTCTTCATCCACTGTCATATAGAGATCATCCAACCTCACTTATCTAAAGCAAAGGACAAAGCACCTCTCACAACAGCTTCAAGTTGTATACTACTGTAATTCTTCGTACAACTAGCTAGCTAGTAAGCTGTTCAAGCGGTTCACATCCGTAGCAAGAAATTTCGCCGTCATCCTGTCTATGAATTTTAAGAATCTGTAGACGACCTTTCGAATCTAAAGGGCTTCTCATAAAGTAAATCATTTTCGTGAAAGTCCACCTGCGACAGTGCTCATCAGGGAAAGTATAGGAAAACAAAGCATCCAGAAGTCAATCATACTAATGGATTATGGAATCAAATTAACTGAAACATCACTCATACCTGTCTTTCTATACAAAAAGAAAGCTACGGAGTTGAACCATTTGATCTGGAACCTTCTACAAATTACGAGTTTACAACACATTTATTTCAGCAAAGCAAGAGAAGACCTATTTGATTTGCATTTGCGTTGCGGACCAAGCGCACACATTGTACGTAATCATAATAGTGTGAAATCAACGAACCTGTGCTAACCTCATCACCATCATCAAGAAACTACAATGCAAACTCAGTTCACATTCACATTACAAGGACCTCAAATTACCACAGTCAACTATAATTGTTAATAAAGCATCTAAATTTACAAGATATTAAAAAAGATTTAAACTTAAGAAATCAGTTAACGAAGAACATCCAATCCTGGAGAAGTAGAGAATTACAGTAGCCTATTCGGGAAAATCGAAGAAATATGACCTTGACTGATGCGGGAAGTGTGAACACGATAATAAGAGGCTCCGTCAAGCGTCGAAAGCCATATGAGATGAGCTAGAATCCACTAGCAATTACGGGCACAACCGTAAGAAACACAGAGAAACTTCTCTAATATTTGGTTTTTTATTGATAATTTGAATGAATATTACAATCTAAGAGGTGCCTTATATATAGGGCACATAGCATAAACCTAATACAACTAGAAAACAAAAAGAATAATTTATTATAGACTAAAACTAGAAAACTTAATTAAACCTGATTAAATAAAAATCGAAAATAAAATCCTAGATACTAAAGAATATTACGCTTGGAATCCCAATCAAGATTTTGCTCGAGAATCCCGATATATCCAAAAGAGTAATTTATGATTAATTCCATCATTAAGAAGCCTATTTGAATACCAATTTCCAATATTCAAATTATTCTTATTAATGTGAAGACGCTTCTTTCTTTTCGAGATTTATGGTTGAAATTGGCTAAAATCTCGTCCTACATCAGTCTCCTCCACTTGAAAAGAACTCGACCTCGAGTTCCTCTTGTATGCAGCTCGATCATTAGTAGGAATAAAACATGATAAGCCATCAACTTCAATATTCTCGAAATTAAAAGGTATCACCATGAATCCAATACCGTAGACAAGTTTAGAATAAGCATCTTGAAACTTGAACTCCTCCACTTGAAAAGGAATGGGCAATGATTTCTCCTTGGGTTGTTCTTGAACACAATTAGGCAAGCATGACATGGATATCGATGTGATGAATGAATCAGCTTCCTTATCCTTAATGAGTTTCTCTTCAATCTTCAAAGTTGCTTCTTCATGTTCCTTTTCACACACCTCAGGATGGTCATTCTTGACATTCTTCCTTCTAGGCTTGATTTTAATTTTGTGCGACTCCCACCTAAATAAATGTGTTGTCTTTGCAATAACCATCTTTGACGCTTTCATGCCATGGTCTTCCAAAAAGCACATTAGTGTCGTCCATATCAATCACATGACAAGTAATCTCTTCTTTATAAAATTTTCCCATAGAGACAGGAACTTTACAAACCTCTGTTACTTGTGCATATTCATCCTCCCCAAATGGAATCCAGTATGGATCACTCAGCTTCACTGTCGGCAATTGAAAATAATCCACAATTTTGTTTGCTACAAAATTCTCTCGTAGACCACTGTCAATTATTACAGAGCATACCTTGTCTTTGATGACACATGTAGTTCGGAAGTCGTCGTAATCTGGCGTTGTGAATATCCAATGTTCCATGTTTCTTCTTTCTTCTTTTTTTTTTTTCCCTTTTTTTTTTTTTTTTTTGATTGATGAGGTTGTCCTAGGGCAAATCCCTTGGTATGTTCCTCTTCAACGAAACTTTCTTTGATAGATACTCTACGACCAGCGTCGTTGAGGTTGGTGGTAGTGAACTTCTCCCTTGGATCGTCGTCTGCTAAGAAGCGGGCGATACCCGCTCTGATACCAAATGATGCGGGAAGCGTGAACACGATAGTAAGAGGCTCTGTCAAGCGTCGAAAGCCATATGAGATGAGCTAGAATCCACTAGCAATTACGGGCACAACCGTAAGAAACACAGAGAAACTTCTCTAATATTTGGTTTTTTATTGATAATTTGAATGAATATTACAATCTAAGAGGTGCCTTATATATAGGGCACATAGCATAAACCTAATACAACTAGAAAACAAAAAGAATAATTTATTATAGACTAAAACTAGAAAACTTAATTAAACCTGATTAAATAAAAATCGAAAATAAAATCCTAGATACTAAAGAATATTACGCTTGGAATCCCAATCAAGATTTTGCTCGAGAATCCCGATATATCCAAAAGAGTAATTTATGATTAATTCCATCATTAAGAAGCCTATTTGAATACCAATTTCCAATATTCAAATTATTCTTATTAATGTGAAGACGCTTATTTCTTTTCGAGATTTTTGGTTGAAATTGGCTAAAATCTCGTCCTCCATCATTGACTTACCAATTGGCCTATGGGCTTCTGCTACAAACAGTTGACATTGGGCCTTACATTTGTGGCATCATTGATTTTAGAAGAATTAAAACCTCTATGTTCATGTTCCCCATTCATCTCCATTATTTTCTTCTTTGTTTTCTTTTGGTGGTGGGGAAAGCTCTCTTTTTATGTATAAACTGGATAAATATAAAATCTTTCAAAAAAAAAATTTGGACTTTTAATGTGTTGATTTACGATCGCATAACCGATTTATAATCTAAAACTTCACAAATAAATGAGTCTGATCTCATCCATTTTTCTTAAAGGAAACAGACTACAATAATGACAGCTCAAGAGGGTTATGTTGGCCATGGGTCCTGTTACTTACAGTACAAGCAATCCCTTATAGTAGTTGATTAGTCCCTAAAAGAGATTATTATTAAGCCAACTCAATTCAATTATTGTAATTTATAAGACACGTTTATGCATTTCAAAATTTGATTCCACAATTGACCCAAGGAAAAGATAGCATTCACGAGCAATTTCATTTTCAAAATTCTGAATAAAATCCACCAAAGACTAAGGATAGGATGACAAAAACTTTTCAGAATTGAGAGGAAATAATGATGTGTTGTCATTGTGAATGGTCATACCCGTTCAAACAGCTTTTTCAATCGAATTAAGATATTGAAAGGAATTCACATGCATGTTGGATGATTAAGGTTTCCTGCTAGTGCCATCTATCTGGAAAAAAAAAATATATATATATATATATATATATATTAATCCACGTATGATAATGATATTGATCACGATAATAAGAGTGAAACACATGAGTATATTCAAAAATTCGAAAGCCACGGCTATTTTCTGCTGGTTATGGCTGTCGGATTGGGAATTGGGATGTGAAGTTCGTGGAGGATTCTCCAAAACCAAAAGTGTATATTATTGAAGGGAAATGGCCTCATCCCCTCAACCTTTTGAGAATAGCCATGTATGGAGAATCAAGATTGAAGGGGCACTGTCTACGGTTTTTTTAAATCATGGTGGAATATTCATCATGTCTGGTAAAAATGTGGTGATTAGGATTCTCTCTTATCGAATCCCAGGTCAACACGCCAGCATCTTTGTGCCACCTCAGTTTGTATGGACTCTATGTCATTGACATGTCAGCAAATGTTGACACCCTTTTATAGCTAAACATGCCATGGTCACTTGGACAGAGCACAGAGGGCATATACATGTATGCATGCATGCATGAATGAATCTGTTACTAGAGCAATATATTCTGGCTCTTGATGAAGAAGCTTGCGATGGGTTTGCAAGTTTAAATATGCTTCTTTTTCCTTTTTCATTCTACACCCACATGGGGAGGTAGATTGGGTCCCTGGACCCAAGTTGACATTAAAAAGGTCTGCTGGCGAATGAATTAAGGTTCCGTTTGGGAGGCTTCCCAATGATCGATACCTGCAAGAGGAAACTAAATACCCAAATAGCTCGAGCGAAAATAAATCCCTTCAGCCAAGGGAAGGGATTGCATTCCTTTCACAAGAGCTAAATCCGGCGAACCTATATATGAATTTGCAGTAAACAAAGCGGTATACAGAAAGAACTATTTACCGGCCTAGAAAAAGGCAGAGACTGGTTATAATTTGAATTCAGAATTAAGTTGCAGTTGCAGTTGCTCGATAGAAAAAAGCTACAAGGCCTTAATGCCTCCTATCTGGCACTTTTGAGACATACCAGGTTCTCCAGCTCATTCTGCATAACCAGCGTCGGTCCGCCGCGATTCTTATTCCAATTAAACTTACTGAAAGACCGAAAGCATTCCTTTTACTTAAAGAGAGTGGAGCTGCATGGAAGGCTAAGATTTGCTACCCCATATACCCATTTGCTTTCTTCACTTCAAGATTGATCTCCAAACACGTGGTCCACCACCACCTGGTAGAGGACCCAGTTAGTCACCTCACAAATCACATTTGAGTTTATACATTCTTAGGACACTAAACAAATACATTTACAGTTTACACACATGAATATTTAATATACATATAAAAGAAAATATTAGTCTTCTTACTAATTTTCAGATTCCTTCCTCTGTCTTGTATGAAATGAGTTTCCCACGAGTCTCACAATATATTGATCTAAAGTTGTAAATCCATATGAAATGAAAGAATTGGATGTTTAGCAACATTTTATCAATTAACGGTTAAAGGTCGGTAACTAAACAATGTGATATGAATCTTCGAATGGCATTTCAATTATTGCCAAAAGACAAAAAGCAACCTAGAAGGTAAGAAGAATTTGGTAATGGATGTGCATTTGGAGGAATTGATTCTGAGTGAAAAACTAGTAGTAGAAAAGTTCCTCTCTACCTCCAGTCTGTGGCCCTTTCTAACATGACCCACATCTGCATGAACTACTTAGGGAAGGTGTATGTGCAAACTGGATGAGAAGCACTTTTAGCGTGTGACGTATGTGTGTATGTAAACATTGATCTCAGCTCCCCACGTGAAAACCAATGTTAATCAGAGATGTGAAAGGAAAAAAGACTAACCCTGCAGGACCATATCTTTCGATCACAATATATGACGGGTCTATTCGATTCATCATAATAATTGATGTACTAAGTAAATGTTACCTGTTACAAAAGGGTGATCAGGTAAACCACATCATATCTTCCAATCACATTAGTGTTAAATTGCACCATGCAATAGTCGGTCAACAGATGATCATATAATAAGTGATCTAATAAGACCAGGTTAAGCATTACAAGATGGTGATCAGATAACTTACACGATCAGATTGTAGTCCCTTTGACATAAAACAGGGAAGATATATTCTCTGGGCCTCTTTCAACTTTCAAGTAGCAGCTTCCCCTCATAACACCTTCATAGATAAAAATTGTGGATATACTGAGAAGAACAAGAAGAATAATAGTTCCAAGCGTATTTTTTGGCAATAATGCATGAAGAATAATGTAAAGATGGGGCAGGTGTAGGGGTCACATGTGGAATTTTATTGGGAAAATTGTGTGTATGCATGAACTCAACTGGCTAGTTCTGCCCCCCACCTTTAGAAACCCACTTGCCACCCTCCTCTTCTAACTCTCAACAGTAGTGAAAGAAACAGAAGTGACTAGTTGAGTGAAGAATCCTAAAATATACATGAAGTAACAATCTTAAGGAATCCTCTATGCATATTAAGGAAAACCTATCTGCAGAAAGCCAGAGAATAAAACCGGAACATCCATGGCCCCCACACATCTAGCCTTGAACAAGTACTATATAAACCTCCCAACCCGAACAACAAGAACACCAACTCATTGACAAAGTAGTATTCTTCTACAACAGGCACAGTTCAAGCAGAGCTACTACAGTCCCAATTCTTTTGTATTCTAAGTCCTTACAATCTTCAGGTGAGCTCTAGCTCCTTCCTTCTGCTTTGTGTTCTGGAATTCAGATAAATCGCTGTGTTTGAAACTCCTAAAGCTGTTATTGTTATAAAACAATGAACTTAAGGCCAGGGCTATGCAGAATATCTTTCTTCCCTCATGGAACAGTACTGATGAGCTAGTAGAAGTAGCATCTCTACCATTTGTTAACTACTGTTTTTAGACTTTTGTGGCTATCTCAGCTATCACAGAAACAATACACCTTCTCTAGCTAAGCTGTCATCTTGATGATCTGATGAAGCTCTCAATAAATTTCTAATCACACAATGAATATATTTATAATGTTGGCTTATCATTTGCTAACTCTCATGTTGATTGCATACACAGGAAGAATGAGCTGGGCAGGAGGAGACTGGATGTGTGGCGCATGCCAGCACTTGAATTTTAAAAAGCGGGAAGCATGCCAACGATGTGGGTACCCCAAGTATGGTGGCCCTGATCCCTCGACATATGGAAGCAACAGAACAGAAGTCTTGGCGGGGGACTGGTTTTGCAACTGTGGAGCTCACAATTATGCACAGAGACCAAATTGCTTCAGATGCACTGCATTGAAAAATGACTACAGTGGTGGGTATAACATGATGGCTTCTGGAGGCTATGGATCTGATGGCAGTGCACCACCAGGATGGAAAGCTGGTGACTGGATTTGCAATAGGTAACTTCACATCTAGTATTATCTTTTGTCTGTTAGGAAAATGATAGACAATATGTCTATACACTATTGCATGCATAATCTCTAGAGAATACAGAACCTAATGTAGACTAGAACATACTCACTTAGCAGTTGCCACTGAAACTAACAGTCGCAAGATAACTAGCCTCCATTGTTTCACCATATTTTGATACAAGTATAGCACTCTCCTTCTTTAACTTAAATTTTACATTTAACAAAGCATGTTTACTTCTAGAGCTAGTGAATACTGGCATTTCTCTTCAGTTTCCTAATTCTTATGGCATTTTGAATGGAAACAGAGCCGGATGTGGAGTGCACAATTATGCTAACCGGCAAGAATGTTTTAAATGCAAAACTCCAAAGGACTACTGTATGTTCTAGTCTTCCAAATTCATTGGTTTCCCAACACAACTATGTGGCTCGGAACATAATTTGTAAATGTTGCTTGGTTGCAGGTCTGTAATACATTATTCAGATGGTGATGTTTAAGGAAATGAGGTGTAGAAGACTCTTACACTTCAGATCCCTTCTCAAAATCTGTCTAGTAATTTTTCCCCCACTTTCCTTTAAGAGATAAATAAGCTTAGGTTGATCATGGTTGAAGGCACATTTTCACAAGTATAGCCAATCAACCATACAACTGTACTAGGGAGGATTTCTAATTATGTTGCAAGGTGCAACTGAATTAGGCAATCTCTTCCACTCTCTGTATTTTTATATTAATGGAGTTACTTAGTTTTTTGTACCTCTATCAACTCTCACTCAGGGTTTGTGTGTGGGGGTGGGGAACATGCAGAATTGATACTTCAACACTACTTTACAACCTGGTCCAACCCTCACAGGGGTTACAAAGATTAACAGAAAAATTGAAGTCTAAATCATAGACCGTTAACTACAGCTCTAGATTCAAACCAACAAGAAAATAGCCCAGAAAAGGAAAACAGATATTGGATTCAAGGAATCTCTGAGTTGTTCACTTTATATGACAGGGGCTTCCCTCATTTCAATAATTTACAATCCCTTTAAGCATCAAATATCCGAGCAAACCAATAATTATGCAGATAAGAACCAGATGCTGCGATTCAATAAAGCATAGATGCAAATATCGGAAGTTCAAAGTGAGTCAAATTCAACTTTTCCCTCCATACCTCTTGCATTTCATTTGATGGCAAACAAAGAACACAAACTCACCCCAAACTGAACATCATGCGCAATAGCTAGAAAAGCCGAGTTGTCATTGGATTCCAACTTTATAATGCCCTTCCTAAATTGGGATAAAAGCTTCAACTCCCAACTGGACCTAAAGCTTCATGAGCGTATTAATAGGTTCCCTTCATTGACCTCATCAATATGTTATGGTTTGTTTTCCCTACACTCCATTACTTAACTTTTGTGAGATTCTGGGTGCAACAAGTATAACTCATCAAAGTAAACATATAATATTGAGAACAAACCTGAGGCCCAGAGCTTGTGATCAAGGTAATCACTTTGAAAACTGATCAAAAATGTCTAACTCTGAGTGTTCCACAGAGCCTAGAAATTAGTGAACTTTAGAAGTGATCAAACCTATAGGTTGGTTGCCAATGGATTCAAATCAAACTTTTTTTTCTGGGATCAATCGCATCACATGTTAATGGAAGAAGTGGCAAACGAACCTGATATGTGGAGCCGTGGAGGAGGAGAACGCCGGCGCCGAGGTTGGAGACCGATGAAGACGTGGCGAGGAGACGGTGGTGCAGAGAATACAGGTGATCGGAGAAAGTTCATCCTGAGACAAATAAAAGTTATTTACCGCAAAAATAAAACCACTTTCTACTTTTCTAGCAGTAGGGATGGCAATGGGGCGGATTGGGGATGAGGATCACAATAGGGATGGCAATGGAGCGGATTGGGGATGAGGATCACAATATCATCTCCATTCTCGAGGTCATTCTCCACCCCCATCCCCGCCCCAGTACTTTTATTGGAGATTCTCCGTTCCCATCCCCACTGAGGACTAAGGCCATCTCCAGCTGTGGGGGGCTAAAATAGCCCCCAGCTAAATTTTAGCCCCCGATAATCACTATTCATGTAAATAGTAAGGGCTATAATTTCTACCATCTCCAACCCTTAGGGCTATAAGTTTAAATATCATGTTATTTTATTGTTTGTCCTTTAATCTCAGCCATTGATTTTGTTGATTAGAATTTTATGCCACCAGCGTGGTCCCCACGAAGAAGAAGCCCAAGGGCTAAACAAAGGGCTATGTTTAGCCCAGCCCTTGGCCCTTTTAGCCCCCCAAATCAGTTTTTGTTATAGCATAGCCTTGGGTTGAAGATGGAAAATGGTGTTTTTTGGGCTATACCAACCCCTTAGCCTAGGGTTGGAGATGGCCTAAGCCTCCAAACCCGTCCCAAATCCCCAATAAGAATTTAATAAATAAAATAATTTTTTCTCATATTGTCTTTTTTAAAATCAAAATCTATAATAAATAAAATTAAAACATGATTAAATTCATAATTCAGTGCAAAAGTCAAAACACCATTAAAATAAAAAGTGTAACCATTAAAGTAAAGTAGTAAATGTATATATTTGTGATTATATTATAAAAAATAAATTTATATATATATATATATATATATATATATATAAATTAAAATATATATATATATATATAAATTAAACATATGTATATATTATTGGGGCGGGTTTGGAGATAGGGAACACAATATCATCCCCGACCCATCCTCAATCTTAGATAGCGGGGATTGGGGATCCTCATCCCTATTCCCTATTTGTCCATGAATTCTCCCCCCATTAGGGACGAGTATCCAATTGAGCTCCGCCTCGCTGGGGATTTTTGTCATTCCTATCTAGCAGCATGTTTGATCATGTCTTCTTTTTAAATTGTCATTCTTTTTCTTTTTTCCTTTATTATTTACTGAATGGACTAATTTTATTGAGTGTAAACTTCAATATTACATCAGATGCTAACTTCAATTAATCTGTTTCTTTTTTTAGTGTAAAATTCTTGAATGTTATCACTATTATATTTCTTGATCATTTATTTGCTTGACTAACCGATATGATCTTCGAAAATTAAATTTCTTTTAAGCTGGGATGTTCTCTAGATGCTTATTGTAATTAGGGGTTTCGGCTCAATGTCCCCCCCTCCCCGGTTGAAGTTTGATTAATCATTCATTTTGAGCATTAATTTCTAAGTAACTTTATCTCATTTAAATTCAAATAAAAATAGCCAAGTTGAATCTTGTTCGAAACTAAATTTATTTTCATGATCAAGCCAAGTTCCAACTTGAAAAATACCATTCGGGAAGAAGCTGAAATGATCATGTAGAGGTATCCAAGGTTTGATCTTGATGCTGGGTTAGAGATTGATAGAGCAGTATGTAAAAATTGAAGAAGACATAGGGTATGATTGTGCCAACATGTCAAAGAATTGGGGATAAGAAACCTTATAACCTAAATTTTTGTTGTTGTGCAGAGTCCTATTTTGGTGGGTCGGGCTTCAAAACCCTAAACTAAGCTCGGCCCTTAATACTGACGGGCCAGGCCGGGCTTTTACCCGTCTGACCGGATGAGTGTCCATCGGCCCATTGATCCGCTGGCCAAATGATGACCCCTACATATACATGCCTTAGATCCTTGCTCAGGATTATAATCTTTAGAGCTTTTCTTTTAATTTGAATTAGCGTTCTTTTTCTTGAATTAGTGGGGATTAATTTTCTTAGAATAGGTTTAGGTTTTATGGGTTTATTTTTATTTTCGGCGTTTCTTATTTAACTCTTTAAATTCAATTCAAATTAAATTGGGAGATCTTTCTATGTAAAGGTCCAATTTAAAAAATACGAGACAAACTTAAGTTTGATCAAATCAAAAGCATCTCGATCGTATTCAACCTCGACTCAAAAATGGCCCAAAACGGAAAATCTGAAACTTGGAAAGATAAAAGAGTCCTAGGACTTTTCGAGAAAGAAAAGAAAAAACATAAGAAGACACACGTGCAAAGCAGTACAACGGATGGCCCACAATTATAAGTTATAACCTCTTTCTATAAACGTTAAACTAAAATTACAGAACCGTAATCTCAGTCAAAAGTCAAAATCCCCATCACTTTTTAACCCCGAAATCTCAGGGTTTTGGGACGCGTCAGGGGTTTTAGGCGCAGCTCTTTCTTAGTGGTAGTGGGTACGACTCAGAGGCACCGATTTTGCTTGCAAAATTTAGGGTTTTAGCTCCTTGGCGGCTAGGGTTTTGATAAAGTTTGCTTCTTTATTCCTTGATATAAAAAGGGTTTGGTAAACTCTTGTGTGATCATCCCCAATTCCAATTTGGGTTTTTGCTTTTACCCACAATTCTCATCCGGGTTTTCTTGATTAGTCTCATTGCCCCCAATTCAATCTTGGTTTGAAGTTTTATCGTTAAAGCTTGGTTCTTTGAGACTTTTGCAGAATTGGGTGTTGTTGATTAGACCCTGCTTGTTGTTTTGATCATCATCTGGTCAGTTCTTTGATTCTTGATTGCTATAGTACTTTGATGTTTGTATAAGATTTTGAGGCATTAAGCATTGTAAAGATTGTTGATTTTATACGTCATTGATTCTAGGTGGTTTAGAAGCCTAAAATCTTTCATATTTATTTGATTGATTACAGAGGCAAGGTTTAACTAGTTTCTGAGACATGAATTTTTCTGATCAAACATCGTTTATGCCGGTCCAATCACTTTATGTTGGAGGCAGTGATGCTGTTAATTGCTGGCCTCCTTTCCCTATGAACAATGAAGATCACCATTCTCAGTTTGAGCAGCAAGCTCCACCCTTTAAAAGACCTCGAAATTCCGAAGAACCCCAATCAAATCCGATGCCATACCCGCCTATGAACAACTCTAGAGTGCACCCACCGAATGCTCCGGTTAATAGAGGAGCAAACAACATTTTTTACAAGACTCGTCTGTGTGCAAATTTTAAGAATGGTTCCTGTAGGAATGGTGAGAATTGCAACTATGCACATGGCATTGAAGACATTCGCCAGCCGCCTCCCAATTGGCAAGAGCTTGTCACAGTGCGCGACGAGGATAGGCCATTAACCGGTAATTGGGAGGATGATCAGAAGATAATTCACAGGATGAAGCTGTGCAAGAAGTTTAATAATGGCGAGGAGTGTCCTTATGGAGATAGGTGTAACTTTCTTCATGAAGAACCGGCAAAGTTTAGGGAGGATTCGGGTAGGTATAGGGAGAACGCAGCAATCAGCATTGGGACTACAGGAGCACCAATGACACATGTGAGTAGCACTAATCATTCCGAGGATAATAGGCCTGCGAACACTGGTATGGATGCATTTCGAGTAAACATGAAGCCAGTTTATTGGAAGACTAAGATATGTAATAAGTGGGAGCAAACAGGAAAATGTCCGTTTGGCGAGAAGTGTCACTTTGCTCATGGGCAAGCAGGTATTTCCTAGTTCTCTAGTATCTTGCATTTGCATTGTTACTATGTGCTTATTGGTCCTCTGCTTAGTATGATTAACTCTAACGCTGAACAGGAGTTTATATTCATATTAACTTTAAACCTAGTTTGACTCTGAATTTCGTTCAAAAACCATATTTGGCACTGGTCTCTATTGGTGAACTTGCCTGGAACAGAACTGTAAAACTGTTAGACTGAGTGAATCTCAGTTCTTTATACCTGATTCAGTGTTTGCTATCATGCTTGTACTTCAATCTCTACATTTGTGTATTGTGTTTTTATGTTGTGTGTTGCATTTTAACTTTTGTTTTCGTTTAGTTGGTGTATACATTATCATGCTCATGGAGGACTTCTTGTAGGGGCCTGTTGTCACATTTTTCCATGCTCATGAGATGATTTTGAATTTGGCGTCTGCATTTATACTTCGATTGACCCTTTATCTAAAATTAAACTTTTGATCTCAGAGTTACAAGTGCCTGGGGTGCGGGTTGAAGCAGAAGTGATGACAAGTGCTCCCATTTCAACGAAGCCACAAACTGTTCCCGCGAATGATTCATCTACAATTGCAATGGCAGCAATTCCTGCTGCTGTAAACGAAGAAGTTCAGGGTAAGAAGTGCGGATTTAAATGGAGAGGATCCAAGAAGATCAATCAAATCAATCGCATATATGGTGACTGGCTTGATGATGTCCCGCTGGTGGAGAGCTAAGTCCGAGATCAAGGTCTTATGCTGAAGGGGGCTGCTGCTGCCGAGTTTTGAAATATTTGTGGTCCAGGAAGATTTGTTGTTTTCAATATTTGGTCCCTGTTGGTTGTGGATGAGGTCAATAGGTTTTATGTTTCTTATTCTGGTTCTGGTTCCGGTTCCCTAGTGTGTCATAGTATCTTGTTGCAAAACTAGCTATTGTTTTACAACATCAAAAATAAGAGAGTTTCTTGATTATGGTAAATGTGATTGTACTGTGCCAAATCAGCAATAAAATATCTATATTTCTCATGTTGTACCTATACAATGTGGTATGTTTTGAAGCAGCACATCGGTGTTGAATGCATCGACATTCCACATTCGTAATCACATTCATACTATCAATTTATTCAACACCAATATGGGTTTGAACTTTGAAGGGTCCTGGCTCTTGAGGTGAGAGGCATATTTTGATTTTGTGGCTGCAAGTCTTACAAGCAGGCACGAGTCTCAGTTAGGACAGTTGTCGATACTCCAGAGCCCTTAGTCACCACCTACCTACCTCCCTCGGCTTTCTGCCAAAAAAAAACAGGAGACATAGTCATAGCAATCACACCCAATGGAAACATGGTCAAGCTCTCTTCTTCCTCTCTTCATCTCCTAGCTTTATCCAAAAAGCTTGCTCTCCCCAATCTCACAAGAAGAACCCTTTGCTCAATTCCCACCACCATGTCCATAAACCTCCAGTCTCATGCCTTTGCTGGCAATCCTATGAGATCCAAGACCCCAAAACCCAGTGACCCATTTTCACCAACCCAAGCCCTTGAGACCCTCAAGACTCGACTTTTGGACAATCCCCACTTGCCCTCTTCTTCACCAAGCTTCAAGGTGCTGCCTTTCAGAAAGGGCAGGCCTTTGGCCTCAACCATTGGTGGGATCAGTGATTTGAAGCCAACATGGTATCTGGGTTGGATCAGTTTGGCTGATTGTAAAGGCTTGTTGGGGAATTGTGGGGTTGAGTTGAGTGGTGACTCATTGGTGTATCTGGGTTCAAGGCCTGAGGAGGATGCGGTTTATTGGGCTATGGATGTGTCTAAGGAGGATGGTGTGGTTCCTGAATTGGGTGGGAAGCAATTGTGTTTTGTTGAGCTCAGAACACTTATGGTGGCTACTGATTGGGCTGATGAAAGGGCTATGGCAGAGTTGGCTGTTGCTGGCCATGTAAGTGCTTGTGGTTAATGCTTTCTAGTTTGATTATTGATGCAAATGTTGGTTCTGACATTATAGAAGTGACGTTTTCAATTGAAGTTTGTTATCCAGTTTTCGAATATAGTTTCAAATGTGTTGTATGGTTTTGGTGTGTGATCAGGCCAGGGCTTTGCTTGAGTGGCACAGTACATCACTGTTTTGTGGACATTGTGGAGAAAAGACAGTCCCCAAGGAAGCTGGGAGACGCAAGCAGTGTTCTAGTGAGCTTTGCAAAAAGCGGGTCTACCCTCGTGTTGATCCGGTGAGAATATGCTTTACCAATTTCGATTTCAAGCAGTACTTGCTTCAATTCCTTATATAGTTGTCTCAGACATTTGCCATTTTAACAGGTTGTCATAATGTTAGTTATTGATAAAGAGAATGACCGTGCTCTGTTGAGTAGACAATCCCGATTTGTTCCTAGAATGTGGAGTTGCTTAGCTGGTTTTATAGAGGTTAGTGCCTTGGCCAACTTGAGGACCATTTGAGGGTTAAAAAACAGTTTCATTAGCTTGGATCTTTTTGTTTTCCATAGCCAGGAGAAAGCTTAGAAGAAGCGGTGAAGAGAGAAACATGGGAGGAGACCGGTATTGAAGTAGGAGAAGTTGTCTATCATAGCTCTCAACCATGGCCTGGTATGAACATTTCAAACTTCGTTTGAGCATCATACAGTTTTTCTTCTTTAGCTCTGTATTGATTTATTGAGTTCCTAATTTGGCTTATTTCCAGTTGGACCAAGTAGCATGCCATGCCAGTTGATGGTTGGTTTCTTTGCATATGCCAAATCACTTGAAATAAATGTCGACAAGGAAGAGTTGGAAGGTATGTAGGAGATAGTATCTTGTTGCATTTATAATTAAGCCCTATTATCATCAAGCCCTGTCTTTACAATCAACTTGTCCTAAGGAAAAATTTATTTTTGGTGTGCTATTTTCTCCATGACAAACAACTTAGTGACCAAGATTATGAACTATTTGAATCCTCTTATTGTGACCTAAAAAGAAAGTCATCTTAGTGATAGTAGGAGCATCTGCAAGAAATTTGCTTTATGAAATTTTTGATAAAAATGATAAGCTACATTGTACTCGTATTAGATAGATGAAGTTCTGATTCTCTTCTTTATACTTATGTTTGACTTTGACTAGACGCCCAATGGCACAGTAGAGAAGATGTAAAAAAAGCTTTGACATTTACTGAATATGAGAAGGCACAGAAAACAGCGGCAGAGAAGGTTGAGCAGATGTGCAGGGGCGTTGAGAAAGGGCAGAACTTTTCTGCAGACTACAGTGTGGAAAGTGGCGAACTTACTCCCATGTTTATACCGGGGCCATTTGCAATTGCCCATCACCTCATCTCTTCTTGGGTCTATCAGGATGCACCAGACAGTGTTGAAGCACCTCCAAAACATCCTTGTGGTTCAAATTTGTAGTAGTGATTCAATTCATCCATGTTCCAAATTCCTGAATTAGTTCTCTTTTGATTCTGAACGAAGCTCAGGTTACATTTAGGGTATTCAATATCTGAATTTCTCTTTTCCTTTTCGAGAATGTTCCTACCATTCCATCCTTGCAACTTTAATTTTTGATTGATCACATTGCTCGTCCAGATGTAACGTCTGTGTATACGTGTTTTGAATCTTATAAATTCGAAAGTAATTTACTTATTCTTTTCCTTTTCGAGAATGTTCCTACCATTCCATCCTTGCAACAGTTTATTGTTTAATTTTTGATTGATCACATTGCTCGTCCAGATGTAACGTCTGTGTATATGTGTTTTGAATCTTATAAATTCGAAAGTAATTTACTTATAATACTAATTTTATAAATTTGAAATTGATTTGTAAATTTCAATGAATGAGCAGGCAAGCTAGACAAAGCATAATATAATCCTAGTGTATAAACACAGAATAACACGACTGCTTGTCATTGAATCTTGATCGACTTCAGGTGTGTTGCTTTTTAGGTCCTTCCTTCTTTATATGCCTCGAGTCTCATCTCAAGATCTTAATGCTTCTGTTTAGAAAAGTACCTTGGTTTATAAACACAAAGCCTTCACCAATGACAGCAAGATTTTGTACATCTTATTTGGGTCTGCTGCGCGATGAGCTCTCTTCATCCACCATTTCCTGTGGCCTTTGCCCATTTTATGGTTGACCTGGCCAAAGCATCCATGGGATCAATACATTTCTTCAGAAGAGGATCATCATGAGGCAGAATACCCTGCAATTCATCAGAAGCAATGATGACGATGTTCACACCCCTCACCAACAGAATCTGCACTGCGATTCTTAACAGATTTCGTGCCCCTTCCAGGTCTCTTCTCTTCAATGCCTCGATTGCAGGAGTCACAACATGTTCCATCGTCGCTTTGTCTGGTACAACCACCTCAAAGTCCTGTGCATTTGCCATTCAAAACAAACAAAGAAAACTGTTTCAATGACACCCATTTTGAACAAAACTATCTGTGTGCTAGTTAGTATCACTTAATGTCCATGCTCATCGCTTCTACATGACTCTGATGAATGTAAATAAGCTTGCACGGTACTATATTAGAATTAGACAACCTCTAGACTCGAAAGCTCAAGCTGTAGAAATGCAGACAAAGAGACTCTTAACATCCTGGAACCAAGACTCTTTAACATCAGTTTAGACGACCACTAGACCCGAAATATGTTAAAATTAGTATACAATGTAAATCAAGCTAGGATAGCTTGGTTCATATAAGCTGCCTCAAATTGTATACCTGATTTCTTAGCTTCTGCTGGTAAAAACCAGCTGTTAAAGTTGCATAAGCAGCAAGCACCCCAATCCTCACATTACTCCCAGTTTCGAGTGGCCTCATCTTCGCTTCTCTGAGCTCTCTAGCAACACACTCACCAACATGAAGGAAACTCAAAGAACAGTCCTCAGAAATCTGTTCATGCCAAGCATGAGACAGATGGCATGGCATGACTATGCATTGAGCTCCAGAGTTCTCGAGAAATGCCCTTTTTTGACACAAGCTGTCAACGATGGCCCAATTGCTGCTTGGATATTTGATCTCAGTAGCTTTTCTCTTGAGTGATTGAAACAAACTGCGAATCGGAAGCTCTTTATATTGTGTTGTATCACTGCACACAAGAAAAGGTGGGCATTCACCTCCATCTTTCAGACTCCACCAAACAAGCTTCTCCAAGAAAAGCAGGCTAGAATATACAGACACTCCTCCAATGATGCCCACAGTGTTTGGTTGGCTTAGTACAAAATTGGGGACTTGACACTTTTTCAGAGCCATGCCTTTCTTAGACTGATCAGATAGATTTCCATTCCCACTTCCACTTTTTCCATTAGTTTGTAGGACTGAGGATACTTGTACAGCTAGAGATGGGCTTGATTTGGTTCTGTTTTGGGTTCGGTTTTCGCTTGGAACACCGAGAAGAAGAGTAGGACGATTTTGGGTGTGGAAGGACATTGTCAGGCTAGCCCTGCACCAATCAAGAACCCATGAGCATATTTCTACTTCTACTACTAGCATACATGGTCTTATATACTTGGAGAAGAAAGAAACCCAAGAGCATAAGGATCTAAAGAATCTATGGAAGATTTTCAGACCCCAGATCCTAAACTCAGAAGCTACACTAAACTAGTGCAGGAGTTGCAGTATTACAGGCTAACTACCAAAACCCTTGAGAATAATTCATTGATTTAAGTGAGAATTGTAATGACCGAGTTGCAACCTTTTGTCAGTTTGTGGGCTTTTATATATGGAAATGATCAGACTGAAGGTCCAATCACGAAAAGTTACAAGGAATCTACATACATTTCTTGTCAGGTTTTGCCAATATGGCATCATTCTCAGCCGTTGAAAAAACCAAGTTGTAATATAATGCAACTGAAGAAAATTGAATGCCAAAATATCAATGTTAGTGAAGACTCTAGTTACTTGGCCTTGTATTTATTATTGTCTGATAATTCTGATAAGGATTGCAGTGTGCCCAGGACTCAGTAGTGATTTACTTCTATGATGGTGAGTGCTCAGCTAATTGTCCGCAGTAAAACTTTGATGATAGTCTTAAACGCACCCAGAAATACAATATATATGACCGACACCTCTCGTTTTCATTGTTGTTAGGCATTTAGATTTTTTTCAAAGCAATTTAATTTATCGAACATCTTGGCTCTTGCTCGTTCACTTTAATTAAACAATGTCATTAGCAATTTAATTTTGTCACTAGCACTCCTTGATTGGATCTGCCATGGATTGGATATGTAGTTTCTTGATGGTTGAATTTCCATGCACCTAGCTACGAGCAAAACACATTGACTTACAATTAAGCAATCTCATAATTAATGCCGCATATCAATTGTCTTTAAAGTAATTCTCGTCGAATCGAACACCAAAAAAGAGCAAAATATGAACCGGTTGAACACTTAAACAGTTCAATTAATGTGTTCACTGCAGGCAACCCCTGGATTGGATCCGCCATCCTCCAATCTTCGATCTCGAATCTCCATAGGCCATGAGATCACAGGTACTGTTGTTTGTACCTGGCTGCTAATCAAAAAAACTAACAAAAGTCTTCTTCAATCTATATCAACCAGTGATCGAGTACTGAACGTACTACTCATCATGCATTATATAGAACAGGTTATATCATACCATTGGTTCGGACTCCAATTATTGGAACTTCCATTTGGGACTCAGCAAAACACAGATCGACACGTAGATATGTCTTTTTCCAAGTTCATTCACCTGGACATGGTTTATATATATAGCAATTCTTGTTATATATCTTCACAGGTACCATATATAGTGCTGATTGTTGTTAAGTTTGTTCGATCGAGGATCAGTGACGTACAATAGTCCATTGGTTGAGATAACATTTTAACTTGGTGGGCTTCGATCGCTTTAAGCCGCTATCGTTCGTTCGGTTATTATTCTCATTTTCATGTTATTGTTAATTAGTTAATTAAACAACAAATCAAGTTGGGTTTATGTCTGTGTTGTTATCCAAAATTAATTCAGAGGGCCAAAATGAATGTTTTGACTGCTAAAATTTGCTTTGCCGGAGTTTGGAACTTAAGAGAGCGGCTTCACCGTCACGTCGGAATGAAAAGCAATGTATTGTGTTAACCTTCGCACATATATTAAGAAACGTACGAGCAGTGTTTGAAGAACAAAGCTCACCGTTTTGAATAATTGCATGTGCCTTTTATAGTAATATAAGAAACTAAAATATCTCTTCCGATCCCCTAAAAAGTTTACCATTTATAGTATAAAACGTACACCAGCAAAAATATCTTTCTGCTTGTCCAATTGAAGATTCAGGCAATCTCCACGAGAAATTATTGCTGGAATATCTTTTCTTGTATTTGAAGGGACCTACCCCTTTGCTAGTGTGTGTCATTCATTCTGTGGCTAAAGTTTCAAACGAAGGTGACAGTTTCAATATAAACCAATCTCTCTTCATTTTATTAATCCAGCTAGCTAGCTATAAATGGTTGAGAAAGTGACCAATATATATAAACTGAAAACGATAAACGTATCCTCATCCTTGTCCTTCTCTCCCTCATCATCATCACATGCATCACCTCACTAGTCAATTTGTGAATCATTTCTTCATTGCTTAATCCCACTTGATAAATTTCTTTGTTTTCCAGTTTTACCATCCCTGGTCTCGTGGTGACAATGGTATTTTTCAGTGATTAATTAAAAGGAAACTTACTTTTACTTACTGTTCTAATTAGACATTGACATTGACATTGGAATCTGTCAGCATGAACAAGAGCCATGGGGTTAATTTGGACGTATCACCAAAACCTGATGACTCCAATCTTGAGAATTGAGATGGAATGGGGTCCAACCCATGTGAAGCCCTTAGGGAACATTTGCATATTTGGCTATGTGGCAAATGTACTTTGAACCAAGAAGAAAGTCTTAGGTGAGACCGCTACGCAACAATATTGTACCTCAAAATCATCAAACATGTTGATTTTGGTCCTCATAAAAATTTGATTGAGTTTAACAGGCTACCTCACAAATCTGCTTAATCTAAGACTTTGTTTAATCCCACTAGTTAATTTGTGAATCATTTCTTCATTGCTTAATCCCACTTGATAAATTTCTTTGTTTTACAGTGTAACTATCCCTAGTCTCGTGGTGAGAATGGTATTTTTCAGTGATTAAAATTTTACTTACTTTTTTACCGTTTTAGGATCCTGTTTGAGATTGTTTTGCTTTAAAAAAAAATCAGCTTTTGTATCAACTTTTAGATTTTATTGTGTTTGGTAAATAAATAAAAAACAGCTTTAATTTAAAATTATTGGTTACTGACAGCAGATTTTAAAAGCAATCTATATGTTACTTTTAGAAATTGTTTTCAATTAAAACACACTCTAAAGTTGTTTTATGTACTGACAACACTTTTAAAAGTATTATTTACCAAACACGAAACTGTTTTAATTCACAGCTGATTATTCTCACAACATAGCAGCAGCAGTTTTTTTTTTTTTTTTTTTAAATCGCAGCAATCCCAAACTAGCCCTAAATCATTGATAGTAGAATATATCAACATGAACAAGAGCCATCGGGTTAATTTGGACGTATCACCGGAACCTAATGACTCCAATCTTGAGATGGAATGGGTCCAACCCATGTGAAGCCCTTAGGGCATATTTGCATATTTGGCTATGTGGCAAATGTACTTTGGACCTAGAAGAAAGTCTTCGGTGAGACCGCTACGCAACAATATTGTACCTCAAAATCATCAAACATGTTGATTTTGGTCCTCATAAAAATTTAATTGAGTTTAACAGGCTACCTCACAAATCTGCTTAATCTAAGACTTTGTTTAATCCCACTAGTTAATTTGTGAATCATTTCTTCATTGCTTAATCCCACTTGATAAATTTCTTTGTTTTACAGTGTAACTATCCCTAGTCTCGTGGTGAGAATGGTATTTTTCAGTGATGAAAAGGAAACTTAATTTTACTTACTTTTTTACCGTTTTAGGATCCTGTTTGAGATTGTTTTGCTTTAAAAAAAAAATCAGCTTTTGTATCAACTTTTAAATTTTATTGTGTTTGGTAAATAAATAAAAAACAGCTTTAATTTAAAATTATTGGTTACTGACAGCAGATTTTAAAAGCAATCTATATGTTACTTTTAGAAACTGTTTTCAATTAAAACACACTCTAAAGTTGTTTTATGTACTGACAACACTTTTAAAAGTATTATTTACCAAACACGAAACTGTTTTAATTCACAGCTGATTATTCTCACAACATAGCAGCAGCAGTTTTTTTTTTTTTTTTTTAAATCGCAGCAATCCCAAACTAGCCCTAAATCATTGACAGTAGAATATATCAACATGAACAAGAGCCATCGGGTTAATTTGGACGTATCACCGGAACCTAATGACTCCAATCTTGAGATGGAATGGGTCCAACCCATGTGAAGCCCTTAGGGCATATTTGCATATTTGGCTATGTGGCAAATGTACTTTGGACCTAGAAGAAAGTCTTCGGTGAGACCGCTACGCAACAATATTGTACCTCAAAATCATCAAACATGTTGATTTTGGTCCTCATAAAAATTTAATTGAATTGATGAATTGAACATGCTACCTCACAAATCTGCTTAATCTAAGACTTTTGGAACCAATAGACCAAGAACTCAATTGCCTTTAACAAAACATAAAGCTTGCACAAATTCTTCTTCATCTTTCTTGAAGTAAGAATTAATTAAGAACTAAAGTAGCACTTTTGCTTAACTATTACTTAAGATTTTGAATGTCTCTCATAAAAAAAGTAAAATAAAAAAAGACACACTTTTGCCGATGAAGGAATGAAAGTTTTTATAAAAGAAAACACACCAAAATCAACAAATTATTTGTGGCAGAAACCTCTCATAACAAAAACATAAAAAGTTTCTTATTTTACGAACTAACAATTTCTTTAAAAAAAATGAGCGCTACGCTCTCTCTCAACCCTAGCCGTCTTGGGCTAGGTTTTCAGCGTCGTTATTCTACAGCGACTCCCTCTAAGGGTCGACGACTGTCGACAAATTCAAGCCTAGGCTTCGGCATCACCTCTCTGGAGCGAGTGTTGTGCAATGGGAATCATGATGAAAGCTTTTGTTGACCAAATATAGCAAGTCAGGATGACCGATCTCGTTTGGCTGTTGGCGGTGATCTAGTTCCGACCAGATTTGATGGGGTTGTGCAAGCTGAAGATGATCGAACAGGGCTCTGGGTGATGGTCCTCGGTGAAGCTTCAACGATTGCCCTATCCGAGCAGCTCCTCACGTCATTGACTCCCTGTGGGCATGATGGTTGCGGCGACGCTGGACGACATAGCGCAAGGGTGGTGACGCGGAGCGGCGGCGCCAGTGATCATAATGAGCTCCTTGGGCCACTGGTTGGGCTTGGAGCATGGAAAATTGATTCTGGGCCAATTCCGCTTGGGTCCAAAATAATTATTGGGTCCTTGTACCCATTTTTTAGTTAGTTTTTATGTTTAGACTAACCTATTACTATGCTTTGCTTGGTCATAGTTGAATAGGTTTACTTTGAATAAGTGAGCATGACTTGTTGAATGAATGGTCCTATACATAGTATCACCGTGGTGTGTTTATCACAACTTCTTGTCTATCTGTAGATGGTAGTGGAAGGATATGTAATGGTCATTCGTAGTGGAAGGATATGTAATGATCATTCTGGTCTTACCTCTATTATTAATGCAAAGTACTTGAGATGCTTTAGTTCAAAAAAAAAATAATCCAAACACCCGTTTGCGGACGAATAAATTCATGAAAAAAAAAAAAAAAAAATTGGACCGACACAGAACCATTCTGTCCGATGTCCCGACGTGATTTGTTGGGCTAGATCGAAGACTCATGAAAAGGTCAGGCCCATATTCGACTCTCATGGCCGCCCAATCCAAAATATAAGTGTCTGACTTGGGTACAGCGCAGTCGCACGTTGAATGTTACACCCTCCGCGGTCAGCGAATCACTGACCTCCACGCAAGCGGCGTAGAAAACTAATGGCCGCCGCGTATCTACCAGATCATTTTCATTTCCCACTGAAAGGAAAAGAACAGCAAATTCTGCAAAACCCTCCCTTTGATTATTCTTCTTCAGCATTGTGCTTTGCTTTCAGGGGAAATGGCTGCCTTCTTTCAGAGACTGGCCAAGGCCGCCCCAACCGCCTTCACCTCTGCGTTCGCCGCCGGCGCCGGTGCCGGCCAATCTAAGCCCGGCTTCCGCTTTCCAATCGGAGCACTCGCGGCTGTCTCCGGCGGAATCTCGTATATCTACTACCACTCGTCGGCCGATTCGGTAAGATTCTCTCGCCGATTTCGTCTAGGTTTTAGTCCTGTTTATCACTCTTGCAATGCAGTGTAGCTCAGTGGTTGTGGTGTGTGGAGTACTGGATTAGGTTTTAGGTGATCTTAATTTGCGTTGATCGTGATTCGATGCCGGCCTGGTTGATTCTGGAGTATAGTGTTGGGTTAACTAAAATGAGTAGGATTTTGATTTTCAAGTAGTGTAGTATATATGATAGGTGAGGATCCTGCGTTCACATTCTATGGAGTTTGGAGTAATTGGTTCATGCATTTGGTTTTTCTTTTCGATAAGACAAGTAGTGTGTTTGATAAGATAATTGATATAGTTCTGCTGCTCAAAGAGTGATATGAATAGAGGAGATTTAGTGTGCTGTTGGGTTAGCACTTGGTAGACATGTATCACTTAAGTTTCAGTGGACAATCTGATTTTCCTTGTTAACTAAATTTAATCAATTGATAAGTCGAAGGAAAGATGTTATGGCGTTCTTTATGTGCATTGCTTTCTTCGTAAAACCTGCATGTGATACATTGGCATGCTACATTTCAGCTAACTGCAAGTCATTTGATATGAGCCATGGTAGCAAGTTATTTGAGTAAATCTGTTCTTTGGTATTGAGTATTGAATGCACTTACTTCTTTCATTCACAGGTTTATCTAGATGAAATCAAAGAACAGGCAGGTCCAAAAATTGGTGAGTCTCTCTTTTCCAACAAACACTCAGAAGCAAATTGGTTGGACTTTGTAGGAGTATATATTTAGCTGAAAGGTTTTCATCTTGAAGTATTAGCAACTTATTATGTCAGCATGATTCCTGGACATGCCATATATCCAATTTTGTCACCACTAAATTCATACTGAATAGTTGCTTTTAATGTGTTTTCAGCACTTAATCCAGATAAATGGACTGAATTTAAGCTCCAAGACACGGCAAGAGTTAGCCACAATACTCAATTGTTCAGGTAGAATCTTCTGGTCTCTGCCAATCATCAATGACTCTATTATCCATATTGTTTGATATTTGATATTTCTCCTGGTTCAAATTTATTTTGATCAGAGGCACTATAAAGGGCAATGTTTTCAACTTTCTCTTAGATTTGCAAATAGTGCGAGCATGTCCCATATAAATGTTTTTTTTACTGATTACCTTTTTTCCTCCAAAAATTGCAGATTTACATTTGACCCAAATGTCAAGTTAGGTTTAGATGTGGCTTCATGCCTCATTACAAGGTATACTCTGCTATGTCATGGAATTCCTTATTAAAGTTCGTCACTATATCTAATTTCTTTTGATGTGGTCTTGAAACACTAGGGCTCCAATTGGACAAGATGCTGAAGGGAAACCAAAATATGTCATACGGCCGTAAGTGTTTCTTTCCAAACATCACTGTTCTTGGAACTTGATTATGTACCATTTGAAATCCATTTATAGTAGGACTTCCATTGTCTGGTTGTTCTCAATTTTTATCTGCTTAACTTCTCAAATTTATTTGGCGTGCCTATATATCCAGGTATACTCCTATATCAGATCCAGATTCCAAGGGATACTTTGACTTATTGATTAAGGTATGCTGTCTATGCTGGTCACATATTCTGATGCTTTGCTTTGTGTGTTTAAGGATTTATTGATTAAATGAAGCAATTTTATGTTTCTTTCCTTTTATCGGAACTGTATGTAGGTGTATCCAGAAGGGAAAATGAGCCAGCATTTTGCAAGCTTAAAACCAGGCGATGTAGTTGAAGTGAAGGGGTAACCTACATTTACCACCGGCAATGGTAGGTAGAGGATACACTCGACGTTGTCTTATAATCAGGTGTCTCTTTTCTTGCAGGCCCATTGAAAAGCTGAGATATGTTCCCAACATGAAGAAACATATTGGCATGGTAAGAGCAAGTTATCTAGGAACGGTTTTAAATTAATAGCCAGTGGCAAGTCATTTGTTGATTGTTATTACTACTTGTGAACATATGGTTTTTGAACCAGATTATGAGAAAGGCATATCCTGCTTTTTAATTGCTACTGTGCAATTATCATTTCCTATTTTCTGGCCAAAAGAATATCCATCTCTTGACTACTTATAAAGGTTATGATGATCCAAGTACAAGAAATCTGTTTGGTTACCTCTCTCAAGTGTAATTTCTTTCTTTCATTCAGATTGCAGGTGGTACTGGTATTACTCCAATGCTTCAGGTCATTGAGGCTATACTTAAAAATCCTGATGACGCTACCAAGGTGAGTCTAACTAGAGTTTCCTTTGCAATTCTACATTTGGCGCACACATATGACTGTCATTTTTTAATGTCAATCCAATGTAACTATTCACTATACCCTCCTGAACATAATGTCTAATGGAAAATATTAAACTTTGATGATGGCATAGGTGTCACTGCTTTATGCTAATGTCTCACCAGATGACATACTGCTTAAACAGAAACTTGACATACTTGCAGCTAGCCACCCTAATTTGAAGGTACTATTTGCCTCATTGTAAAAATACTATTGCCATTCCAAATTGGATAATTTATCTCACAGAATATGACTGTATTCTATGAAAAAAAAAATATTCAGGTGTTTTACACAGTAGATAATCCAACAAAGAGTTGGAAAGGAGGTAAAGGCTACATATCAAAGGACATGGCAATTAAAGGCTTACCTGGTCCAGCTGAAGATACTCTCATCCTTGTAAGTGTTATTCGGAAGAGTTGCTCATGTACTTTTTGCATATAGTATTATAGTATAACTATGTACAACTTAGAAAATTAACAGAAGTTTAGTTACTAGTTCAACATTTGCTCGAACTCATCGACCAACCTTCATTTCAACTTGTCTACTTGTGCAGGTATGCGGTCCTCCTGGAATGATGGAACACATATCTGGTGGCAAGGCTAAAGACTATTCACAAGGAGAGGTAAGAAAGGCATATCGTGCTTTTTAATGGCTAATGACCGATAACCAATTCTCCCTTCTTCCCGCTTTGCACTCTGATAAGTTCTCTCTTTGCTTTGTTGCAGCTCAGGGGCATACTAAAAGAACTTGGTTACACAGAAGAAATGGTTTACAAATTTTGATTAGCAAAGGCCATTTAGCTTTTGAAGTGATTACTAGGAACAGTTTGCTGCAATAAGATGTTTTCATAGGAAGCAAACCCGACTTCTCTTTGAGGGAAGTTTTATATCATTTTAAATGGAATCCTAGTGTGCATAGGAATCAGCTACTTTTGCATGATGAGGTGAATACCTTGGTTTTATGAAAGAGAATATTGGTACTTTTGCCGCTGAATTATATTCTATTACAAATTGTTTTACCACTGAACATGGTAACAGGAAGGCAAACCTGATTCAACTTCGCCGACTAATAGAATTTAAACACGTGATTAAATATTTTTCATTCGGCCACTTATTAAGTCCAAAGTTTCTTGAAATGGAGAGCTTGATCCGTGGTATATGCTGCATTGATATATATTTTTGAAGAAAAATCCAATATGTTTTTTTTTTTTTTTTTTAGTTATCGGGGTGAGGTAATTAACTTATTACTCTTACTGAGTGAGTACTCGAACCGAGGTCTGTGAGGATATACTAGTAAAGTTAAATAAATTCCCCACTGCAAGTGCACAAATCTGAAAACTCTTAAATCTGTTGGCCGCAAACCGGTACAAATTGGGACTCGAATGTTAGACATTAATGATTTCATGTTAGGCAGCTCGATCAACTTTAAATTAAAAAAAAAAGAAAAAGAGCGAGGTAAGTGCAACACCTATAAAGTATAAACCCCAAACGAGAAGTGCTAGTGGGTAGTGGCCCAAAATACCTCGGAATAAAACCCCGAACAAAAAAAATCAATAACCCCTCTCTCTCTCTGTTCCGATCATCTCCATTTCCAATTTTGCTTAACCATCTTTGGTTTTTGGTATCCAATTTTTTGCAATGGAGGAACAAGATTTGCTGAATCGAAACACCGACTGCGTCCATTTCATGGCTTCTCCTCCCGCCTGCGACAAGGTCCGTCATCAAAACAATTACCAACGATTTCGTTTTCTCCATTATCGGATTACCTACATTTGAAGGTTCTAGGGTTTCTGAGTACAGTAGAGATTTGTGTTTCAGGGTTTGTTTTTACATTGTGCATTGTTGCAATGCCATGCAAATTTTATCATGGGGGTGCTGGATTTGTGTCTTTTGGGTTCTTGTTTCAGGGTTTGCTAGACGATTATGATTGTGTATATAGGCAAGTTAGAGTACTTATTTTCTTTGTTTACGATTTCGAAGAACAGCTAAATTGTTTCTGTGTCTGACTTCTGTTTGTGATTTAGTGTGTATTGCCTTTTGTTGGTGATAATCAGTAACTTTCCTTGTTTTGTTGGATGGTTTCGTGTTCCATGTTTGACTCGTAATGTGTTTTTTTGGGACAAGAGAATCTGTTTTTTGGAGATATATTGAGTTTGTTATCTGTTTGGGGAGTGACTTTGGTGTTGGTGTTGGTGTTTTATCTCAGGGACTTGAATGTGAGTTTCGACACAGCAAGATGGCGAGGCTCAACCCAAAAGTATGCTGGTATTGGTTGGCTGGGGACTGTTTTAATCCAACTTGTGCTTTTAGGCATCCTGTAAGCTTCCCATTATCCTTCTGTTGTTCCATGAATGTCCGGAATTTGTTTGTAGATAGGTGCTGACATAAGTCATGATATGTTTTAGACAATTACACTTTGAGGATGAAAAACACGTTTTCTTTAATTTGACATTCTTAAGAATCAATGACTGAACTGCAGTGTATAATGGTCTGCTGAAGTGCTAAAATTCCTTGTAACATATAGTTTCTAGTACTGTTTTGGGAATAAAAATATTAGGAATCCTTGATGGTTGACATTTGAACAAGTGAGAGTATGGACATTTTAGTGCGTAATACTTAATGGCATTGATGCTTTCATTACAGAAAAATTTTGGAATAGTCTACTGAAAATTTATTGATTTATGGCTGCTTTAGACCTTTAGTGACATACTGTTTATAATTCCTCGGTCATTTGATTACTGATTGAATCTTTGGTTTTGTTTATAAAGCCATTGGAGGGGCATGAAGCAGCACCATCAGAGACCACCCCATCTTCTATTTCTGCAAACAAGAGCAACATTCCTTGTTACTTTTACTTGAATGGGATGTGCAATAAAGGTGATAGGTGCTCTTTCTTGCATGACGCTGATGGTAGTGCATCAACTGGGAAATGTTCAAACACAGCTTCTGCATGTACTGAAGCACTTCCTTCAGAAAACAAGGCATCCACAGTAAATGAAACAGTATCAGCACCAACAGTTGCACACCACAACCCTTTGGAAACTGCGGCAAAGGCAACAGTTGGTACAAGATTCCAGCCTAAGCAGGATCTTGATTATCAGGAACAACTACGGAAAAGTGCTTCTCCTCATGTTTCTGAATATGGGGATGAAGAGGCTGATGAAATTAGATCAAACTCCTTGCTCCTTCCAGCAGAAGGCTCTATTCATAGCAAATCTCCCTTATTCACTGATCAGAGTTCAGAGGAGGGATCAGATGACCTTATTGTGCAAGAGGAATGGTGGGAATCCTCTCCAGGCTTTGATGTTCTTGTTGATGGTAAATCAGAGGAGGATAGCCCCGAGTACTTTCCCACACTTGACGGAGAGCACTGGGAACTAAATAAGGAGTGGCATGATTATGACAATCCAGATGAGTATGATCCCCAGCATCCTGGTGCTGAACTTTTGCATGAAAACCAAATTTATGACTCCTATGATTGTCTAGATACCAGGTACCTTTTTGGTAATGAGAGAAGTATTCATGGCTATGCAGAGGATAGAATGTTGGATTCCATATTGTCCCGCAAGAGGAAGCTTATGCCACTGGAAGTGGCAGTCGATGACCAGGATGGTTTGGATCTCCGAAACCACCTGAGAAGACGCAGAGTGATTGATGATTATTCAAGTTCTGGATTATCGAGAATGCATGAATCACTTCAGTTGATCGGTAGAAGCCAAGAATGGCCTCAAAGGCACGATACAGGTTGGCAGAGAAGATTGGCATCAGAAGTGGAAAACAGAACTTTCGAATCACGCAGGGAGAATGAATCATTTAACAATGCTGGAATTGAACGTCGTCCACATAGGCATACACAGCATTACATATCTCGGAAACATCAGGAAAGAAGGCTGGCTAAGCCAGAGGTTCCTTCATCTGGGTTCTCAAGGAGACCTATACCAAGGGACAAGAGATCATCTATAGAGGACTCAACTGTCTTTACAGGACCCAAGTCACTTGCTCAGATCAAAGAAGAGAAGATGAAAGCAGAGGAAAATGGACGTGGTATTAGGAAATCAAGATGTGTGCAGAGAACTCGAGATGACTTCCAGGGCCCTAAACCTTTCACTGAAATTCTAAAAGAGAAAAGGAAGCTAGCTGACAGGAGCGGTTCTGGCAGCAACTGAAGAAAGATACTTGCAGGACAGGCGCTTAGTCAGTGAAGACTATGTTTTTCGTGACCATTACTAGGTGGAATTAGATTTATAGAAATACTTACTAGATGAAGATTGTGCGGGTGTGTGTGCCTTGTGCAGCAGAAGCTTACCTGCATTTTTCAGAGACCTTTTTCTTCAAGGGAGAAGACTATAATATGCACTTCAAAGTTAGCTTCCCGAATTCCAGGGTGCAAGAAACTTGTTTGGGAGTACAGATGTTGAGCCTACTTTTGCCCCCAGACATCTTAGTTACCATTCAAAAGCCGTTCCATGACAGACTCTAGCTCCCTACAGAGACTTGAAGCCACTGAAAAGAAGCTCATTTTGATTTTTGCACAGGGAGAGCCATCTTTTACTGGGGTCGTTTCTGCTCATATTTCCTCATTTGGTTTATTTTCTCCTCTTTCCTTCTTCGCCTATATCTGGGAGTAACATTGACTAGTTCTGGTCATCTGATGCATGATATTCTCGTTTAACTTGTGTGTGATTTGTCCTACTTCTAGTCTTCTACTATAATGGTTCACCAAATGAGAACATCAAGAAGAATCAACATTGATAATGTCTTCCAAGTTAGTGTTTTTAATCACACAGCACAGCTAATTGACAGGGGAATCAGTCCTAACACATTCCCTCTTTTGACCAAGTCAAACCCACATTCTTTTAGAAGTTTTAGGACAAGAAGATTGACCAAGAGGCAAGATGGTCGAGAAGGGCAGAGAGAAAAAGACTCATTTTCATGTGGTAATAGATTATTGTGGGTTTTATATAAACGTTACCCAAGCCCGCCTAATAGTCCACACGGCCTCTACAAAGTAATGACCAACGGATGATATGACAACATTTATATATTTTATAAAAGAGTTTGTCAATTAATCGGCATTCAGTATAATGAGCTTATTATCTAAGAAGAAGGTTTGTTATCTAAAATTTAGAATTTTGACAGAAATGACTCTAAAAATCTTTTAAACTTTGAGAATTAATTAAATCAGAAGGATAATTAAGGCATTTAAAAAATATATTTTTATTAAAAAAATAAATAAAAAAAGTATCCACAACTCACTTTTACTTTTCTCTGTAATAACTAACTCTGATTTTTTTTTTTTTTTTTTCTGAAAAAAATAATAATAACTTGCACACACAGAGCATGTGTGGAGAAAGACTAGTTAATTTTTATTGGATCTAAATTCACCGACAGTTGAGCATGACTAACCACAAAATCCACTGACCATCTCAGCAGGATTGCTCTAGTGGTACTATGAAATTCATAAAGTTACCCATTAGTTTAGTCTCCATTGATGCCCTAATTTTCAATGTAAAGCTTTAGCTTCAAGGTACATATTTCCTATAATCCAATGTAGATGTAGAATGTAGATGTCAACTACTAAAGGTCCACCTGGCTATGGAAGACTTTTTTCTTTGTAACTATGACACACTTAGGCTATTAACAGCTTTTATTTTTCTAAATGAAATATCTTCAATAATCAAATTTTCCTTCGAGTATCAAAAAAACTAATCAAAATTCATCCAACCCCCGAGATTTAATTTCTCACTTTTATTTTCATCTAAAGAGTCGACTAAAACACAAGAGAAGAAATTCAGAACACCGACGTAGGTACGCTAACAAGCAAAACTGTTTAGGATCATAGTCAACACACAAGGAAGAATAAGGAAGCCACAACCTCCGTGGTGACCCAAAAACGACATGAATAGAACTAAAACGACGTAACCAAGGCCCATTAGATGCCTCCCTTTTCTCTCTTTATATTATAAAAGTGCCTGAAAAGAAAAGTCCAACGACGCTTATTATTATAGCTCAGCTCAGCTTCACCATTTGGGGCACGCTTCCAATCCCCCCCATAGAATCCTCTAGACCTTCTCAAACCTCATCATCTCAAATTCTCACACATATAAAGCCGGAACCGATCTCAACAATTCTAGAGATCTGATATCGGAGGGGATCTCGGAAATCGAGAATCGACGATGGCGGAATTGCAGAGGTCAGAGAGCACTTTCAGGAGGCAAGGATCTTCCGGTTTGATTTGGGACGACAAATTTCTACAGAGGGCTTTGAATCAAGTCGAGGCCGAGAAGCAAGCTGAAGCTGCCGCCGCTGCGAGCGGCGGCGGTGGAGGCGGCTCCGACGGTCCTGCAGCTGACGGCGGAGCTCCGGGAGGGAGGGGGTATCGGACGGTCAAGGTTGCGCCGCCGATGATGGACCCGCCGTCGCCGAAGGTCTCCGGGTGTTGCGGAGTATTCGGAAAGCCGGCGGCGTCGAAGCGGCCCAGATCGAACCAGCGGAGATCGAAGTAGGTGGTGTTTGCTCCATTTAAATTAGTTTTTTTAAAAAAAAAAAAAATTTAATTAAACACTGCTTGAATTTCATTTCTTTTTTTTCTTTTCCTTTTTTTTTTGTGAGTGATTGTAATGTTAATGTTAATGATAAAATGTATAATTAAAATACTTGGGTGTTGTGGTGGTGGTGAGCTATCAATTCTAGAATTTCATTGTCATTTCTCTATTTATGGGCCATTCCATTATCATGTTTGGGTTTTCTTTCTTTCTCTTCTTCTTGCTCCTTTTGAGTTTCGAAAAAGATTTG